>NC_041387.1:566682572-566692054 GCF_002162155.2 Triticum dicoccoides | reverse complement strand
AGAGAGAGAGAGAGAGAGAAAGGGACAGGGACCAACAAGGTTTTTGTGTCGGATGCGTGCGACAGAATTGAAGATTGTCGGCGAGAGTGAGAGAACAAGAGTCCAGGAGAGGTGGAGGTCGCGTTTTATGCATCAAAGACTGATATAAACCCTGTTTCGATATAAATTTGCATTCAAATATTTAAATTGGAGAACATGTTGTCTGCAATCCACACATGAACTGATATATGCGTATATCAAACAAGTTCATTAATTTGACTTTCAACATGTTCATGGAGTACTATAATACTGTACAACATGCTACTCGATTGAGGTGTTCAATTTTGGATTTAGTTCACTATTTTGACCTACTGAACAAGCTAGTTCATTGAATCAAGATATTTCATTTTAGGTTTGATTCACGTTTTTGAGTGGGTCAACTATTTGTCATATAGTAAATCGCTAGCAACGAGCATCTAAAAACACATTACTCCCGAGCATCATCTCTCCATCTAAAAAGGAAGTGGCAAGCTAATATTTCAAAATTTGATTCGAATCGACTTGGTAAGGTAGACGTGGATGCTCGTTCTCCCAAAATTTGAACGAACCGTTCAACATCCTCTCTGCTCGGTGGAATTCGCCTGAGCAAATACATGGGAGACGCGAAATTACCGTCCTATGTGGGACACGCATCAATTGGTCCGTTGTACATCGAGGGTAGGTTCGTAACTTCATCCAAGCGCGCCTTCTCCTCGGCCGAAAGGACATGTGCCGAATAATTCATAAACCATGGTCGGCAAAACATGCTCTCCTCGCCCGAAATAGCTCGCGCCCACTATTTCAAAACACGCTCTCCTCGCCCGAAATCGCTCGCGCCCACTATAGTTCAAAACACATCCTCCTCGCCCAAAATCGCTCCCGCCCACTATTTGGGGAGAAGCAAAGTTACTCTACTATCCCCGACCCTCAGTACACAGACCCAAGCCGAGAAGCCTATAGGCAAGGGTAGAAATGTAACTCCCCCTCACATTTCAGACAAATGTGTCCGTAAGACATGGTTCCACTCCCCAGGAAGCTCCCTTCTCCGGAGCCGCGAAACCTCAGCCCCACCTCCATGGCGCCCCCCACCGCACCAATTTCACAGCCGCCCTCCTCCCTAATGCTAGAGACACTGTCCAATTGTCGTCGTGCACTGGGTCGTGTGCCTCTTACTCCGTGCTGCTGGTGCTGCCTCGACGACGGCCGCGTGAACCATACCGGAACCGATTCACCCCCGCCGTTGTTCATGGCACCGGAGCGGCTCCAACTTCGGATCCGTCAAGAGTCCTGGCGCTGCTTTCGCATAGCCGTCGACTGTGGTGACATCGCTCTTTACCTGCTGCCGGTCGCCACCGCAACCGCGCCGGCCTCACCAACTCGGAAGCTGGACCTGCCTACTTCACCATGCCGCTAGATAGGTTGCACCCTCATCTGAAATCACTTTATTTAGGCGTCAGTTGTCTGAATTTTTATTCTGGGCCAATCGATTCCCAATGGGAAGCAGCACCCCTTGAGGCGGCGGAGCTCCTAGGCTGCCCGTTGGCTGGTGTCTAACGTAAGGGTGCGGGGCCGCAAGTTCGCCACGGAAGCAGCTCTTAGATGGCTATCTTTTAGAGTTGCATGGGTTGAAGGTACTGCCGCCGCCGGATCTGGATGACGGGGAGTCTTTGTGTATTGGCCCGGGGGCGGCACAACCACGGCAGTGCGGTGGGGCGGGGAGTGGGGTTTTGGCCGGGGCCACGGACGGAAGAGGCAGGCTGCTCTGCCATTGGTCGCTGGCTGTTCGGGGAAGATTCTAAACAGTGTCAGCTGGGAGGCACAAGACGGCCATCAAGCCATCCGGCGTAGATCGGACAGTACCAAAATAAAATAAAAACGTGTGACCCCAATTTAGTCTTCAGTCAACAGATGTGTGACCACTCTCGTACCTTGTTGTTGATCTCTTAGTGTATTTCTTCGGACCAAAGAGATATGTCGTTCTTAACATTATGCGTTATCTGCATCTTCAGACACACCGTCTTCCGACTCACCGCAGTTGCTCCAACAAGGGAAGCATACACCAGAAGGGAGCTACAGTCCCCACTCAACAGTTCCCTGCATCGAATGCGCGTGCCCGACATGGACAGCCACAACAACTGCAGGGCCACCGACAAGTTAGCACATGATGCTCACTCCTATGGATGGCAGCCAGATAGGTTGTACCCTCATCTTACTTGTGTGCAACATTTATGGCTTTGTTATTCATCTAAGAACGGAAAATAGATCATCACATTTCACTGTATATTCATGCTGATCTCTTACGGGTCTTGTTCAGGAGTTCACGCTGTTACATAGTTCAGCTAAGATACTTGTTCTTTAGGTAACATTGTTCCCTAGTTATCATCCATCAGCCAATGCTATCCCACAGGCTGGTGATTATAGTATTATACCACTTCTAGTATTACCTATGTTGTTCTTTAATACTTTTGTGTGCCATCTAGTTAATCTCGAGTACAAACAATACATATTATGTAGCTTTGATCTGTGTTCTCCCTTTAGTTTATGAGACCTGTTGCTGCTAGTTAACCCTAGTCCTACTATTTATGTCATCTCCTACAGGCACTCATTTACATAAATCTAACTACTAGTTATCTTCCATGCATGTAAGATATAATTGCACACACTGATATATCCACAAGAACTCACGGAGCAATGTAAAGGCCAATAAACTTGATGTCAATGATAACCAATATGATAGAACATGTAAAGGCCGTTCTTCAGAAGACTTGCAGAAAGATGATGAGTCCTCTTCACCCCACAAGGTCCTTGCTCTAACTTGGCATGTGATATGGGTACAACATGCATATAGTGTCCTGGAGTGTATCTACTCTGTTGCAATGCCATGTGCTTAGCATGCTGATCATGCATGTAAATATGTCATGGCTTCCTGTTTTTCATTACCTATTCCATTCATGATAACATGTTTCCAAATTCAAGTACTGTCATTCTACTCTATCGCAATGCCATCTGCTTAATTTGGACATCATGCTTCTGAATATCTTATGCATTGTTATTCATCAGTATGTCCTTCACCTGTCTGCCATACCATGTTTTTTTACATTGAAGTGATGTTCTAGTGCTCTGTTGCAATGCCATCTTATTTTCCCAATCATACACGTGTATGTTGCCTTAGTTATTTCTGTATGTATTCCGCTAGCATATAGTTTTACATTCAACTAGTTTTTTTGCTCTGTTGTCTTGTCGTATCCCTAGCTCTTACACCATACTCCCTCTGTCCGGATTACATGTTGCCGAAATGGATAAAAAAGGATGTATCTAGAACTGAAATACGCCTAGACCCATCCATTTTTTCCGGATGGAGGGAATACATGTCAATATGTCATGCATTTCTATTCTTCAGTACCTATTCCATCTCTCTGCTGTCGCATGTTTTATAATTAAAGCACCATTCTTCTACACAAGGCATGCAAGGGGAAGACGACTATGTTAGAATCTGAAGGGTTACAAACAAGGCCTTTGCAGAAGATCCAAACGCCAGGAGATAATAAACCAACTCCAGTTTTTATAGATACTGCTCCAGCACAGAGAAACCCAACTCCTACTGATAATAAGCAGATTCCAGTGGCCAAAGAACTAGTCCGCTCCAGTCCAGCAAAAATATGTCAACTCAATTCTAAGAAGCGTGTGCGTATCCTTCACTAGCGCAGAACCGAGCAATAGCACCGGTTCGTAAGGCCCTTTAGTGCCGGTTCCATAACCGGCACTAAAGTGTGGGCACTAAAGCCCCCCCCCCCTTTAGTACCGGTTTAGCACGAACCGGTGCTAAAGGGAAACCACGTGGCATGAGCCAGCTCCATGGGCCTGGAGCCCTTTAGTACCGGTTGGTAAGACCAACCGGTACTATAAGGTTTGGGGGGGTTTTAGTTTTATGATTTCTTTTTCGTTTAATTTTGTGTTTCCATTTTAATTCTTTTTCGTTTGCTGGTATTTTACGATACTACACATTGTACACGTTATGCATATATATATATATATATATAAATAGAATTTCTAGTAGAACCAATCATGCATATATATATCATCAATGTCTCACAAACCATCATATTAATTAATTCACACATACACACATGTATAGCTATATACAATATCTCCTACATATGCATGTTGCCTTCGGAGCCAGTGGCATTAGCCTCATTGGTGCCTTCGGAGCACGATGACAATTGGAAGTGGTTTTCATGGGGGCGGTAGCGGGTAATAGTATTCTCCCTTCGGATTTATGACCTGGTCGAGCAAAAATCCCGCTATTTCCTCTTGAAGTGCTTTTACGCGCTCCATTTCTAGGAGCTTCGCCCGCACCTCTCTGAACTGTTAAGAAGGAGATCAATATGCATGTGTATTAGTTGTGTGACTAGATATCAATAATGGTGTAAAAATTGTGAATAGTGTTTTGACAAGCATACCCATTCCTGTCTTTGAGATCTGCTCCTTTCGGACGCCATCATGCGAATGTTCTCGCAAACGCAGAATGCACATAGATCAGTCCCCTGCGCCTGCTTCAGGGCCTTTACGAGAATGGAATTTGATCAGATAATAATTAATCAAGCATGATAATTAAAGAGATGGCAGCTAGCTAGCTAGCTAGTACTACTTAATTACTTACCTTGGGTCTTCCCCATTTAAGCTTTTCTTTCCATTCGCCTTCCGTGACGCTGATGAACCTTGCCCAAGCCCTGCCCGCCGACAAAGAAAATGAATAAATGGGTTATTAAATAGTTCATATCATGAAATGACGAAATAAATAGGCCGAGATATATAGTTAATAATGATTGAAATTACCTGTTGACTATCCCAAACAAGATGTTATAGTAAGTTTTTTCTTTGAGTAGTGAGTCCAGTATTTCAACTATTCCGGCGTCAACTTTAATGATACACAAGACCCTGTGAAATATGCATGCACACACGTTTGCATGTCTTAATTAAGCGGGCATATGTAAGAAAAAACATGTAGCTAGCTAGTAGGCAAAAACAGGGAATTTGTAGTACAAGACAGTGTGACTCACTGGAAGTTGTAAGGAAGTAGTATATCTTCATTGTGTTTGAGGCGCTTCAAGAACTCTAGCATGCTGTCCTCTACGGCCTTTTGATGACGTGCATCTATTTTCCATGTGTATTCATTAACGGTGTTTGGGTCAATGAACCCAATGCCATAGCGTCCACCTTTTCTCATTTCATACATCTTCATCCTGCATATAATACCACAGAAAAGAATATAGTGAGGATAATTACAGGTAATGATTGATCAAAAGGATCACTACAGCTAGCTTGAGACTTAAATTACAGAAAGAAATCACTTACAGACAATAGCAACTGACGATAGATTTGTCGAGTGTGTCTTGATTGTATAACTGAAACAGTTCAGAATACTCAACGGACACAGCTTTCTCATGGTAGTAATGCCCCTCCTTGACATTCACCACGAGGGACAATCGATCGGAAATCTTGGTAATGTTCATGTACCATTGATGCAATTCATACATTCTCATTGGGAGGTTCTTGACCTTGTCTGGCTCGACCAAAGGTTGGCCCGGACATATTTCTGTTTTATTTCATCCTCTCTAAGCACAGGCATGGGCTCGATCTCGAGGATTTGTCCAATAGTGATTTTGAGAACTTCAGCCTGCATTATATGGTCCTCCGTTATTACCACATTGCCCACCTCAGGAACGTAAACTGTTTGCCCACAATAATATTGGACGCGCGTACTGTCACGTGTTGTTGGCACAACAAGCGAGGGGATCGATTCCGCCGCCTGTTCTCCCAGCTGGGGAATGGTTTTCCCGCATTTTTTGATAGCTGCTTCTTGTTTGCTCGATCCCGAGCTCGCCTCCTTACGTAGACGTGCTCGATTTAACTTCCTGATGTGGCGCTCATAGTCTGTGTCAACAGGCTTGGGAGCTGGTGGTTGAGCCATACGAATGAAGTGGTCAATCGTTTCCTCAGGCACTTTCTCCCTTGGCGGCGTTGGCGGTTTCGGTGCAAAATGGGCTTCCACCTCGGACTTCGATATGGTTGCGATTTCCTCCTCGGACCTGTCATAAGCCCTCTGCGGAAGAGGCGTGAGGCTTGGACCATATTTATATCGCTTGCCTCCGCTTGTACTTCCTGTACTACCTCGACTCATACCGCTACGCACCATAGCTACGGGGTGTCTCTTCTGCGATTGCTGAGGCGGCGGAGACGGCTGACAGGGCTGAGTTGGACGAGGAGGAGTGGCCGCCTGAAGCTGTGCCGGACTTGGAGGAGGAGTGGCCTGAGGTTGTGCCGGACTTGGAGGAGGAGTGGATGTCTGACGCTGTGGCGGACTTGGAGGAGGAGGAGTGGCCTGACACTTTGCCGGACTTGGAGGAGGAGTGGCCTGACACTTTGCCGGACTTGGTGGACTTGCAGGAGCGGGAGACTGCTGACTCGGTGGCGGACTTGGACGAGGAGTTGGCTGACGCGGTGTCGGTGGCCTTCGAAAGATGATGCAATCCTTTTTCCATAGGATGATACGATGGTTGGCGTCTCCGAGAAAGCACTCGTCGTCACCTCCAGGAATGTCAAGCTCTATCTTCGAATATGGGTCCACCACCTCATCAACCAAGACACGAGCATAGCCCGCTGGAATCGGGTTGCAATGGAAGGTTGCCTCGGGGGGATTTGTAAAAGCAATGGCGTCCGCCACCTTCATGGATATGTTCTTCATTTTGACGTGTAGCTCGCAGATAGTGTTCTCCGTGATGTCATCCACGGGGTATCTACCCAGCATTGCGTCATCCGGGGCGGAACCCACGCTGCTTCTCGGCATGGATGGGGCGGTGCTATCCAATGCTGGATCATTCGCTAGCTGCTGCAGCTGCTGAGACCCCCTTTGTTGGGTATGTGAGTCGATCTGCTCCTGTTGCCGCTAGAATTTGACTACCAATTCCGCTTGACTTGCTTCTAGGCCTTGAAGGCGTTCATAGTCCCGCTTCCTCTGCTCCTCCTCCATCTTCCTCTTCTTCTCCTCTGCAATCTTCTTTCTCGCACGGGTTCTATAGTCGTTGTTCTAGTCTGAAAACCCCTCATACCATGGAATAGCGCCCTTGCCTCGTGTTCTTCCCGGATGTTCAGGATTTCCCAGGGCACGCATAAGCTCGTCGTTCTCCCTGTTGGGCTGGAACACCCCCGATCGTGCCTCTTCTATTGCAACAAGTATCACATTGTCGGCTCCCTTCAGGCTTGCCTTCGTCGAAACATTGCCTGTCTTCGGGTCCAACTCCCCCCCATGCGCATAGAACCAAGTCCTGCACCTGGGGGGCCAGCTCTTAGTAACCGGAGTGACACCTGCATCCTCCATCTCTTTCTCAGACTTATCCCACTTAGGCATTGCCACCGCATAGCCACCTGGCCCCAGCTTATGGAACTTATCCTTTTTTCAGCATTCTTCTTGTTTATTCTCGACCGTTCCTTAGCTAATTCCGAATCCTTGAATTTCACGAAATCGTCCCAATGAGCACGTTGGTTCTCTAGTGTTCCCTCAAATACTGGAGTCTTCCTTCCTCCCTTGACGTACTTGTCCCATTCACGATTCTTGTGGTTCTTGAATGCAACCGCCATCTTCCTAAGAGCAGCGTCCTTGACTTTCTGCACATCTGCTTCTGTGAAATGATCTGGTAGGGTGAAATGTTCCATGAGAGTATCCCAAAGCAGATCTTTTTGATTCTTGTCGACAAAAGTAACATCTGGACGTGGAGCAGCGTCCTCTTTGCCTTTTTGTCTTTTGTCTTTTGCTGGCTCTCTCCATTCTTGAAGGGAGATCGGGAGTTGGTCCTTCACAAGAACTCCGCACTGACGAACGAACTTGTCCGCAATCTTCTTAGGCGCTAATGGTTCGCCATTAGGTCTGACTGCCTCGATATTGTACTTTACGCCCTCCTTCAACTTTTTGTTTGGGCCTTGTTTCGTCCTTTTGCCTGAAGATTTGCTCGATCCGGATGGCTGAAAGAACAAAGATCGATTCGTTAATATATCTTCAAGTCATTTAAAACATGTGATGATCACCAGATACCTGCTTATATAAATATATATACCTCGCCGGTCTTTGTTGTTTCAGGATCAACATGTTCTTCGTCATTGTCATAATCGCAGTTCATGACTTCATCAATTCGGTCGTCACGATCGAATATCATATCACCCTCTCCAGTGTTGTTTAGAAATTCAGAGCCGTCATAATCTTCTTCATTCTGATCATCATCTGGCCCGCGTATTATATCGAACATGGTTTGTTCTCCCTCTCTGTCGGTATTGTCTGCCATAGCTTTTATTTAACTAATTCAAAAGAAATATAAAACAATTTAGTATTCAAATTACATCGTCTCGAATAATAGATATTGGAGAACCCTCACAGGATCATAGCTGAAGTGAGATCCCCGAAGATACTGCCAGGTATTGGAGAACCTGCCGCCCTCCAACGCAACCATGTAGCGATGGACATGCTCGTCCTCCTCCCTGACACGGCGACGTACCACCTCCGGCGGGGTCGGGTCCCTCCGTACCGAAACTGGCCCACGCGAATGCCACCAAACGAGATCAGGGTCGACGACGGGACCCGGGGCCGGGTTCCTCATCAAGCGGCGCGCCCCTCCAGGCAGCACCTCCCAGTGCTAGCCCGGCGGAGCCCATTCCCCTACATGGGTCGGCTGGACGTCGTCGCGGACGGGTCGACGGCGAGGATGCGGGCTAGGCATCATCGAGAACAAATACTAGCTATATGCCCGCAAAAAGTAATATTTTTTTAATGATTGGATTTTGATAAATAAAATTTCTAACATTTCTACTATTTCAAAAATCTATATACTATTTCATACTAATTAAGCATCTAATACTAAAAACAGAAAACACAACTTCTATACATCCATTAAAAAACTAAAAAACAACATTATATAAAAAATTTCCATACTAATTAGACACTAATTATATACTAATAATAATAATCTAAATTATATACTAATTAAACATAAAAAAATCCCATACTAATTAAACACTAATTTCCATATAAAAAAATTTGATAACTAAAACAATAATAATCTAAATAATCTAAACTAATTAAACATACAAAATACGCATATACTAATATATACATGCATTAATTCATACATATGTGTGTGTGTGTGTTCCATATAAACTTTTTTGATAACTAAAACAACAATAATCTAAATAATCTAAATTATATACTAATTCATGCTTGTGTGTGTGTGTGTTTTGATAACTAAAACAATAATAATCTAAATAATCTAAATTATATACTAATTCATGCGCTTGTATGTGTGTGTGTGCTCGGGGCCGGGAGGGGCGGCGCCCATGGTGGCCGCCGGGGGCGAGGGAGAGAGGTTAGAGGGGGAGAGCTCACAGCGGGGCGACGGCGACGGCGAGGCGACGACGGC
>NC_041387.1:566670144-566682270 GCF_002162155.2 Triticum dicoccoides | reverse complement strand
GGAGACGAGGGCGGTGACGGGGACGGGGGCGGCGACGGGGACGGGGGCGGGCCCGGGGCGGCGACGGAGACGACAGCGGTGGCGACGAGGGGTGGGGACGGCCGGGGTCGGCGACGAGGGGCGGGGGCGGCGATGTCGACGGGGACGGTGTCGATCGGGGCAGGGCGGCGCGACGGAGAGGGAGAGGAAACAGAGGGAAGAAACAAAGGGAAACTGAAATTTTTTAAGTGTTGTATATATAGGATGGACCTTTAGTACCGGTTGGAGCCACCAACTGCTACTAAAGGTCTGTTTTGGCCAGGCCAAGCGGCGGGAAGTGACCCCCTTTAGTACCGGGTGGTAACACAAACCGGTACTAAAGGCCCCCCCCCTTTAGTACCGGTTTGTGCCACGACCCGGTACTAAAGGGGGTGCGCTGGCGCAGGTGCCGTGCGGCAAGTTTAGTCCCACCTCGCTAGTCGAGGGGCGACCGCACTGGTTTATAAACCCCTGTGCGGTCGCTCTCTCGAGCTCCTCTCCAAAGCAGGCTTACTGGGCCTACTTTTTCTTTGCAGCCCTGTGGGCCCACTTGGCCTTTACGGGCCTGCATCCTGGCCCAACGACAGGTTGGGTTTCTAGTCGTATGCAGGCCGCTCTGGCCTAGTAGGCAGGCTTTTTTTATTTTATTTTTTGCTTTATTTATTTTTGTGTTGTTTTTTTTGTGTATTTAGAGTTTCTTTGTGAACATTTTTGTTTTAGGTACAAAAAATTACAAACTTTCTGTTAGGGCTTTTTTTTATTATTTTTTTGCTTTATTTATTTTTGTGTTGTTTATTTTTGTGTATTTAGAGTTTCTTTGTGAACATTTTTGTTTTAGGTACAAAAAATTACAAACTTTCTGTTAGTGCCCGTAGTTTTCAAATTTGAATAGTTTAAATTTTGAATTATTTGAAATTAGTGTGAATCACTAGTTTGTGAATAACTTAACTTTAAAAATAAGTAAAGGCATGAAAGAATTTGTTTGCACATAAAATTTCTTCGCGTTTCAAATGCCAAAACACATAACTACCCTAACTATTACAGAGGTTCCCCTCCCGGTGCGAAACACAGAAGAAAGTGATGATAGCTAGTGAAGCCGATCACATCCCAGATCTTTGGGTGTGAAACTTTTTCTTCGCGTGTGTCCCTTTGCGCCGTAACCATGGAAAATCTTCTTCATTTAACGGGATGCTCGGGTCAATATTCACTGTGAATGGAGCAATTTCATCAAACTTTTCATAATCTTCTGACTTGTCTGTATTGTCATCCACTCCCACAATGTTTCTCTTCCCAGAAAGAACTATGTGTCGCTTTGGCTCATCGTACGATGCATTCGCTTCCTTATCTTTTCTTTTTCTTGGCTTGGTAGACATGTCCTTCACATAGAAAACCTGTGCCACATCATTGGCTAGGACGAATGGTTCACCTGCATACGCAAGATTGTTGAGATCCACTGTTGTCATTCCGTACTGCGGGTCTTCCGTTACCCCGCCTCGTGTCATATTGACCCATTTGCACCGAAACAAAGGGACCTTTAAACCACGTCGATAGTGAAGTTCCCATATGTCCTGTATATAACCATAATATGTTTCCTTTCCCGTCTTGGTTTCTGCATCAAAGCGGACACCACTGTTTTGGTTGGTGCTCTTCTTATCTTGGGCGATCATGTAAAATGTATTACCATTTATCTCGTACCCTTTGAAAGTCATTATATTCGAAGATGGTAACTGGGACAGCAAGTACAGGTCATCTTCAATAGAGGTGTCATGCATGGTACGTGTCTGCAACCAGCTGGCGAAACTCCTGGTTTGTTCACGTGTAATCCAGTCATCAGACCGCTCCGGGTGTTTGGAGCGTAGCAAATTCTTGTGTTCATCCATATACGGAGCCACCAAGGCGGTATTCTGTAGAACTGTGTAGTGTGCTTCAGTGAGAGAATGTCCGTCCATACATATTATTTGTTCCCCTCCTAGCGTGCCTTTTCCATCCAGTCTGCCCTTATGCCGCGATTCAGGAACACCAATCGGCTTAAGGTCAGGAATAAAGTCAATAAAAAACTCAATGACCTCCTCATTTTGATGGCCCTTAGAGATGCTTCCTTCTGGCCTAGCACGGTTATGAACATATTTCTTTAAGACTCCCATGAACCTCTCAAAGGGGAACATATTGTGTAGAAATACAGGACCCAAAACGTTAATCTCTTCGCATAGGTGAACTAGGACGTGCGTCATGATGTTGAAGAACGATGGTGGGAACACCAACTCGAAACTGACAAGACATTGCACCAAATCATTCTGTAACCTTGGTATGATTTCTGGATCGATTACCTTCTGAGAGATTGCATTGATAAATGCACATAGCTTCACAATGGCTAATGGAATGTTTTTCGGTAGAAGCCCCCTCAATGCAACCGGAAGCAGTTGCGTCATAATCACGTGGCAGTCATGAGACTTTAGGTTCTGGAACTTTTTCTCTGCCATGTATATTATTCCCTGTATATTCGACGAGAAGCCAGACGGTACCTTAATACTGAGCAGGCATTCAAAGAAGATTTCCTTCTCTTCTTTGGTAAGAGCGTAGCTTGCATGACCCTGATGTATGTCGTCTTCTCTGTGCATACGTTGCTGGTCCTCCCATGCCTCAGGTGTATCTTTTGTCTTCCCATACACGCCCGAGAAGCCAAGCAGGGTCACGCAAAGATTCTTTGTCATGTGCATCACGTTGATTGCGGAGCGGACCTCTAGGTCTTTCCAATATGGCAGGTCCCAAAATATAGATTTCTTCTTCCACATGGGTGCGCGTCCGTCAGCGTCCTTTGGAACAGGTTGTCCGCCAGGACCCTTTCCAAATATCACCTTCAAATCCTTGACCATATCATGTACATCAGCACCAGTACAGTGGCGAGGCTTCGTCCGGTGATCCGCCTCACCTTTGAAATGCTTGCCTTTCTTTCTTACGGGATGCCTGCTTGGAAGAAATCGACGATGTCCCAGGTACACATTCTTCTTACAACTATTCAAATATATACTATCGGTATCATCCAAACAGTGCGTGCATCCGCGGTATCCCTTGTTTGTCTGTCCTGAAAGGTTACTGAGAGCAGGCCAATCATTGATGGTCACGAACAGCAATGCCTTTAGGTCAAATTCTTCCCCCATGTGCTCATCCCACGCACGTACACCTGTTCCATTCCACAGTTGTAAGAGTTCTTCAACTAATGGCCTTAGGTACACATCAATGTCGTTGCCGGGTTGCTTAGGGCCTTGGATGAGCACTGGCATCATAATGAACTTCTGCTTCATGCACAACCAAGGAGGAAGGTTATACAAACATAGAGTCACAGGCCAGGTGCTATGGTTGCTGCTATGCTCCCCAAAAGGACTAATGCCATCTGCGCTTAGACCAAACCATACGCTCCTTGCGTCATCTGCAAACTCCTTCCCGTACTTTCTTTCGATTTTTCTCCACTGCGACCCGTCAGCTGGTACTCTCAACTTTCTATCTTTCTTACGGTCTTCTCTATGCCATCGCATCGCCTTGGCATGCTCTTTGTTTTGGAACAAACGTTTCAACCGTGGTATTATAGGAGAATACCACATCACCTTGGCAGGAATCTTCTTCCTGGGGCGCTCGCCCTCGACATCACCATGCTCATCGCGGCTGATCTTATAGCGCAATGCACCACATACCGGGCAAGCGTTCAAATCCTCGTACTCACCGCGGTAGAGGATGCAATCATTAGGGCATGCATGTATCTTCTGCACCTCTAACCCTAGAGGGCAGATAACCTTCTTTGCTTCGTACGTACTCTCGGGCAATTCGTTGTCCTTTGGAAGCATATCCTTTATCATTACCAGCAACTTTCCAAATCCCTTGTCAGATACACCATTCTCTGCCTTCCATTGCAGCAATTCCAGGGTGGTGCCCAGCTTTTTCTTGTCACCTACGCAATTCAGGTACAACAATTTTTTGTGATCCTCTAACATGCGCTGCAACTTCTTCTTCTCCAAATCACTTGCGCAGTTTCTCTTTGCATCAGCAATGGCCCGACCTAGATCATCAACGGGCTCATCTGATGCCTCTTCTTCAGCTTCTTCCCGCATTACCGGCTCATCTTCTTCCCCCATTGTTGTATCATCGTATTCAGGGAACCCATGGCCAGAATAGCTGTCGTCGTCCTCTTCTTCTTCATTGTCTTCCATCATAACCCCTCTTTCTCCGTGCTTGGGCCAAACATTATAGTGGGGCATGAAACCGAACTCAAACAGGTGGACGTGAATGGTTCTTGACGTAGAGTAATTACGACCATTCTTACAGCCAGCACATGGACAAGGCATAAAACCATCCGCCCGCTTGTTTGCCTTAGCCGCAAGCAGAAAAGTATGCACGCGCTCAATGAACTGGGGAGAGCATCGGTCATCGTACATCCATTGCCGGCTCATCTTCATTACACAACACCGAATAGACCAAATTAATACAAGTTCATACATAAAGTTCATACAACACTTAAATGCAACAAACAAATAACTCTCTAGCTAAAGCATTTAAATGCAACAACAAATGCGATCAAGATCGCAACTAAGGTAACAATTGATCCAACAGCATAATGATACCAAGCCTCACTATCGATGGCATATTTTCTAATCTTTCTAATCTTCAAGCGCATTTTCTCCATCTTGATCTTGTGATCATCGACGACATCGGCAACATGCAACTCCAATTCCATCTTCTCCCCCTCGATTCTTTTCAATTTTTCTTTCAAGTACTCGTTTTCTCTTTCAACTAAATTTAACCTCTCGACAATAGGGTCGGTTGGAATTTCCGGTTCACATACCTCCTAGATAAAAATATCTATGTCAACTTGATGGGAATAATTTGTCATAAACACGAAATGCAAAAAATAGTTTTAAAAGAGAATATACCACATCCGAATCATAACAAGGACGAGGGCCGATGGGGACGGATATCAAAACCATGGCACTATGTATAACAAACAACGTATGGGTAAGATAATTATTATACGAGTAACTATATATCCAAATCACACAAACATTAATTTTTTATATAAAATTTCATGAACAAGAGGCTCACCACAAGGTGGTGCCAGCGACGGGACGGTGCGGGCGATCGACGATGGTTACGACGGAGATTTAGAAGGCACTAAGTAAACCACACCTACACATGCAAACTAACTGTTATTTTAACCTCAAATTGCATATAAATCAAATACTAGCACATATATATATTTCCTCCCAAATTACTAAACTCACAAATTAATAACTATATAAAGCATTGCAAGAGCTAATCTAGGAATGAGAGATGAAAGGACAAAGTTGCTAACCTTTGTGATCATTTGAATGGATGGGGGCCGTCAAATCTTGACAAATTTTGGGCAAAATGTGGGATGAGCTCGAGAGGAAGAGGGGAAGAACAGAGAGGAGAGGGGAAAGGGGAAGAACAGAGCGAGCTCGGGTGGACGAAGGGTTTATGTAGGATGACCTTTAGTACCGGTTCGTGCCAAGAACCGGTACTAAAGGTGCTGGAGGGGGCCCAAACTGACAACATCCTGCCACCACTCTCATTAGTACCGGTTCGTGGCACGAACCGGTGCTAAAGGTTAGCCACGAACTGGTACTAATGAGAGCGGCCCGGCTAGCCATTGGAACCGGCACTAATGTATACATTTGTGCCGGCTCAAATACAAACCGGCACTAATGTGCTTCACGTTTGACCCTTTTTCTACTAGTGCTTGCATCATGAAATTTTATAGCGTGCTAATCATATTTTCTACATGTTTCTTACCCATCTCTCTTTTAGAAAATAAGCTTAACATATAGAAGAATTTCTGCAATGGTATCATTTATGAGGAAAGATTCTTGTAGGAATTCTCTGTGCTCCAATGTAGATGTAAGTACCTGTTGTATATCACTATATTTTTACATCAGCATGTATTTTGTTAATCGGCGTGAATCCAACCTTTATCTGATCTAAATTTAGTTGTAGCAAAATGTATGATTAAAGGCCACAATGTTGGTTTTTGTAAGTAAAACTGGCTGGTAGTTTTGCATCCTGAGCTGCATGAGTGTACTATATCATATCAGTGGGTTTGAATACTTTGGTTCTGCAGTGGGTTTTTCAGTGTTTTTTTTACTGTGTTGTCCTGTCGTATCCCTAGCTCTTACATCATATTCCCTCCGTCCGGATTAAATGTCACAGAAATGGATAAAACTGGATGTATCTAGAACTGAAATACGCCTAGACCCGTCCATTTATTATCGGATGTAGGGAATACAGGTTAATATGTCATGCCTTTCTATTCTTCAGTACCTATTCCATCTCTGTTGTAGCATGTTTTATAACTGAACCACCATTCTTCTATATAAGGCATGCAAGGGGAAGACGGATATGTTAGAATCTGAAGGGTTACAAACCAGGTCTTTGCAAAAGATCCAAATGCCAGGAGATAATAAACCAACTCCATTTTTCATAGATACTGCTCCAGCACAGAGAAACCCAACTCCCACTGATAATAAGCAGATTCCAGTGGCCAAAGAACTAGTCCGGTCCAGTCCAGCAAAAGAATGTCAACTCCATTCTAAGAAGTGTGTGCGTATCCTCGCATCATGAAATTTTATAGCATTCTGATCATATTTTCTACATGTTTCTTACCCATATCTCTTTTAGAAAATAAGGTTAAACGATAGAAGACTTCCTCCATTGGGATCGTATGTGAGGAAAATATCTTGCGGGAATTCTCTGTGCTCCAATGCTGATGTAAGTACCTATTGTATATCACTATATTTTTACATCAACGTGTATTTTGTTAATCGGCATGAATCTAACCTTTATCTAATCTAAAATTAGTTGTAGCAAAACGTTAAAGGCGCCAATGTTGATTTTTGTAAGTAAAACTGCCTGGTAGTTTTGCATACTGAGCTGCATGAATGTATTATCTCATATCACGCACATTACTGAATTGTGGTGCTTCTCTCGTTGGCCATTCATTCATTGTGTTAATGTTGCTTTCGTACTACCTTACCTGGCTGATGATAGTTGTGCCATATTGTGTTAATTTGGTGTAGGGTAGTTGCACAAATGTTCGTTGTGTCAATGTTGCTTTCCTATTATCTGACTTGGCCAATGATAGCAATGCTAGTGTGTTAATTTTGTGCAGGGTGCTGAAGATAAGAAGACAAACTCTGAAAACAGCAAGGCAACCCCATTGTTTCTTTCCAGTAAATCTAGGCCATGTAATATGGCAATAACTCATGATTAATCTGTTTGGTTCACGTCCTAATTTACGTTATGATGCAGTGGTCGAGACACTCTCCACTATGAATAATACAAGCCTGCCAAAATAGCCATCTGAATCTGTTCAGTATCCTCTGTCTCAAATGCACCGGAATAAATGTATGTTTGTGAACCAATTAATGGCTGAAGCCATGATGGAAATGGTGGATGAATCAGAGGTGCAGAGTCGTGCGACACAACAACTGATCAATGTTTTCAGAGACAGTGTAGCAAAGCAGAAAAAACATGCCCACATGCTTATGGGCGTCATCTGTGCTGAGGTTGCAGATTGTGACGTTGTAGATGGTTAGGTTCTGCTCATTTATTTGCACTGGCATCAATCTTTGATTGCCCAGTGGATATAATTTCATGTAATATATGCTGGATGTGCAACGTTATTCCCTGTATGCCGTACCTTTGCGTGATCGGTTTTGGTCATGTGCATAATTGCTTGTCGTAATGGGCTCGAATTAACTAATTTGGCCTAAAGACATGTACGAACTTTAGTGGGCCCATTAAGTTAATGGGCCGTTACTAGGCCAAAAGTTAATTGTCGGCCCTCTTACCTCCCGGGTCGTTAACAGGACGACATCAAAGCGGGCAACAGGTGGCCCAAGTTTATTTCACGGGCCGTTAATAGGCCGTTACAAAGTTTGGGCTACATATGGCCGAACTATACTGTAGGCATTTAGCTGGCCGAAAGAGAAAGCGGGCTTGTACTGGACCATGAAGACCATGGGCCGCTAAGAGGCCGAAAGTCAGGTCGTATTGTAAATGGCCCAACTGTGTTGTGGGACTTTAGCAGGACGAAAGAGAAACCGGGCTGGTATAGAACCATGAAGGGCATGGGCCGTTAAACCAAAACTAAGGTCCGACTACAAATGGCCGAACTCATTTATGGTCCGTTAACAGGCCGAAAGGCACACAGGGCCGTGAATTGGCCCAACACTTAAATGGGTCGCTAAAAGGCCAAAACTCAGGTCTGACTACAAATGTCCCAACTGATTTATGGGCCGTCAACAGGCTGAAAGTGACACCGGGCCAAAAAATTGGCCCAACACTTAAATGGGCTGCTAAAAGGCCGAAACTCAGGTCCGACAACAAATGGCCCATGAGATATATGGGCCGTCAACAGGCTGAACGAAACACCGGGCCGGAAACTAGCCCAACATTTAAATGGGTCGCTAAAAGGCCGAAAGATGTACATCCTGAAAATTGGCCCATCCATTAAATGGGCCGTTAACAGGCCGAAATCTCATCGGGCCGATATTGAGCCCAGATATATAGCGGGCTGTTAATGGGCTTGAACTGACGGTGGGCTGCAATGGTGTCAAATCTTTAATGGGCCGTTGACGGGCCGAATTGGCACATCTCGTATGGACCGTGGGCTTAAATGGACCTGACACAAGTAGGACTTATATGGGCTGGCCTGCTAATTTTTACTGGGCGGCCTTTTCATAGGAATGGGCCTATGTTGGGTCGTGCCACGTGTCGACGTATCATATGCGCCTTCCGTCTAATGAGTGGATGACATCTGTCCCAACGATGAGCCGACACGTGTTTCCTCCAGCCAATGATGATTTTACACGTAGAAAATCCCCATTGGTCAGGGCTATTAACGGGTTATTGGGTCCAAAACCCGACCCGATAGCTTAACGGTGTTTCGTTACGGTGGATGCCACGTGTCGGTCACCCTTGACAAAATAACTTCTGTGATGCGCGATTTATCGTCATGGAAGTGGACACTTCGGTGATGATAATTTTGGTAATGTCATTGAACACATCTACGACAGCACAGGTATGACTATCTTGATTTTGTCATAAATTTGTCATGGATGTACATGCATGACAAAAACACGACCTACTGTGACAAACACATATCATCACGGAATTGTATTTTTTTTGTAGTGAAGGGTGCGATGATGAAGAGTAATTCTTCGCTTCTGGAGTTTCCTGGGGAGCCGAATGTTACCTCCAGTATGACGGAGCCCCTGCTGCAGGGTTCGACGCCTAGTCTCACCCCTTGAAAGGTGGTGTTGCTTTGGCTGATTCTGGATGGGTTTATTCCCATCCTGTGGACAGTGTCCTCGTATATTAAATTGAGACTACTACCGCCGTCCATGAGGACCCGGGTGAGACGGTATCCATCGATTATTGGGTCAAGCACCAAGGCCTCTGATCCGTCGTGCCGAATACTTGTCCGGCCATCCAAGTGATCGAAAGTGATCGGATAAGACATCCAGTAGTTGGGTGTGGGTATGATGGGCTCTATATCGTGCGCGTCTCTAAGCGCGCGTTCGTGCACTCACCTGGATGTATGGGTCACGTGGATCATGTTTACTGTTTTAACCTCTGGCGGGAATTTTTTCTGTCCCGCAGTGTTCGGCTATCGAGGTTCATCCTTGTCCTCGCTTGGTGTTTCCCTTCCCTTGTGTTCGGCATTCAATTTGCCGGCCTGCTTGAAGACCCATCACTCTCTGTGCGTGTGGTTTGTAGGCTTGTCAGGGGTGCCATGGATTTGGCACAATCTGTCTACGACTCTATTCAGTCCAGACGGTCCCTCTTTACTGCCTTTAGATGGCTTATTTTGCTGATTAGGTCGAGAGGCCCTGAATCTGACATTTTATCCGGGCTCTCTTCCTTGTTTTGGCGTTTATTTTTATTAAGCCGTGGCTTCCTGTTGCCATCCCTTATTTCGGATGTGCTGGGGTCGTTGGTGCCTTTACGGGCTAGCCAGCTATCTTCTCCCGTGCAAAAGCGGGTCATAAGGCTTGTTAGGGATGCCATTGTCCTTGGCTTTTCTTGGCCGAGGTGTCTAGTGAGCCACTCGTCACGGATGCTGTGTTTGAATGTTGCTAAGGCTTCGGCATCCGGACAATCAAGGATTTGATTCTTCTTAGTGAGGAATCTGTTCCAAAGCATGCGGGCGGACTCTCCGGGCTGTTGGACTGTGTGACTTAAATCGTCAGCATCCGGAGGCCGTACATAAGTCCCTTGAAAATTGGCCCTGAAGGCGTCTTCGAGTTCTTCCCAACTCCCAATTGAATTTTCAGGGAGGCTTTTTAACCAGTGTCTAGCTGGTCCCTTTAGTTTGAGGGGAAGGTATTTGATAGCGTGGAGGTCATCCCCGCGAGCCATATGTATATGTAGGATAAAGTCCTCTATCCAGTCACCTGGGTCTGTCGTTCCGTCGTATGCCTCTATGTTCACAGGTTTAAAACCCTGTGGAAGTTCGTGGTCCAGTAATTCATCAGTAAAGCATAGGGGGTGACCAGCCCCTCTGTATCTGGACGTACTGTGGCATACCGTCGGCTGTTGTTGTGTTCAGTGTTTATTCTGAACTGGTATTTGGTTGGTGTAATCATTGTGGTGACCATAGTCCCTCGCCGGGGTGTGTCCTTTAGATCCGTAGATGGACCTAGCTGTGCCAGCTTTCCTATCCAGGTGCTCATGTAGGTCGTGTTCAGCATCTGTAGCTGCTTTGTTGCGGTTATGGAGTGGTACGTCTGGTCTCCTAGTTGTGTTGCACTTTGGTGGAGCGGCCTCGTCGTCGAATTCTGGCAGTAGCTTACATTTTGGGTAGCTCTTTGTAAGGCGATCGTCACCATATCTTTCTTCAGTGTCAAGTACTTTGTTCCATCTGCGATTGATCGTTTCCTGTGCGGGTTTAAGCCGTTGCTTCTGCTTCTCCCGACTTCTCGCTGTGGCCATAAGCTTTTTGTGGAGGTTGTCTCGTTCCACACATTCTTCCGGAAGGATGAATGCATCATCATCTGGACTGTCTTCTTGTCCTGAGCCGGTTTGATGAACTCGTCCCACTGGATCATTGTCTTCGGCATCTTCTCTGAACTGTGTTCAGCGTGACCTGGTTCATCCTGCTCCATCACTGGTTCCGTATGGTCGTTGTTGCCTTCGGGGTTGGCCGGAGTATCGATCCTTCTGGCACTCTTGCCGGTATTTTAACTGTTGCTGGAGTTGGAACAGCGTCTGCGGGAAGAAGATGGCAGGACCGGACTCTCGTGGGAAGAAGACGACGGCACCGGAGTCTTCTGGGATGAAGACCCTGTGACCGAAGTCTTCTGGGACGAAGACCCCGTGACCAGAGTCTTCTGGGACGAAGACTCTAGGACCCGACTCACGTGGGCTGAAGGATCGGCGACCCGAGTCTGGTGGGCCGAGGGCTCTTGGACCGGAGTCCGAGACGGGTCCACGTCAGTCGAAGCCATACTGTGGTAGGGTGTATCAGCTGAGGGTGCAACGAGGAAGGCGTGGCAGCCTTCCTACCTCTCTTGGTGCCATGTCCACCTCTACCATCCTACTTCGCCCTTCCCTGACCTCTCCTAGCCAAAGTAGAAGCACCCGCCGCAGTTGTCTGCATACTATCTAGCAGCGCTCTCCGGAGGGGCTTGGGTGCAATAATGGAACCACCCATTCCAGTAGCTTTCGCAGGAGGCTCGGGGCGCTCTGGACCCTTGCCCACCATCCTGTCAACACGTGCAATGCAAAAAAGTAAACGAAATTAGTACAACATAAAAAAATTGGATACCTGACATGAACATAATAATATGTATATAATTTAAGTGTATCATCATCATGAACATAGTAAAAATACACCCGATCAACACAAATATATATGATGTTTTTGTATCATCATCATGTCAGGGTGTCGGGGTCGGGGTGTTCTGTCAGGGTGTCGGGGCGTCGGGGTCGGGGTGTGCTGTCATGGTGTCGGGGTGTGGTGTCAGGGTGTCGAGGGTCGGGGTCGGTGTGGGGGAGTCGGGGTGTCGATTGTCGGGGTCTCATGGTGTCGAGGTGTCG
>NC_041387.1:566611280-566669662 GCF_002162155.2 Triticum dicoccoides | reverse complement strand
GTGGTCGGGGTGTCAGGTGTCGGGGTGTCGGTGGTTGGGGTCGGGGTGTCGGTGGTCTTCTTCTTCTCCTCCTCTCCTCTAGCTTTCTTCTTCTCCTCCTCCTCCTCTCCTCTTTCTTCTTCTTCTTCTTCTTCTTCTTCTTCTTCTTCTTCTTCTTCTTCTTCTTCTTCTTCTTCTTCTTCTTCTTCTTCTTCTTCTTCTTCTTCTTCTTCTTCTTTCTTCTCCTCCTCCTCCTCCTCCTCTTCTTCTTCTTCTCCTCCTCCTTTTCCTCTTCTTAAACCTAGAACTAATTAACCTAAAACAAAACAGGAAAAAACTACACCTAAACCAAGCTATTCTTCTTCTCCTCTTCTTCTACTTATTCTTAGTTTTTTTCATTACTAAACATAAACCTAAAACTAACCTAAACCTAAGATCAAACTAAAATTAATCTAAACTAAACTAAATATAAAAGCATACTAAAAGTAATCTAAACTAAACTAAAAGTAATCTAAACTAAAAAATAGAAAAAATAGGAAAAAATAGGAGAAGAGGGGTGCGACCAGGGCTCACCTGCGGCAAGGGTGGGAGGCCTGCGGCACGCCGGCAGGGCCTAGGGGCGGTGGGGTTGCTCGCCAACGGAGGGGCGTTGGCCGGGTGGTGGTGGCGACGGGGCCGCAACTCTGGGGCGGCGGGGTGGCGCTGGCCGGACGGAGGAGGCGCCGGGCGGTGGTGGCGACGGGGCCGCACGGCTCCGGGGCGGTGGGGTGGTGCTGCAGCGGGGTGGGGCGGCGGCGGGGCAGCCATGGCCGGGCGGAGGGGGCGCTGGGTGGTGGTGGCGACGAGGCAGCAGGGCTCTGGGGCGGCTGGGTGGGTCGGCAGCAGTGTCCGGGCGGCGGGGTGGAGAGGGTTGAGAGTGAGGGGAGAGAGCAGTTGGGGTGGGGTGGCCATTACTAATTAGTGGGGCACGTTCTTTGCCGTCCGCTAGCGGATGGCAAAGGGCACGCATAGCAGAAGGGGAGACGGCCGTTAGCTGGGCACGTTCTTTGCTGTCCGCTAGCGGACGGTAAAGGACAGGCAGGCGGACGGCAAAGATCCTGACCTAGCCACATCGTGCCCTATCGAGCCCACCTAGCTCTTTGTCATCTGCCTTCCAGCTCATTGCCATCAGCTCTTTCTTTGTCGTCCGCTTTGTGGAAGCGGACGGCAAAGAGGCTCTTTGCCGTCAGCTGGCGGACAGCAAAGAATAGCCCTGGAGTGTGAAGAAGGTGATGTTGCTTATGCTGAGTCTGTCTGTGCAACAGAGGAATTGAAGTTTTACAAAGATAATGTTGACCCGGCGGATATGACATCTTTGAAAAAACCAACTACAGAGCATGATCCGGTTTTGATGTTTAAATCAGCGGATGATACTAAGCTCATTGACTTTGTTCCTGGCAATTTATCAGCAGTTCAGTATCAGTGCTAATCTGGATCCTAAATAGGTAGCACGCTCATCGAGTTCATCTGTGAGAACCAGGACATCTTGTACTTCTAACATGCCGGTGTACCGAGGGAACTTGCTAAGCACACTCTCAATATTGATCCAAAATTTAAGCCAGTCAAGCAATTCCTTAGTTGCTTCAATGAGGAGAGGCGTAAGGCCATTGGTGAAGAGGTGGCCCGGCTCTTGGCAGCTGGGTTCATTGTTGAAGTCTTTCATCCTGAGTGGTTGGCTAATCCGGTGCTAGTGCTTAAGAAGAATGGCACTTGGCATATGTGTGTGGACTACACGGACCTAAACAAAGCTTCTCCGGCTGATCCTTTTGCTCTTCCTCGTATTGATCAAATCATTGATACTACGGCGGGTTGTGAGCGTTTGAGTTTTTTGGATGCTTATTCTGGTTATCATCAAATCAAGATGGCAGTTAAGGACCAGGAGAAGAAAGCTTTTATTACTCCCTTTTGAGTCTTTTGCTATGTGTCTATTCCTTTCGGACTCAAGAGTGCCCAGGAGACTTCCCAGCAATGTGTGCAGAATTGTCTTCATAGTCAGATTGGGCGTAACGTTCATGCTTATATGGATGACATTGTGGTGAAATCCAGACAGAAGGAAACTTTGATAGACGATTTGAGGGAGACCTTTGAAAATCTCCGGGTCTACAATATGATGCTTAACCCGGCCAAGTGCATCTTTGGTGTGCTAGCAGGCAAGCTTTTGGGTTTCTGGTTTCCAACAGAGGCATTGAGGCTAACCTGGAGAAGATCAAGTCCATTACCTCCTTGGCAAAACCGGCGTGTATCAATAATGTTAAGCGTCTGGCGGGTCATATTGCTGCCTTAAGCCGGTTCATAAGCCGGTTGGGTGAGAAGGCCATACAACTGTATCAGATGATGAAGAAAACTAAAGGTATAGGGGATCAATTGTAGCCTCTTTTAATAAGTAAGAGTGTCGAACCCAATGAGGAGCTAAAGGTAGAACAAATATTCCCTCAAGTTCTATCGACCACCGATACAACTCTACGCACGCCTAATGTTCGCTTTACCTAAAACAAGTGTGAAACTAGAAGGACTTTGTAGGTGTTGTTGGATAGGTTTGCAATAATACAAAGAGCACGTAAATATAAACAGGGGGCTGTTTAGATAAAGAAGCAATAAAGTTAGTATAGCGAGTTTGGAAAAGTGGTGGTAGGAGTTGCGGAATTGTCCCTAACAATTTGAGTACTTTTCTAGACCGATAGCAAGTTTTATGTGGGAGAGGCCACTGCTAGCATGTCATCCCTAACTTGGAATTCTATGCACTTATGATTGGAACTATTAGCAAGCATCCGCAACTACTAACATTCATTAAGGTAAAACCCAACCATAGCATTAAGATATAATGGTCCCCCTTCTATCCCGTATGCATCAATTTATATGCTAGGTTGAAGCTTCTGTCACTCTTGCCCTCCAATACATAGTCCTATCAACATACAACTAACCCTATGGTGTGATCCACGCGCGTGCTCATATGATGGGCACCAAAGAACAGTAACATAACCACAAGCAAATTAAACCAATCATAGCAATTCATCAATTATCGATAGGACAACGAAAATCTACTCAGACATCATAGGATGGCAACACATCACCGGATAATAATATGAAGCATAAAGCACCATGTTCAAGTAGAGGGTACAGCGGTTGCGGGAGAGTGGACTGCTGTAGATAGATGGGGGAAGGTGATGGAGATGTTGGTGAAGATGATGGAGGTGTTGGTGTAGATCACGGTGATGATGATGGCCCCGGCGGCGTTCTTGCGCCACCGGGAGAGAGGGGGAGAGAGCCCCCCTTCTTCTTCTTCTTCCTTGACCTTCTCCCTAGATGGGAGAAGGGTTTCCCCTCTGGTCCATGGTCTCCATGGCATGGGACGGGCGATAGCCCCTCCAAGATTGGATCTGTCTCTCTGTCTCTCTCTGTTTCTGCGTTCCAGATTCTAGCCTTTCACCGTTTCTTATATTCCCAGAGATCCGTAACTCCGATTGGGTTGAAATTTGGACACGATCACTCTCCATATATTAGCTTTCTTGTGGTGAAATAAGGGCACCAACCGCCTTACGGGGTGTCCATGACGGCCCAGGGCGCGCTTGACCCCCTAGGATGCGCCCCTTGCCTCATGGCCCCCTCGAGCATCGTCTCGCGTTGATTCCTCTTCCCAAAAATCATGAATATTTCAAAAAATTCTCCATCAGTTTTTATCCCGTTTGGAATCCATTTGAAATGGTTTTTCTGTGAAACAAAAAACATGCAACAAACAGGAACTGTCACTGGGCTCTAGATCAATATGTTAGTCCCAAAAATAGTATAAAAAGTTACCAAAAGTATGTAAAAGTTGTAGAATATTGGCATGGAACAATCAAAAATTATAGATACGACAGAGACGTATCAGCATCCCCAAGCTTAATTCCTTCTCGTCCTCGAGTAGGTAAATGATAAAAAAGTTAATTTTTGATGTGGAATGCTACCTAGCATAATCTTGATCATATATCTAATGATGGCATGAATATTAAGACATAAGTGATTCAAAGAAATAGGATATGTTTTAACATTAAGACAATAATACTTCAAGCATACTAATAAAGCAATTATGTCTTATCAAAATAACATAGCCAAAGAAAGCTTATCCCTACAAAATCATATAGTTTGGCCATGCTTCATTTTCGTCACACAAAATGCTCGCATCATGCACAACCCCGGTTTTAGCCAAGCAATTAGTTCATACTTTTTAACGTGCTTTAACCTTTTCAACCCTCACGCAATACATGAGCGTAAGCCATGGATAGAGCACTACAGGTGGAGAACAGTATGATGGTGGAGGTTGTGTGGAGAAGACAAAAAGGGAGAAAGTCTCACATCGACGCGGCTAATCAACGGGCTATGGAGATGCCCATCAATTGATGCCAATGTTTGAAATCTCATATTCCAGCAAATCAAATTTTCAATCTATTTTCCTGAAATTACAAATTAAATTCAGCTTCACTTGCAAATTCACATCGATTAATCTATTTTTTTCTACAAGCGATGATAATTGTGACATAAATGCATGTCATCAACAATGTCTGGTCCCACTTGTAAGCAGCCACTTCAGCATATTCTGGGCCCATATGTCAGCAGCTTTGACTAGTCAAAACTGACACCCGATTACTACTGACGGGACAGTCAGTGATAAAACCCACGGTAGACCCACATGGAAGAAGACACATCACTAGTTGCTGGCCCCACCTGTCCGAATCTTTGACCAGTCAACCGCCGAAACGATCACCGATGACGGGATTATTGTCGCCAAAATGATTTTGGGCGACATATTGGGCCATCATAGGTGACATCTTGGCCGTCACTGAACACGACCACTTGTGAGATTTTTTTCCGTCACCTAATATGCTAACTTGCGTGACGAAAAAAGTGGTACCGTTAAAATTTTATTTTCTATGACGGTGCTTCGGTGATGGTGGGCACGACGACCGAAAAACATCGCTAGAGTATTTTCCATGACGAAAACGGGTTATACATGACACAAGTGAAGCGTTACAAAATAGAGCAAAGTTTGTATTGCTAGTGGGGGCAACCAAAGCTGGCGTGGGCAGGTCAAACATGAATGTTTGGACCCATGATGGTTAAACTTAGCCTTACTGATAACCCACAAGTATAGGGGACTGCAACCGTTTTCCAGGGTAGAGTATTCAACCCAAATTTATTGATTCAACACAAGGGGAGCCAAAGAATATTCTCAAGTATTAGCAGCTGAGTTGTCAATTCAACCACACCTGAAAGACTTAATATCTGCAGCAAAGTACTTAGTAGCAAAGTAGTATGGAATTAAAGGTAATGGTGGCAAAAGCAATAGTAGCAGTTTTGTAACAATCTGTCGGTGGAAACGACACCTATGGGATCACAAGAACCCTACTACGGTCGGCGGGGCGCAGAGTTGTGGAAAGAGCGGGTCTAAGAGCCAGTACACAGACCATTTAGGTGCAGACTTGGAGATGAATCTTCTCATGGCGGCGACGCAGCCAGTGAGCCGAGGCACATCCTTGATCTGCCTAGGTGCCTCAATCTGCTCAATGGCCTTTATCTTGTCTGGATTTGCCTCAATCCCACGCTGCGACACAAAGAACCCGAGAAGCTTGCCAGACGGAATGCCGAAGACACACTTCTCAGGGTTCAGCTTGAGGTTGATCTTGCGCAGATTTGCAAACGTTTCTTCCAGGTCTTGCACAATTGTTGCCTTGTCCTTAGTTTTGACCACTATGCCATTCATATAAGCTTCCATATTTCTATGTAGCTGGGGCTCAAAACCAATCTGGACTGCTCTTGGAAAGGTCGAGCCAGCACTCTTCCACCTGAAAGGCATTCGTAAAAAGCAATACGTACCACATGGGGTGATGAATGTTGTCTTCTCTTCATCTTCTCTCATCATGAAAATCTGATGGTATCCTGAGTAGGCGTCGAGGAATGATAACAGGTCACACCCGGCCATGGAGTCAACAATTTGGTCGATGCGTGGCAACAGGAAAGGGTCTTTTGGACAGACCTTATTGATATCCGTGTAATCAATACACAGCCTCCACTTCCCATTTGCCTTACGCACCACCACCGGATTGGCCAACCATGTCTGATTGTGTGCTCCTCTCACCAAGCCTGCCGCTTCTAGCTTTCTAATCTCTTCTGTGATGAACTCCTGCCTTTCCAGAGCTTGCTTCCTGACCTTCTGCTTGACGGGCCGCGCATGAGGACAGACAACAAGTTGGTGCTCAATCACCTCCCTGGGAATGCCGGGGATGTCGGATGCTCGCCATGCAAACACATCGACATTCGCCCGCAGGAAAGTGACGAGCTCACCTTCCTATTTGCTATCGAGGGTGGAGCTAATGGTGAAAGCCCCTCTTGTGCCAACCCCCTCGACGGACACCTTCTTGGTCTCTGGTGGTGCAGCTCTGGATTTCTTTCTCTTCCTGTTGAGCTATCTAGCATGTCCTCGACGGGAGCACAACACTCTGGAGAGGTGCGCTTGCCGGAGTGGGCGCGAGAGGTCTTGCCGGTCTTCTTTCCTCCCGGGGCTTCAGCGGGAGGAGCGAGTGCCTTGGCATTAGTTGCTACAACTGCTTCCCGATAGAGTTGGTTAGCACAGATCAGCATATCCTTCTTGTCGGAGGGGACGGTGATGATGTTCATCGGCCCAGGCATCTTCAGCGTGTTGTAGGCGTAATGTGACGCCGCCATGAACTTGGCTAGAGCCGGGCGGCCGAGGATCCCATTGTAGGGCAAGGGTATCTCGGCTACATCAAAGACAATCTCGGCTACTTGTCGAGTAGATGATTTTTCATATAAAAAACTTTTTAATACGAGTTCGTATGCAAAAGTTATGCCCATTTTACAAATTCCAGAGAGATTTTGCAAATAAAGTCGAAATTCATATTTGTAAATTTTCCCAACAATTAGACCACATATCACATGGGAAACTTATTTTCTTTTCTTTTTTTGACATTTCCATCATTTTCTTTTATTTTTTTAAAACTAAAAAGGCGGTCCAGGGGGGTGCATTCGGTGGAATTTTTGGTCAAAGTTAGTAATGGCGCACCGTGAGAGTGGTGCGCCATTACTAGTTAAACTAGTAATGGCACACCACACCCACAGTGCGCCACTACTAGTTTTCCAAAAAAAAATTTAAAATATTTGAAAAAAAATTAGTAGTGGCGCACCTAGGGTGTGGTGCGCCATTACAAGTTTAACTAGTAATGGTGCACTATCCCCTGGTGCGCCATTACTAGTTTTGAAAAAAAATAAAAAAAATTGTTAGTAGTGGCGCACCGTGGATGTGGTGCGCCATTAGTATTTAGAGTTTAATGGCGCACCAACACATGGTGCGCCACTGCTATATAGTAGCGGCGCACCACATGTGTGGTGCGCCATTAATGTCCATATTATCTATAGCCCTTCTCCTAGTAGTGTTTGAAGCACAAGTGTGGAAAAAGAGAGAGTAACATTGCCCCTTTTATTTATTTATTTTTCCCTTTTTTTTCTTTTTTTGGGCCTTTCTTCTTCTTGTTTTTCTTTTGGCCTTTCTTCTTTTTTTATTTTTGGGGACAATGCTCTAATAATGATGATCATCACACTTTTATTTATTACAACATATGAATTACAACTCGAAACTAGAACAAGATATGACTCTATCTGAATGCCTCCGGCGGTGTATCGGGATGGTGCAATGAATCAAGAGTGACATGTATGAAAAATTATGCATGGTGGCTTTGCCACATATACGATGTCAACTACATGATCATGCAATGGCAATATGACAAAAGTAATGTATGTCATGATGATAAACGGAATGGTGGAAAGTTGCATGGCAATATATCTCGGAATGGCTATGGAAATGCCATAATAGGTAGGTATGGTGGCTGTTTTGAGGAAGATATAAGGAGGTTTATGTGTGATAGAGCCTATCATATCATGGGGTTTGGATGCACCGGCGAAGTTTGCACCAACTCTCAAGGTGAGAAAGGGCAATGCACGGTACCGAAGAGGCTAGCAATGGTGGAATGGTAAAAGTGTGTATAATGCATGGACTCAACATTAGTCAAAAGAACTCATATACTTATTGCAAATATTTATAAGTCATAAAAAACCAAGCACTATGTGCATGCTCCTAGAGGGATAGATTGGTAGGAAAAGACCATCGCTCATGCCCGACCGCCACCCATATGGATGCACAAGCGAGGTACACTTCATGTTTCAAATTTGTTATACAACTTTAACCTTACGTGCATGCTAGGGGACTTGCTAACTTCACTACAAGCATTCTTTAAATTCATAATCACCCAACTAGCATGACTTAAATATCACTACCTCCATGTCTCAAAACAATTATCAAGTATCAAATTGATCATAGCATCCAATTCACTTCCTATGCTAGTTTTTATTATACCCAACTTGGATGCCTACCATTCTAGGACCAATTTTATAACCATATCAAATACCATGCTGTTCCAAAAGACTCTCAAAATAACATAAGTGAAGCATGACATACTAGCAATTTCTACAAAATTAAGCCACCGTCGTGCTCTAAAAGATATAAGTGAAGCACTAGAGCAAAAACTGTCAAGCTCAAAAGATATAAGTGAAGCACATAGAATATTCTAAAAAATTCTAATCAAGTAGGCTTCTCCCAAAGGTGTGTACAGCAAGTATGATTGGGGTAAACTCAAAAGCAAATACTAATATCATACACGATGCTCCAAGCAAAACACGTATCATGTGGCGAATAAAAATATAGCTCCAAGTAAACTTACCTATGAACGAAGACGAAAGAGGGGATGCCTTCCCGGGGCATCCCCAAGATTAGGCTTTTGGCTATTCTTGAATATACTGGGGTTCCTTGGGCATCCCCAAGCTTAGGCTTTTGCCACTCCTTATTCCATAGTCCATCAAATCTTTACCCAAAACTTGAAAACTTCACAACACAAAACTCAACAGGAAATCTTATAAGCTCCGTTAGTGAAAGAAAACATAACTACCACATAAGGTAATGTAATGAACTCATTCTTTATTTATATTGGTGTTAAACCTACTGTATTTCAACTTCTATATGGTTTATAAACTAGTTTACTAGCCATAGATGCATCAAAATAAGCAAACAACACACGAAAAACAGAATCTGTCAAAAACAAAACAGTCTATAGCAATCTGTAACTAACGCAAACTTATGGAACTCTAAAAATCCTACCAAAATAGGAAATCCTGGACAATTGTTCTATTAATGCTCAGCAAAAAGAATCAACGCAAAAGCACGTTTCTGTGATTTAAAAAAACTAATCTGTAACTAACGCAAAGTTTCTGTTTTTCAGCAGAATCAAATTAACTATCACCATAGGTTATCCTATAGGTTCTATTTGGAACAAGCACTAATTAAAACATAAAAAAAACAGCTAAACAGAAGGTAGATGGAAAATTTATTACTAAACAGAAACAAAAACAAAGAACACAAATAAAATTGGGTTGCCTCCCGACTAGCGCTATCGTTTAACGCCCCTAGCTAGGCATAAAAGAGAAGATATATCTAAGTAGTGCCATCTTTAATTTTCAGTTTTTTAGCGGAGTCATGCTCGAATCCGGGAGGTTCCTTACGTTTCCCTTCATACTCGGAAAGTTTTAGATCTAAGGAATCCAACCGCTTATTGCCAAGAGTAATCAACATATTCATGCGGTGAAGATTTCCACTAACACTTTTAAGAGGCTCAAGTGATATTTGTAATATTTTTGTTACTACACAATTCTTTCCAAACACTTGTGCTTCTTCTTGGGTAGGATGTGATCCCGCTTTTTGAGGTAGTGTTCCGACTATTCCCTTTATAATTTCATGAGCAATACTAGGATCAATTTCAATAAAATTTCCCTTGGCAATGCAATCCAAGAGTTGTCTATGCGTCATATTTAACCCAACATAAAAATTGCAAAGAAGAATCCTAAAGTTCACCTCTAGGGTGCACTTGTGATAAGATTCCATCATCCTATACAAAGCATCTTTTAAGTTTTCTCCTTGTCTTTGCTTGAAGTGAAGAACTACAAACTCGAGAGACATAGGAGCGGATAAGGAACTAGCCATAACGACAAGGCAAACGATCTAACACACGAGCAAACGGAAAAGGCAAGTGAAAAAGAGAGGAGAAGATTAGGAAAGAGAGGGCGAATAAAACGGCAAGGGTGCAGTGGCGGGGGAGGAAAACGAGAGGCAAATGGAAAATAAAGTAAATGCGAGGGAGATGAGTTTGTGATGGGTACTTGGTATGTCTTGACTTGAGCGAAGACCTCCCCGGCAACGGCGCCAGAAATCCTTCTTGCTACGTCTTGAGCTTGCATTGGTTTTTCTTGAAGAGGAAAGGGTGATGCAGAAAAGTAGCGTAAGTATTTCCCTCAGTTTTTGAGAACCAAGGTATCAATCCAGTAAGAGGCTCCTCAGAAGTCCCATGCACCTGCACAAAAACAAACAAAGAACTCGCAACCAACGCAATAAAAGGGTTGTCAATCCCTTCACAGCCACTTGCGAAAGTGAGATCTGATCGAGATAGTATGATAAGATAAATATATTTTTGGTATTTTATAATATAGATTGGAAAAGTGAAGATGCAAATAAAATTAGATTGAATGCTTATATGATAAAAGATATACCCGGGGTCCATAGGTTTCACTAGAGGCTTCTCTCAAGATAGGATAAGTATTACGGTGGGTGAACAAATTACTGTCGAGCAATTGATAGAAAAGTGAATAATTATGAGATTATCTAGGCATGATCATGTATATAGGCATCACGTCCGTGACAAGTAGACCTACTCCTGCCTGCATCTACTACTATTACTCCACAAATCGACCGCTATCCAGCATGCATCTAGAGTATTAAGTTCATAAGAACAGAGTAACAGATTAAGAAAGATGACATGATGTAGATGGATAAACTCATGCAATATGATATAAACCCCATCTTTTTATCCTCGATGGCAACAATACAATATGTGCCTTGCAACCCCTACTGTCACTGGGTAAGGACACCGCAAGATTGAAACCAAAGCTAAGCACTTCTCCCATGGCAAGAAAGATCAATCTAGTAGGCCAAACCAAACTGATAATTCCAATAGACTTGCAAAGATAACTCAATCATACATAAAATAATTCAAAGAAGATTCAAATATTTCTCATAGATAAACTTGATCATAAACCCACAATTCATCGGATCTCGACAAACACACCATAAAAAGAGTTTACATCGAATAAATCTCCACAAGAGAGGGGGAGAACATGGTATTGAGATGAAAAAAGAGAGAAGAAGCCATCTAGCTAATAACTATGGACCCGAAGGTCTGTGGTAAACTACTAACAACTCATCGGAGGGGCTATCGTGTTGATGTAGAAGCCATCCTTGGTCGATTCCCCCTCCGGCGGAGTGCCGGCGAAGGCTCCAAGATGGTATCTCGCGGATACAGAAGGTTACGGCGGTGGAAATTGTTTTTTGTTGGCTCCCTGGATGTTTTCGGGGTACGTGGGTATATATAGGAGGAAGAAGTACGTCGGTGGCCGCTCGAGGGGCCCAGGAGAGAGGGGCGCGCCTAGGAGGGGTGGGTGTGCCCTCCTTTCTCCTGGCCGCCTCGATTGCTTCTTGACTTGCACTCCAAGTCCTCTGGATCACGTTCGTTCCAAGAATCACGCTCCCAAAGGTTTCATTCCGTTTGGACTCCGTTTGATATTCCTTTTCTTTGAAACACTGAAATAGGCAAAAAAAAACAGCAATACGGGTTGGGCCTCTGGTTAGTAGGTTAGTCCCAAAAATGATATAAATGTGTAAAATAAAGCCCATAAACATCCAAAAGGGGTAATATCATAGCATGGAACAATAAAAAATTATAGATACGTTGGAGACGTATCAGCACGCTATGCATTCACTACTAGGAAAAGGCCTACTAATGGCGCACCTAATTTGGCCATTAATGGTGCATCAGTGGTGCGCCATTAGTGCCACGCCATTAGTATATTTTACTAATGGCGCACCACCGGTGCGCCATTAGTATCTGGTATACTAATGGCGCACCACTTGATGCGCCATTAGTATATACAACAGTGCGCCATTAGTATGCCTCCCAGGGGGCCATGTATACCCAGGTGCTTTGGCATACTAATGGCGCACAACAGCAAGATGCACCATTAGTAACTTCGGCATACTAATGGCGCACTGTCTAATGATGCACCATTAGTATCCTTTGGCATACTAATGGCGCACTGTGGTGTGATGCGCCATTAGTATGAATATTAGGTTTTTTTATTTTTTTATTTTCTATTTTTTGCACAGGTTACAAAATGTATAATTGGACAAAATATAGACAACACACATCAACAACAGATTCATCGAATACAATAGAAGATTAGTCTCTGAATACAATTCATCATATTAGTCTCTGAATTGAAAAGACCGAACAAAGATAGAACATTATATTACAAGTCTCGAGACCGCGAGTAGCGAGTTTCTCTTCACATTACAAGTCGATATCGATCATCTAAACTACCATCACATAGAAGAGAGCTGCGGTCATCACGATGAGCATCATCACGATGAAACTCGTCTTCATCCGGTTCCTCCAATGCTCCCTCCCCTCTCCCGCTAGATAGAGGGCGTATCTAGATTCGGCCTCGGCCCTAGTGGTGTACCCTTTGTAACTGTTACCGCTGAATCGGTGAACCTGTCTCCGACACTCCTCCCAGTCGTCGTAGACTCCGGGAACCTTACCCTTGTACACGACATACGTCGGCATCGCTATGCACTAGCCAAACGAAACGTTAGTACCAATTCACAGACAATATATAAGTACGCAACAGAACGATCGGAAGAGAAAAGCAAGACATTAATAGCATCGATTACATCTAAGTTGAACGACTCTCGAAACCAAAGAGACATACTACAAGTTCATGAAAGTTTAATTACAACATGAGCCAATCGATGTTTCGGAACTAGACACAACATCACTGCTTTCGACTCGACTCAAGGGACCGGAGCGTGGCTGAAGCCGCCATCTATCGTGGGAGTCATGAAAGAACGGGCGTTGTCAGCCTGCATTTGTAGCATTGTGTCGATGTCACTGTTGGACGGTTGATTTCTGAGGTAGAACTGCCCCGAGGTACGAAGGACATCTTGATGGATGATTTCCGCAAACTCCGAATGGATGCGAAAGAATTCTTGTCGGAGGTCCGCGTCCTGGATTGCCGACACGCTCTTTGCCTAATCTTTGAGTTTACTCGGTAGCAGAAGTTGATGATGGTCCCGTACGATCGCCCGCATGTGATGGATGGCATAGTAGGCACCCTTCTGACCGCCAGGCGGCTGCTTGACGCAGCAGAACATCGTATTGTTGGAGAACACGTGCTTGCCGTACTTACGAATAGGCTTGGTGAAGGTGCCTCCAGATTTGGCGTAGCCGGGGAGAACATCATCAAGAACCTTCTTGACATTTGTGTAGTCTACGTTCGACTGACGGTCCGGGTCGAAATACGTGGCCATGGAATATTTGGGGCTTAGGAGGATGAGCGTGCAATGTGTGTCACTGCAGAAAACACGGAATGTTGAAAGAAAAACGATCGAAATCTAAGAATTCATATGTTACGGGCCGGTTGAGGGGAGGACTTACTCGAGAAAGTAAGGCACGAGGAAGTTATCCTTATCTTGGTTTGCCAGAATGACGCCTTCGAGGTAAGAACTCGCGACTTGCCGGTCCCCAGCGCTGCCCAAGATCTTGGCACGCATGTAGAAGGGGTCGACTATCACGATGTCCGGGGTCTTGTCGCGAATGATCCGCATCTCCATACTCAGCGAAAATAGCCGAACGAAGGTGTAGTGCAGCGGATGAAGGTTCATCATAGCGTGGATGTCATCAAACCGCAGGACGATCGTATGCCCGATGGAGTTATCCACAAAGCCCTTGCCCTCTGGCACCTTGGCCGCGAAAACCGGGTATGCCACATCCTTCTCTCTGAGACGCCGCTTCTCCAAAGAAAGAACACTGTCATGCAGACTGCGCATAGCACCGGTTGCAGCATTGAGCATATTTGTCGGTAGCATCGCCCTACCCGCCACATGCACCCTCCTCGAGATATCCTCAGGTGAAGGTGGCCCGTCCTGAGCACGGATCGTACTCGGTGCCGGCTGGCTCGCACCCTTGTTAGTCTTTCTTTTGCGTGCCTTCTTCTTCTCCTGTAATGGGACCGAGTTCTGCTCATAGACCGCCTTCTTGAGTGTGTTTGGGCTGATAATATTTCGCACCTCGCCTATCTGAGGCTCGGTGAAGTCGGCAGCTGGAGGCGTCTCCTGAGAGCTGAACGGCAGATGGCTCCTGTTGCAACTTGGCTTCTCAGCGGTACCAGCTAGATCGCGCACGTCTTTTGTTGGGTTTGGTTCTTGAGAAGGAGCCCCCATGAAGTCGCCATCGTACCCATGTTCGGCAAAGTACTGATGGACGTTGCCAAATGTATCGTCGTCGTAGTCGTTCTGATCCTGTGCCATATGCATGTTTGGATCCAGTGGCATAGGGATGTCCGGCACCGTTGCGGCCATCTTGCCCTGGGGCCGACTTGGCACCGGCACGACTAGCGGTGTTGTCTTTGGGGTGGTGTCCCCCGCCCCAAACGAATCTAGCTCTTCGGCCAAAGCAGGGGCCAGCTCAGGCAGGCGTCAAGGGTCATCATGTCATCATCGTTGGCCCCGACGGGTCGAATCGGAGGTAACAACTCGTCGCAGCCTGGCAGCACCCGAACCAGTTGAACCCTAAACAAGTTGGGTGGCATCTGGGTACCGTGGAACAAGGGGTTGCCCGGTTGAATGATTTGGCCCTTGGCGACATCGACCAACTCCTTGTTCACGAAGTGCAGGAGAGTGCACGGAACGTCGGCGGCGCCCTGCGAAAACATGTAGGGCGTCAGGGATGCCCAGTCAAAGGCAAGGAGATGAAGTCCTCGGCTGAGAGAGGCTTAATTAGTTACCATGATGATGGCGTCGAGCCCGGCTAATGTCGAGGCACCGCCAACGGCGGGGGTGCAGTTGACGGAGGGGCCGCTTGCTGCAGAGGTGCCGGCCGGCGTACACCCGGGTGCATTAAGCTCCCGTGCCGGCGTAGGAGACACCAATGCCGCCTCCGCCGGAGACACCAATGGCCCCGCCATCGCATTCTGCAAGTTGCTGGCCGTGAAGCTAGGAATCGGGGGCGGCCCCTGTTGGCCGCCCGCAATCCACGTACTCAACCCCTGGATCAAGGTAGGCACAATGGCGGTGATCGTCGCTTCGAGTCGTTGTTCCACTTGCTCTTGGACAATCTCCGGAATCCGCGCCACTTGTGCCTTGAGTTCTTGAACCTCGCGCACCTGGCTTTCCGAGCTGGTCTTTTTCTCCTTCCACACACCAGCGGTATAGTATGACCCCCATTTTGTGGACAAGCCTTTGCCGGCCACACGACCAGCTGACGTCGGCTTACTGAGCTTATCCTTGTTCTTCATTACATTCAACGCCCTATTTAGAGTGGTGTCCCAAGGGTTGCTCGTAGTCGACCCCGCGCTACTGCTTTCGGTCGCCTGCGGAAGGAATGTGAACCATTTAGAAATTTGGCTTCATTAATTAGAATGCAACCATATGGAGCTAATTACGTGGGGGTGTATTCCTTACCAGAACAAACTCAAGCGCCCTGGTCTTCAGATCCGTGGTAAGCTCCTTTGTTATCGGGTCCTCCTTATACCGGGCCCTGACAAAGTTCCTGGTCTGCTTGTTACCGCTGTATTTCTCGAAGCGGGGCGGTAGGCCTTGCTTGGCACGCTCCGTGTCCTCCTTGTCCCATATAGGCTCCGCCACTCTGTAACCGCCGGGACCGAGTTTGTGTTCCCCTAAGTTCAGCTCCCGCATTTCTTTCCCCCACTAACTTGATTGGGAGTTTGCGGTGCTCGAGCAATTGATCTTGAAGTCGTTGTAGTCATCTTCGGTGATCGAAGGATTTTTCTCCTTAATCTTCTCATAACTCTCACCTTTCTCGATCATTCTCTTCACATTGCTTTTCCAAGTAGACAGGGCCTTGCTCATCTTCGTGAGGGCAGCATTGTTCACTTTATTCCCTTTGAGGCTTGTGTTTTCAAAAGCAGCGGGGAACTTGTATCGTTCGTGCAGCTTCGTGAAGAGGAGGTTGCGCAAATTCCATCGGTCAGGATGCCTCAGGTGTCAGGACCCCGACTCAATGCCACATCGATCTAGCATGTAACACCTCATATCACTTTGCGGCCTCACGCACGGTATTCCCATGGGTGTCGCCCCGGGACCGTTTGCGCCTTTTGGCACACGTATATGACGGTGTCGCTAGCATCCATATGATAAGGAGCCCGGGCTGACATGGCTAGTCGTAAACCCAAAGTGGCACAGACTTACAGGGACAGGCATTCATGACCCAGCATCGAACGTGTCGGTCATCAGCGAGTGAATCCAGGCTGTAGCACTGGGCTAGCAGGACTCCGGTGAACCGGGCTGTAGCGGGCTAACAGGACTCCGGTATTCATCGCGTGACATTTCCCCGAAGGGACAGACACAGGAACGAAGAAGGACACACGCTGGCCAGCCTAAGTGTTCTGGAGCAGTAGCAAGCTACCATGGCTCGGTGGAAACACTAGGAGACATTTCCCGGTAAGAGAGGCTACTAAAGATAAACAACTAGATAGTCAGATCCCACACATATCAAGCATTTCAATAACATACACACAATATGCTCGATATGTGCAATACAACATGGCATCACAACATGACTCTACGACTCAAGTATTTATTCAATAGGCTCCGAGGAGCGAGATATTCCAAACATGGGTCTCATGACCCAACAATCAGAGCATACAAATCAAAGCTCAAGCGGAAGCTATCATGTCTGAGTACAGACATCTATAAATGAAAAAGGCTAAGAAGCCTGACTATCTACCAGATCCTGCCGAGGGCACAAGATCGTAGCTGAGGTATCAAGCTAAACGTCGAAGTCCACGTGGAACTACTAGCGAGACCGAAGTCTCTCTGCAAAAACATAAAATAGGCAAACGTGAGTACAAATGTACCCAGCAAGACTTACATCAGAACTATCTACATATGCATCATTATCAACAAAGGGGATGGTGGGGTTTAACTGCAGCAAGCCAGCTTTGACTCGGTGGCTATCCTGAACTACGACTGCGAGTAACTCTTTTGAGGTGGCGCACACGAGTCCACATATTCACCATATCAATACACCACTATGGGTCCGCTCCCGTCTCCCTACGAGAACGCCATCCATAGCACTCACGCTTATCTTGCGTATTTTAGAGTATCCACTTTCACTTGTCTATGAACTGATATAAGCAACCCAGAAGTCCTTTACCGCGGACACGGCTATTCGCATAGATGATGTTAACCCTGCAGGGGTGTACTTCTTCACACACGCTCTCACCACTTACCGCTGTTTACACGACATGTACTCGGCAACCTTCAAGCGGAAGCCCAACGTGGGTGTCGGCCATGGCCTGCCTAAACACTCAAGTCTCTAGTCCAGGTTTATCGCCTATTCGGGTTCCATCCATGAGGAGATCCGGCCGGAGTTTCGCTCACAACCCCAAACGATGTGAACAGGGTTCCCGAGACACCAAACGGGCACCCGGTACACCGTGCCACATGCCTACCGCATCACAGCTCACCCCTACGGTCAGCGCTGCGCACGGCCTCCAGCATACTACAAACACCAGAAACTACTTGCAACTCCAGGACAGAGGACAAGGGTGGTTAAGAAGCCGAGAGGGTCCATTGGTTTCGGGCCCAATGCGTGGTAGTAGCTGAATCATGGATCACAAACACAGAACTCAGTTCCTGAGGACGGCTGCAATGAGACAACCCACCATGTACTCCTACATGGCCTCTCACCGCTACCTTTACCAAATCGTGTTCACACGCTTAGCTCACACACCGTAGGACATGTTCACACACCTCTGATTCATCCCGGATGAATCAGACCTGACTCGACTCTAAGCAGTAGCAGGCATGACAAACAAGTATGAATGAGTAGGCACAACAGGGCTCAAACAACTCCTACTCATGCTAGTGGGTTTCATCTATTTACTGTGGCAATGACAGGTCATGCAAAGGATAAAGGGGTTCAGCTACCGCAGCAGGTAACAGATGAATCGATGTTGTCCTAATGCAGTAAAAGAGAGCAGGAGCGAGAGAGTAGGATTGTATCGGAATGAACAAGGGGGTTTTGCTTGCCTGGCACTTCTGAAGATAACATTGAGTCTTCATCAGTGTCAACGATCACATCATCGGTATCACGTCTATCGAGAGGGAACAAATACCGGCAACACAGAAGGGAACACAATCAATGCAATGCACAATATGATGCATGATCATGACATGGCAAAATGAATGTGTTATGAGCTAATGCAACTAGCAATAGATTAAATGAAGTTGGTTTGAATACAAGATTCAAATTCAAACTCCATATGTGATTATTCAAATGCCATTTATATGATTTGTGCTAAACAGCATCTATAAGTTGTTCTAACATGCATGAAAATGCTACAGATGGATTCCTTGAATTTTTCTGATAATTTTTCATATATAAATTATTTAATTTGGAGTTACGGTTAATTTTCTATGATTTATTGAAGTTTAGGGCATTTTCTGAAATTTCCTGAATATTAATAAATCCAGTAATTGAATTAATGCGCCAGCCTGACGTCATCATGACGTCAGCAGGTCAACTGGGCGCCTCCAGGTCAAACCTGACGTGTGGGGGCCACACGTCAGTGACACAGGGCTGTTAGCTCACTGACAGGTGGGGTCAGGTCAACATCCACGTCATCATGGTCAACTCTGACGTGTGGGTCCACAGTGATTAGATAATATTAAACAGAAATTAAACTAGTGTTAGTTAGGGGCGTGGCCCCAGTAGTCAGTGAGAGGGGGGGGTTAGTTAGTGGCATCATTAGCCACTAATTACGGTGCCACGTCGGCACGGCCGGAGTTAACCCGCCGGCGACCTAAACAACGACGGAGGCTCGCCGGACTTGAGCTACAGGCGGCGGCTGGACTCGCGGAGACCACCGGGGCGTAGCCCGTGCTCTCCCGTATCCAAAGGAGCAGGAGGGTGGTGGCGGGGGCGCCGGAGCTCGCCAGAAGTGCGCTCGCGGCGGCGCCGGAGTTCGGGTGAGTGCGGGGTTGACGCTATGGTGCATGGGAGGAGGGGCTGGTGGGCGCTACGGGCTCCTGGGAGTTCTCTGAGCACAGCGGTGTGCTCGGATTCGAGCTGTGGTGGCTCTAGCCACGCCGACGATGAGGCACGGCGGCGGCGAGCTTCGGGCACGGCAGCGCTAGCGCTAGGGAACGTGCGGAGCGACGGGAAAAAGGGGCGAACGGCAGAGGAGCTCACAGCGGTTCCGCAGGGTTGGTCAGTGGGCTCGGGAAGAGGCCGGAGCAGTCGGGGCGGCGATGGAGATCTCCGGCGTCGGGACGTTGAAGATGACGGCGTGGAGATGCTCGGGGGCGTCCGGCGTTGCACAGCTCGACGAGGGGGAATAGGGGTACTAGTCGGAGCTCTTGGGAACCTCAGGGTGTCGCCGGGATGGTGGTGTCCGCGGTGGTGGCGAGCGGCGGCGGCGGAGGCGTTCGGGTGTGCGAGAGGGAGAGGCGAAGGAGAGACGAAGGGGACGAGTGAGGGGGTCCAGGGGTTCGAGGCGGCGCCGAAGAGAAGGCCCGAGGCGTCGCGGTGGCGAGGGAGACAGGCAGGCAGGGAGGTGGCGTGTCGCCACGGCGCGCGCGTGCGCTGTCTCCCTCCTCTGCCTACTGGCAGAGGTAGAGGACGACTGGCACCAGGCGAGTGGGCTGGGCTGTCCACTGGGCCAGCCAGGTAAGGGGCCAGGTAAGACTCTCTCTCCTTTTTCTAATTATTTCAGTTTTCTATTTTGCAGGTTTGTTTTGAATTTGGTTTTGAAACCAATTCAATTTATTTTGCTTCTGACAATATTTTTAGGAGCTAAAAGAATTAAAACAATGCTCCACAAAATATTTCAGAATTATTGGACCTATATTTATTTAATAGTAGATATAAATCCAATTCAAATAATTATTGATTTAATTCAAATGCCCAAATTAAATGTTTCTGAGACACCAAAAATATTGGTTTGGATTTTACCTCTTGCCAATATTTCCAGAGGATAACAGAAACATTTTCTTGGACACATTTGAGAAGATTTTACCTCGTTGTTGTCCTAATGCAGTAAAGGAGAGCAGGAGCGGGAGAGTGGGATTTTATCAGAATGAACAAGGGGGTTTTGCTTGCCTGGCACTTCTGAAGATAATATAGCTCTTCATCGGTGTCATCGATCACATCGCCGGTACACGTCTATCGAGAGGGGGCAATCACCGGCAACTGAGGAAAAACACAATCAATGCAATGCACAATATGATGCATGAATGAGATATGGAAATATGCTGTGGTTTGTGCTAATGCAACTAAAACCAAATTAAATGAAGTTGGTTTGAATCCAAGATTCAAACTCAAACTCCATATGTGGATATTTAAATGCCATTAGTATGATTTGTGCTAAAAAGCATCTATAAGTTGTTCTAACATGCATGAAAATGGTACAGATGGATTCCTTGAATTTTTCTGATAATTTTTCATATATAATTTATCTCATTTGGAGTTACGGTTGATTTTCTATGAATTTTTGAAGTTTAAATCATTTTCTAGAATTTCCTGAATTAAAATAAATCCAGAAAATGATTTATTGCGTCAGCACTAGGTCATGCTGATGTCAGCAGGTCAACTAGGCGGGTCCAGGTCAAACCTGACCAGTGGGGTCCACTGGTCAATGACTGTGGCTGGATAGTGCCAATGACAGGTGGGGCCGGGTCAACAGACACGTCAGCACGGTCAAAGCTGACGTGTGGGCCCATGGTATTAACACTAATTTTAACAGAAAAATATACTAATCCTAATTAAGCGCAGGGGCCCACATGGCGGTGGCTCATAGGGTGATTAGCCCCTAACTAAGTGGCCACATCGGCCCGCCGGAGTTTGGCCGGCGGCGACCTCAAGCCGCGGCGGAAGCTTGCCGGAAATCCGCTATGGGGCTCGGTTTTGCGCGTGGTTTGCGTCTACGGGACGCTGGCAGTGAGGCGCATCCGTGGGTGGCAACAGCTCGAGCTGGGGTGGCCGGAGCTCACCGGAATGAAGCTCACGGCGGCGCCGGCGTTCGGGTGAACTGGGTTTCGGGGTTAGGGAGCACGATAGGAGGCAAGGAGGGGTGTTACGACCTCCTGGGGTTGCACTGAGTACGGCCGCGTGCTCGGTTGCAGCTCTAGGCAACGGTGGCTACGGCGGCGACATGGCCGGCGGCGAAGAGCTCTCGGCTCCGACGGATTCGATAGCTACGCGATGCAAACGAGGCAGGGGAGAGAGGGGAAAGATTCCGGTGCTCACAGTGAACTCGCAGAGCAGACTAGTGGGCTCGAGGATGGCTTGGTGACGACGAAACAACGATGGCGATCTCGGGCGGCCGGAGATGGGGAAGATGGCGTGGGCGGCGATGCAGGGCGTCCGGCGGGGCATGGGTTGGTGGAGAGGAAGAGGGGGTCGAGGCGGAGCCTCTGGGCGCAACGACGAGGCGAGGCAGTGGCTGTGGCCACGGCAACGCTCGTCGGCGGCGACGGACGCGTTCGGTGGCGGAAAGAACAGAGGAGGTGAGAGCGTTTGGGGGGAGAGAGAGGGAGTCCAGGGGGTCGGGGCAGCGCCGAGGAGATGACGCGAGGCGTCGCGGTGTCCAGGCGATGCAGACGAGCAGGGTGGTGGCGTGGCGAGCTCGGGCGCGTGCGCCGTGTCCCTCCTCTGCCTACTGGCGCGAGGAGGAAGGCGACAGGGAGGAGGAGGTGGGCTGGGCCGGTTCTGCTGGGCCACCAGGTGAGTGGGCCTCAGGTAAGCGTCAGGTAAGTTGCTGGGCTTCTCTCCTTTTTTTATATTTCTGTTCTGTTTTCTTTTATTGTAATCTTTTGCCACTGTTTTGAATTTAAAATAATCCAAACAATGCCAAAAACTCCTCTGAATATTTTTATTTTGCTAGATGGACTTTTCCAAAAGCTCATAAAATATTTTAGGGGTATTTGAAATTATATTCTAATTATATGAATATAATTCAAATTCAAATAGCTAATGATTTAAATTCAAAGTCCCAAAAATAAATCCTTCTAAAATGTTCATTATTTTGGTTGGGACCAGAACCCTTTCCAAAATTTATCAAACATTTAAGAAGAGCATTTTGGAACAAAGAATGAGATTTTAGGGTTTTTGCCCTTCTTTTATTTAGGGTTTTGAGGCTTCCAAATTTCCTCAGTTCAAGTTTCAAAAATTTAACCATGATGCAAACACTAGTCAGCACCATAAGCTAGGGATGTGACAACTCGCCCCCACTAAACAAGAATCTCGTCCCGAGATTCAAGAGTAGGGTAGGAGGAAGGGGAACGCAACTAACGCAATCTTCGCGATCCAACTTGCACTTCATAGGAACGTTGATTTGATCATCATCTTTGTCTCGACGTCTTGCTCTGAGAACTCTAGCTAACATGACAACGAGAGGGAAAGTAAGATTCTGGAAGGATCGATCTTCTCAAAGGTCGAACAACTCACGGAATGATACATAGAACCATCTCTCGGGTTGAGACGCGATATACACATCAAGAGGGGTGGAAAGAAACGGATGACGAAGGTTGACTAGGTGGACAACAATTCCACACTTAAGAAGGTGGTAAACGATTGTCAACGTAGCGAGGAGTTGAGTTGCCACGATACCATAACGGGGCACCTTAGGGAAGGTGACTTGTGGAAATATCCCCTTAAGTGGCAAAAGAATTACCTTTGATTCAGATATCATTGAAACTCTTTAAACCAGCCTAAGGCAATTCTCGAGCGATCGTTTGGAGGGGGTCGGTAGAATGGCATACTCGGACTTGGATGATGTGGATTACCTTGTTGAAGACAACGTAATGGATGAATTTGCTTACCACCGGAAATGGAAGAGACCCATGGTAGAATGGCACATTGGCGGTGCAAGCTGGGAACAAAATGCAAATGCTGGGAATGATTCTGGTAACTGGGGAAGAACCCAACAATAGAGAGTGAATTCACTGTTTGAAAGGTCATAGCATTGCCGAGGAAACTGAGAGGAATCCCAGTTAGTGCTGATGATAACACCTAGCGCTTGTGCGTGCTCTCAAGAACTTGAGCATTTCCATAATCATCAAGGTTTTACCAACATCCGTGTCAAGGATCCTGGCAACACAACTTTCTACCATGATGAATGATGATGGATGATGCAGATGCAAAGGAAGATAACACTTTCTCAGATTTCACCCTAGCAATGCCAAGGAAAGAAAATCTGGATGATCGACCGAGAGACATGTAGCACTCCGCTTCTAATGTTCTCCTTGATGTGCTAGCGTAATCCATAGATAATTATGGTTTGATATCTAGAACATCAAGTAAAAGGTCGGACTTCGGGAGCACAAGAATCCATAAGGAATAACTACGGAGGTAAATCCTACGAAATCCTTATGGGGAGGTGGCCAACTTCTTCAATCAAGATACTACAATAATAGGTCTTTCGGCTGGGTGTGTTGGCCATGACATCCACTTTACCGGTTATCGAGGGACCAATATTATAGTTCTTGGGGAAATGTTCCAACCATCATATCTGCCTGAGATTCAGATCTGGTTGGTGTCAGGATATTCCAGACCCTTCGAGTCTAGGAAGAAAAATGAAAGTTTGCAACACAAATCGACGAGATGACGTTGCGGGATTCTCGGGAGATGAACTACGATAGCAAGCTCCAAAACATGAGCTGGTTCTGCTACACACATGTGAACACGTTGTCCCAGACAAGCATGACCACGTGGTAGTCTTATAATAAAACACTACCGAGTTCAGGTGGGGAACCATCAACGAGGATATCAAAATCCTTGCATAAGGCATGCTCTTAAGAAGGAACTTCTTCTCCTTGAACAAATCAATCAGTGGCTTGGTGTGCTCGGAACACATATGGAATGAAGGTTGCAAGTCTCCAAACCATAGAATACTTCGCACATATGCATGACTGACTTGGGATGATTCCAGAGGAAGCAAAACTAACTTTCTCAAATTCACGGCGGCAACTTTCACCAAATGCACGTGTATAAGAGGAAGTCACTCCTTTCATCCGAACATATGCTTCATGAGCTAGCATGAACAAATGCTTTCAAAAGTTTCCAACACTAGCTTAATATTCAGCAAAATTATGGAGAAGACAAGGATGTTGTCGATGGGCTCAACAACAATTCATCCAGGTTTCCATATAAAAGGATTTCCATAGTTAAGTGAACACGGTGATAGCATTGGTCAGACCAAAGAATATAATGGTGTATGCTCGAGGAAACCCACGAGTAAGACAACATTACGACTATCGTTGGTTCTGATTTGATTTGACGATAGCTCATACTCAAATCAAAGATTGGATAATATAATAGGTCCAGCAACTGATCACAGGGACCAATCGATGAAGATATCATCTTTCTTCAACACACACTACACAAGAATATCCCTTTGGAACGAACTAAGTCAGGCAAGCTTTTATCTTCCAACTCTCCAAGTTGTTGTCTAGCTTAACCAACTAGCTCAGGGTATCCAACACCGATTCTTGGAGAGAGGGTGGTTCACAAGAAACCAACTTGATCACGAGCTCAACATAACAGTGAGGGGACAACCTGGTAATACTTCCGAGAAGATATTCGGAAAATCACGAACCACCGGCATCTTACTAAGCTCGAGAACAATCTCGCTTTTGAGGGCAAGACGATATGATCAAATGACTGAGGACTTGACAAGATCCTAACTCATCAACCGAAGGGTGCACCGAAATAAGGACTAGGTAGCACGATCAGTCTTAGAAGGATGATTCAAAAACCAACACACTAAGAATGAAATTATTCTCCTTTAACTACCAAGCAACGAGGTTGCTAGGAGTATTGATTTCACACATCACAATTCATTTGTCGGTATTTCGGTTGCATCAACATGAAGACCGAGGAATGACTAATGATGGTGAGAAGTATCACTACGTCAAAATTCATGAGAGTTGGTGCAGTTCTCATGACAATTCTGACATAAAGGAGGTAATACTCCAAGGTAGAACAGAACCAAAAGCTGGATTGGCATTTGATCTGCGGAATACAACTGCTTTGACCCAATCCTAGATATGGAAGAGGTACTGGAGTTTGTTTCTCCTAGTCATTCCGCGATAGAATGGCTTGAAGGACCACAAGAATAATAAGCATCGATAACACGAATGCACAATTACTCCTGACTATCAATTGATAGACGAAGGTCAGAAGACAACTAAAGCGAGACAACTCAAAGGAACATATAACTTTCTGAGTTGTGGATGCATAGATTAGTATGTCGAACCAAGTTCAACATAATTCTTCCGGATAACCCATGCAGAAAGGTTGAGCTGGCAGAGTCACAATATAGAATGGAGAACTCATCGAGAGCACTCTTGTTGTCTTCTTTTGGTTCAGAAGAACTCCTGCCAAGAATGGTTCATGGTAATTGGAAGAAGGATGTACCATGAACCTCGAGGACTATCGCCAAGGTTACTAATAACCTAAAGGAACTAGCAAACACTATCAACATGAAGTAAGTAGAGTGAATCTCGGGTTCAAAACCCAGGAATAGAATACCTACAACTAAGTAGCATCACGGAATGCTTTCGAGAATAAAGGCCAGAATCATCACACTAGGGCACAAATCATGGCTAGACCACTAGATGATCCCCTGAGACACCTAGGGTCATAATAATAACTCCAACATAAATGTCAAGGCAATAGAATACCTCAACTCAACAATTAGTGTGATTGAGCTGGCATAAAGGAACATCGAAACCAGAGGGAAAGGATTTTGCAAATGCATCAGACTATTTAGAAACCTGGGATGACTCGGACAGCATAACGGCTGTAAATGCTTAGAAAAGATTTGAGACATTCACAAAAATGGTGGCATAACCACTCAGAAGCACAATATCAAGGTTTCGAGATCAACAATTAACATACAGAGGTAGAAACTGAACTGAGGCTTAATTCCAACAATTCTTTAAGTCTACAGATTAGTAACACGTGATCCTGATAGAAAGAAGAGAAAGCCTAGTTCTTAATCCCCGTAGAAGAGAAGAGGATGACTCAGATCAGAGGGCCATGAGGTATAAGGAGTAAAAAGAGCCTGACGTTCCATCCCACAATCAATTCCCTTATATAACTAAAGAATTTCTAGACTCAACTTCGACCAGTTCGGCTTGGTAATCCTACAGGCAGTCAGGCTCTGATACCAAAGCTGTCAGGACCCCGACTCAATGCCACATCGATCTAGCATGTAACACCTCATATCACTTTGCGGCCTCACGCACGGTATTCCCACGGGTGTCGCCTTACCTTTGCCCGGGACCGTTTGCGTTTTTTGGCACGCGTATATGATAGTGTCGCTAGCATCCATATGATAAGGAGCCCAGGCTGACATGGCTAGTCGTGAACCCAAAGTGGCACTAACTTACAGGGACAGGCATCCATGACCCAGCATCGAACGTGTCGGTCTTCAGCGAGTGAATCCTGGCTGTAGCATTGGGCTAGCAGGACTCCGGTGAATCGGGCTGTAGCGGGCTAACAGGACTCCGGTATTCATCGCGTGACATTTCTCCGAAGGGACAGACACAGGAACGAAGAAGGACACATGCCGGCCAGCCTAAGTGTTCCGGAGCAGTAGCAAGCTACCATGGCTCAGTGGAAACACTAGCAGACATTTCCCGGTAAGAGAGGCTACTAAGGATAAACAACTAGATAGCCAGATCCCACACATACCAAGCATTTGAATAACATACACACAATATGCTCGATATGTGCAAATACAACATGGCATCACAACATGACTCTACGACTCAAGTATTTATTCAATAGGCTCCGAGGAGCAAGATATTACAAACATGGGTCTCATGACCCAACCATCAGAGCATACAAGTCAAACACAAATGGAAGCTATCATGTCTGAGTACAGACTTCTATAAATGGAAAAGGCTGAGAAGCCTGACTATCTACCAGATCCTGCCGAGGACACAAGATCGTAGCTGAGGTAACAAGCTAAACGTCGAAGTCCACGCGGTACTACTAGCGAGACTGAAGTCTCTCTGCAAAAACATAAATTAAGCAACGTGAGTACAAATGTACCCAGCAAGACTTACATCAGATCTATCTACATATGCATCATTATCAACAAGGGGGTGGTGGGGTTTAACTGCAGCAAGCCAGCTTTGACTCGGTGGCTATCCTAAACTACGACTGCAAGTAACTCTTTTGAGGTGGCGCACACGAGTCCACATATTCACCATATCAATACACCACTATGGATCCGCTCCCGTCTCCCTACGAGAACGCCCTCCATAGCACTCATGCTTATCTTGCGTATTTTAGAGTATCCACTTTCACTTGTCTATGAACTATGCAAGGGGTCCAAGTTTCCATATCCGAGGAATCCGGCTATTCGAATAGATAATGATAACCCTGCAGGGGTGTACTTCTTGACACACGCTCCCGCCACTTATCGCCCTGTACACGTCATGTACCTCGTCAACCTTCAAGCGGAAGCCGGGCGAGGGATTCGGCCACGACCTGACTAACCAAACAAGTCTCTCGTCCAGGTTTATCGCCTATTCGGGTTCCATCCGCAAGGAGATCCGGCCGGGGTGTCGCTCACGGCCCCAAACGATGTGAGCAGGGTTCCCAAGCCCACCATCCGGGTGCCACTTGGTACACCGTGCCACTGTGCCTAGTCTGTCCCAAGCCCACCTGTACCAGGTGCCACTTGGTAGACTACTAACACTACCTATAAACACTAGAAACTAGTTGCAACTCCTGGACAGAGATCATGTTGATTAATAAGTCGAGAGGGGTCGAGTTACCGGAACCCAATGTGTGGTAGTAACTGGTCATGGATCACAAACACAGAACTCAGTTCCTGAGGACGGCTTCAATGAGACAACCCACCATGTACTCCTACATGGCCTCTCACCGATACCTTTTAGCAAATCGTGTTCACACACTTATCTCACACACTGTAGGACATGTTCACATACCTCTGATTCATTCCCGATGAATCAGACCTGACTCAACTCTAAGCAGTAGCAGGCATGACAAACAAGCATGAATGAGTAGGCACATCAGGGCTCAAACAACTCCTACTCATGCTAGTGGGTTTCATCTAATTACTGTGGCAATGACAGGTCATGCAAAGGATAAAGGGGTTCAGCTACCGCAGCAAGTAGCAAATATGTCGTTGTTGTCCTAATGCAGTAAAAGAGACCAGGAGCGGGAGAGTGGGATTTTATCGGAATGAACAAGGGGGTTTTGCTTTCCTGGCACTTCTGAAGATAATATAGCTCTTCATCGGTGTCATCGATCACATCGCCGGTACACGTCTATCGAGAGGGGGCAATCACCGGCAACTGAGGAAAAACACAATCAATGCAATGCACAATATGATGCATGAATGAGATATGGCAATATGCTGTGGTTTGTGCTAATGCAACTAAAACCAAATTAAATGAAGTTGGTTTGAATCTAAGATTCAAACTCAAACTCCATATGTGGATATTTAAATGCCATTAGTATGATTTGTGCTAAACAGCATCTATAAGTTGTTCTAACATGCATGAAAATGGTACAGATGGATTCCTTGAATTTTTCTGATAATTTTTCATATATAATTTATCTCATTTGGAGTTACTGTTGATTTTCTATGAATTTTTGAAGTTTAAATCATTTTCTGGAATTTCCTGAATTAAAATAAATCCAGAAAATGATTTATTGCGTCAGCACTAGGTCATGCTGATGTCAGCAGGTCAACTAGGCGGGTCCAGGTCAAACCTGACCAGTGGGGTCCACTGGTCAGTGACTGGGGCTGGATAGTGCCAATGACAGGTGGGGCCTGGTCAACAGACACGTCAGCACGGTCAAAGCTGACGCGTGGGCCCATGGTATTAACACTAATTTTAACAGAAAAATATACTAATCCTAATTATGCGCAGGGGCCCACATGGCAGTGGCTCATAGGGTGATTAGCCCCTAACTAAGTGGCCACATCGGCCCGCCGGAGTTTGGCCGGCAGCGACCTCAAGCCGCGACGGAAGCTTGCCGGAAATCCGCTATGGGGCTCGGTTTTGCGCGTGGTTTGCGTCTACGGGACGCTGGCAGTGAGGCGCATCCGAGGGTGGCAACAGCTCGAGCTGGGGTGGCCGGAGCTCCCCGGAATGAAGCTCACGGCGGCGCCGGCGTTCAGGTGACCTGGGTTTCGGGGTTAGGGAGCACGACAGGAGGCAAGAAGGGGTGTTACGACCTCCTGGGGTTGCACTGAGTACGGCCGTGTGCTCGGTTGCAGCTCTAGGCAATGGTGGCTACGGCGACGACACGAAGAGCTCTCGGCTCCGACGGATTCGATAGCTACGCGATGCAAACGAGGCATGGGAGAGAGGGGAAAGATTCCGGTGCTCACGGTGAACTCGCAGAGCAGACTAGTGGGCTCGGGGATGGCTTGGTGACGACGAAACAACGACGGCGATCTCGGGTGGCCGGAGATGGGGAAGATGGCGTGGGCGGCGATGCAGGGCGTCCGGCGGGGCATGGGTTGGTGGAGAGGAAGAGGGGGTCGAGGCGGAGCCTCTGGGCGCAACGACGAGGCGAGGCAGTGGCTGTGGCCACGACGACGCTCGTCGGCGGCGACGGACGCGTTCGGTGGCGGAAAGAACAGAGGAGGTGAGAGCGTTTGGGGGGAGAGAGAGGGAGTCCAGGGGGTCGGGGCAGCGCGGAGGAGATGACACGAGGTGTCGCGGTGTCCAGGCGATGCAGACGAGCAGGGTGGTGGCGTGGCGAGCTCGGGCGCGTGCGCCGTGTCCCTCCTCTGCCTACTGGCGCGAGGAGGAAGGCGACAGGGAGGAGGAGGTGGGCTGGGCCGGTTCTGCTGGGCCACCAGGTGAGTGGGCCTCAGGTAAGCATCAGGTAAGTTGCTGGGCTTCTCTCCTTTTTTTATATTTCTGTTCTGTTTTCTTTTATTGTAATCTTTTGCCACTGTTTTGAATTTAAAATAATCCAAACAATGCCAAAAACTCCTCTGAATATTTTTATTTTGCTAGATGGAGTTTTCCAAAAGCTCATAAAATATTTCAGGGGTATTTGAAATTATATTCTAATTATATGAATATAATTCAAATTCAAATAGCTAATGATTTAAATTCAAAGTCCCAAAAATAAATCCTTCTAAAATGTTCATTATTTTGTTTGGCACCAGAACCCTTTCCAAAATTTATCAAACATTTAAGAAGAGCATTTTGGAACAAAGAATGAGATTTTAGGGTTTTTGCCCTTCTTTTATTTAGGGTTTTGAGGCTTCCAAATTTCCTCAGTTCAAGTTTCAAAAATTTAACCATGATGCAAACACTAGTCAGCACCATAAGCTAGGGATGTGACAGGGGGACCTTGGAACTCTTGAAAAGTACCTTCCAGGCGTCCTCGTGCTTCGTTTCGAAAAGCCGGGATAGAGTCTGGTGCTGGGCCGGGTCGAACTCCCACAAATTGAAGTCCCGTCATTGACACGGGAGGATCCGGCGGAAGAGCATGACCTAGACCATGTTGACAAGCTTGACCTTCTTGGTCACCAGGTCTCGGACGCAGCTTTGGAGTCCGGTCACCTCTTCCGAATTGCCCCACGACAAGCCCGTCTCTTTCCAAGATGCGAGCCGGGTGGGGAAGCCGAATCGAAATTCGGTGGCCGCTACCAACTTAGGGTCACGCGGCTCGGTGATATAAAACCACCCCGATTGCCACCCTTTGATGGTTTCCACGAAGGCACCCTCGAGCCAGGTGACGTTGGCTATCTTGCCCACCATGGCACCTCCGCATTCCGCTTGTCGGCCTTTCCAACCTTTGGCTTGACGCTGAAGATCTTTAGCCATAGGCCAAAGTGGGGCTGGATGCGGAAGCAGGCCTCACACACGACGATGAACGCCGAGATATTAAGGATGAAGTTCGGGGCTAGATCGTGGAAGTATAGGCCGTAGTAGAACATGAGCCCCCGGACGAACGGGTGAAGAGGAAAACCCAGTCCACGGAGGAAATGGGGAAGAAAAGAAACCCTCCCATGGGGCCTGGGGGTGGGGATGAGTTGCCCCACATCTGGAAGCCGATGTGCGATGTCGTCAGACAAGTATCCGGCCTTCCTCAGTTTTTTGATTTGCCCCTCCATAATGGAGGAGGCCATCCATCTACCTCCCGCTCCAGACATGGTTGGATAAGGTTGAGGTGGGAAGTGTGGGCTTGGGCGCTGGAGCTCGAGCGTGCAGGGACGGATAAGCAGAGGAGGAAGAAGTCGTGAATGGTAAGGGCGGATTCTTATCCCCTTATATGGGCGGCCAAAACTACGAGGCCCCCACCGACCTAATAAAACTCGCTTATCTCCCAAACGCCGCGGTTAATGGCGCGGTTGGGTTACCCACACCCGTATTGATGAGAATCCCGCAATAAGGGGGCATGATCTCTGCCTTGACAAGACGTGCCAAGGAAACCGCCTCGCTAAAAGCACTGAGGTGGAACAATAAAATGAATAAAAGCCTGGCTGTGGCACGATGCCACGCCGCGGGATACGTCAGCAGATCCGATTAACGCAAATATTATTCTCTCTGCGGTGGAATGTGGAACTTATTTTGCAGAGCCGGACACTACCCTGGTGTTCAACTTCTTCTATGGAATATTCGGAGGAGGAACCCGCCTTGCAATGCCGAAGACAACTTGCGCGCCGAACTCGTCATCATTGAAGCCTGGTTCAGGGGCTACTGAGGGAGTCCTGGATTAGGGGGTGTCTGGATGGCCGGACTAAGACCTTTGGCCAGACTCCCGGACTATGAAGATACAAGATTGAAGACTCCGTCCCGTGTCCGGATGGGACTTTCCTTGGCGTGGAAGGAAAGCATGGCGATACGATATGAAGATCTCCTCCCATTGTAACCGACTCTGTGTAACCCTTTCCCTCTCCGGTGTCTATATAAACCGGAAAGTTTTAGTCCATAGGACGAACAACAATCATACCATAGGCTAGCTTCTAGGGTTTAGCCACTCCGATCTCGTGGTAGATCTAGTCTTGTACTTCCCATATCATCAATATTAATCAAGAAGGAGTAGGGTTTTACCTCCATCGAGAGGGCCCGAACCTGGGTAAAAACATCGTGTACCTTGTCTCTAGTTACAATCCGCCTAGACGCACAGTTCGGGGCCCCCTACCCGAGATCCGCTGGTTTTGACACCGATAGTAGGCATTTTTATTCAAAAAACTGCCACTTCGCATCTTGCATCGCAAATAAAACCGCCAGGAGCACATTTGTAGGCTAGCTAGTGATCGATCAGTAACTTGTAAACACTGAGTGAACAAAAATAAGTAACTATTAATGTATCTCAATGATTCACAGATCATATACAAACATGCAGCTCCAAAAGCAAAGATCAGCCACTTTGGATCTTGCGTCGCAACTAAAACTAACTAGTACGATTCCCATACATAAGATCAACATGTTAATGCATCTCAGTGATTCACACATCATATAAAAATATGTAGCTCCAAAAGCAAAGATCTAGAAAAACCATCTATTCTTCCTACTAACATGGTTGCTTCTCTTGGCCAACATTCAGTACAGACTGAAAGACATATTTGTTTGTGAAGTCTACAATTCCTCTTGCAAACGTAAGTGGTTTCACCAATAGGTGGAACCATCAGAATGAACCACACATGATGGAGGAATATCAACTGCAATATAATTTGGTCTTCTCTTGATCACACCGTGAGACTATTTTCGGAATACAAAATTTAACTTAGGGAAAATGATGCCCATTGTATAATCAGACCAAAGCAATGAAGCACCAAGTGTTGGCCAGTAAATAGTACAATACTACTTTTCTGCAGTCCGTGAAGTGACTATCCAATCTTTGTGTCTATTTTCAAATGGCACTGCATGTAGTGACTATACTATTCTCTTGTGCAGTTCAACCAAAATTGCGGACACTTTGTTTGTTTGCCAAATAGCAACGGGCAGACATCTCTGTCTGCACAAATATCAAGCAGCTAGTAAACATATACCACACCATGTTCGCAGTGATGGAAGAGGTGAAATTGATACAACCGAAATTGAGCATCCAATCATTGAATCCTGTCCTGCACCTCCAATGTAGGTCCACCCTGCCAATAAATTCACATGCAAACCACTAGTATTACTATCTAATGACAGTACAAAAAGAGTAGCAAGATAGTAGCAAACCATGTACCTACGTAATGAACAGCTCATAGTGCCACCAATTGGATATAAAGGTTTGGAAAAAACTTGCTCCTAATGTTGAACCAGTTGGACTTTTTGTGCAGCTCCACTAAAATCGAGCATCCCTGTTTGCATAGATATTGAAAGTGTGATTACTATAAAAGTTGCACTAGTTTAAGCATAGACTCACAAATATAAGCATTCCAATTTCTTAATGGGAAAAGGTAGCAAGACTGTTTCTAACCATCTGTTTGAAGGAATAAATAAAGCAACAATGGCTGATGTCAGGAAGGCATACATAGTTTTTTCTGAAAAACTGAGCCATTCCTGACCTTTCCTCTTCTTTTAAGCAAATTTTGTGCAGTTCTACTAAAATAAAATGCCATCACCGCCTTGACAATTTAGTGACACTGTACAAAAGGAAATGACTTAACATTACATCATGATGTCGGGTAGGTAGTAGACAGGCATTAGATACAAACATACAGACCTCCTCCGATAACATAATGAACATTAATTTTAACAAAGGTGTGACTAGCTTTACCGGGATAATTTTAGTGAACTCTACACCCTCTGTTCGTTTATATAAGACGTTTTTGCGGTTCAATTTAAAGTACCCAAACGTCTAGTATTTAGAAAAACAGGTAGTAGTTTTCTTGAGCACATATCTGGGAAAGCTTGCCACACTTTATTTATGTCCATACGCTAATGCAACACCATTCGAATACTGCAAATATACACTAATCCAGTGGCTAGTGCAACAGTAGAGTAGTTAGTTTATTACAGGGTACAATACAATGGTTTTAATGAACAGATTGCAATAAACTCTAGCACTGGAAGGTTTATATAAGAATTAACAATACAAAATGTAAAGGTAACAAGTTTCAGCATTGGTATACTAGTTGTGCATGAGCATTAAACCAAATACAGAAGTCTGAAGGTAACTAGCATTATTAACTAATGATAGTATAAAAAAATTGCAAACCATATACCTCCAAGGTAAATATCATTTCAAACTCGGGGGTACCTTAAAAATTGCTATCCCAATCTTGATAATCGATCAAACATAAAAACTTGATCGAACAAATCAAGAGAACAGCCGGAGGAGGAGCTGCCCACTCTTGACCTTTCCTCTTGTCTTCATAATTGTCTCTGCAGTTTAACCAAAATAAAATGACATCAGCGCCTTGGCATTTTGGTGACACTGTACAAAAAAATTAACTTCTCTCATGAAAGTGAGGTATGTAATCTATAAGCATTAACAGTGCAAAAATCTGAAGGGAGTAACAAGTTTCATCATTGCTATACTGGATGTGCAACAACATTAGAATGCCTTAACTGAAAAATCTTTAATACATCCACAATCAACAGCTAACCCTGAAATGATCTAGTGACATTAAATGGCACTGCTTAAATTTATCTATGGCATTAGACTGAGAGGGGCATTAGTTAAATGTGGCATCACTTTAGCAGTAGCAATGCTTGAATTGACTGCTGGCGTTATACTAACAGCAAAAAAGGTGGCAATAAGAGCATGGGAGGCCCATTCAGACAGTGGGTGCACCAGTACGATGTACCTCCACGGACACAGAGTGGTGAGGGAGGTATGGTTGCCCAGAGCAACAAATATCCATGCAGCATATGTGGATTACGTCCCATTTTTGTTCTCTTTAGCCACGTATTTCCTATGTGAGGATAACAAACCGATCAACCTGGTCATTCTCTATTGTGTTGTCATGCCTTTCTACCCTTCTTCAACCAAGAGACACGAGACTCGTTTCTTAGCTACTGATTTTCCCCTTTTCAACCTAGATGCGGGTTCGATGCCTACTCTCTTCGACAGTATAGTCTCCCATCCTTTCCTTATTCAACCCAGACATGCATTAGTCTGCATGAAGTAGGGTTTCCTTTAATAGTGCAAATTATGGTTTTCTTCTGCATGGCTAGCAGAGCAGAGGATAGCAAATTGGGAAGATGGTGGAGTGGAAAAAGATCCACATGCAACGACGTGCCAGATGGGGCAATAGAACAAGGGTATGATTCGAAAAGAGGTAGCATATCTAAGGGTCAGTGAGAAGTGGCTTCGCTCGTGGTCGTCGTCGTCCGCACACACTACGGCAGCGAGCTTGGGGACGGAGGCCATCCCGCGCAGGCGCTAGGTCTGAGAGGATGGCCTTGTCGTCAGTGCTTGACCTCGCTCGCCGATGATGAGTGCGTCAACGCTGCACGTCCTATTCTTTCCCGGCGGATCTGTGACCACCGGTGAGGAGGGAGAGAGGGGCCGTCTTTTTTAGATCTGGAGAGAGGGTGGTAGTGTGAGAAGCAAGTGGGCAGCCCTTGGCAAGAAAGCGCTGAAGCTCTAGCCTATATATCTTCTTTATACTACTAGTACTGGAGGTGGAGTAGTGGTAGAGTAGTTTATATTTTCTCTGCGTATAGTACTAGTTAGTCGTGCTTCAAAACTGAATGGCACGCCATTCAAAAAATAAAGGTCGATAACTAATGCGGCACCTCAGGCCAACGCGGCCAGATCGCATTTTGCACGAGAAATTACAAACCATGTTTCATTGACATGTGGTCCCGTTCCACATATCAGTGAGACGACGGCGACTAGTAGGAGTATTTCCGAACCGACGTGTAGGCCGGGGCGCCCTTCATGGACCGTGGCAAACTGGCAACCGTCCACCGACTCTTCGCCTTTCCCTCTCTATTTGGAACTATTGTCGCACGCTCTTCCTGTCCCTCCTCCATTTTCCTTCATCCCTTCACCCTTTCATCTGCTAATGTTTGATCGTCTTCTCCATGGAGGGAACAGGACGGAAACGCCCCCGTTATTCTTACCCCAATCTGAAAGATGACGTGGTCGAGGAACTCATTGATCGGTGTGACGTCATCACCTCAACTAGCATGGCAGGTTCATTCAAGCCCATTCTCGACTCAACTAATAACATCATTACAAGGAACCCAAGAGTCAAGGAGCGGTTTGATCTCCCCTATCTTCTTCGCCGTGACCCTCATGACTGGCGCCGTCACGACGGAGGCCTCGCCCTGTGCAAGTTGATGCCGCTTGATAATGATACGTATGATGTTAAGATGCCATGGCTTGAGGGAAAGGCTTGGGCAGGCGCAAATGGAGATTGGGTTGTTTACATTGGGTCCAACTGCGAGTGGGAACTTGTGCATGTGTACACTCGTGACCGGGTTCCACTTCCAACAATCACAGCAGACTGCCCAGAAGTTGAGCACACCAGTATTGTACGCACGTTCAAATACAATCATGGTGACTGTCTTCTACGGAAGATAGCAATTTCTCGAGTCCCCAACTGCTCTTGGAATTACAACAACTATGAAGTTGTTGCTATCTTTGACAAGCTTGTTGCCTTCCTCAGTGGCTTGACTGGATGGATATTTCTCAAAAATCAGTTTCTCTACATGGATGAGTACTGTGATGCAATTCAATACGAGGGCCTTGTGTTTGCTGCCACCACTCATGGCACTGTTTTTTCATGGCATCCTCATTGTTTTGGTACGTTTGTCTTCCACCGTAATTATAATTGTTTCATCCACATGCATGCAGGTTAGCAAGTTTCCCTTTAGGCTGGTCATAGTGGGGAGTAACTTAGACTAGTAACATGCATATGTTACTAGTTTATGTTACTACCTCTATAATGCATAGTATCTTAGATTTGCCATGCATGACACATAGTAGCATCACATTTATTATGTTACGGTATCTACCTATGTTACTATAACCATCTCTCTATTCCTTAAATGCCTGCCACATAAGCATGCTTGCGAGTCCCAAGTGCATCATACTACTTATGTTGCCCCCACTATGGCCAGCCTTACTAATTAACCTTCTTCTTGTGTTTCCAAGGTCCTGTGAACATTCCACCACCTATACTTGAAGATTTTTATAACCAAGGGGGAGATGATGATGGTGATGATCACGAGCATGACGACGAGCAGCGCCCATATACTATTTGGCCCCTGGCAACTAATTCCGATGGATCACCTCTTCTCGTGTGTATACAACCCACTGACGATGTTACTACTAAGGAAGCAGGTGTAGTCTCCCATGGTCGCACTCTCCGTACCTATTCCAACACCCGTTGCATGGTACTCGGGATGGATACTAGTGTGCTAGCGCCAACTCCTTCTCCCTGGTACAGAATTGATAGTCTTGGAGAAAACTCGCTCTTCCTTGGACAAAACTATCCAATGATGGTGAAAGGCGATCCAACTGATGTTGACACAATGTTACTACTATTTATGAGAAGCAACTGTGTCTATACCTTGGACATTTGGGTGGTTCCCTACCATGGTACTGATATAGTAGGCCGCTTCAGCCTGGATGATCATTCCTGCGTTGGTCTCCAGATCGACAATGGATGGCCCGTCCCAGAGAATCACTTGTGGTTCAAAGCAAGCGTTTCCAACACCGAGGAATGGTTGATTTGAAGTTCATTTAATTGCTTGTTATTTGTTGTGTGGTGAAAACTTTAGTATTTATAATGTATCCTTGTTGTCGATGTGGGTTGATGACCTGTTGTATGTAATAAAATGATATGCCTGTGATAAACTTACTAAATTTATGAATGGCTTTCGAGTTGCTTCTGTGAGTGAGTGGTGCGACGAGGCAAAAAAATATTTTCCGAATACATAATTGTACGTGCAGTGCAACAGGTTATCGGATGAGGCCAATCAACAATAGTAGTACAGTATTTGTACTGGCTTCACATGCTTCGCGCGTCGTGCGGGTGTTTTTACTATAGCCATACCGTACTACGTAACCAACACCTTGAATCCTCGATACTAGTAGTACTATATACTAGTAAGTAGTAGGAGTAGTAGGGTGGCATGGGCCAGAACAAGCATTCACGTCCAGGAGTACGGCACACGCCACCAGCACGACTTCCATCTGACACCATATTTCTTGGAGTCCATGCTAGAGCAATCTCTTCAACCTCATCGTTTCTCTAACTCAGCCATCACGCGGCGGGCGAGGTGGGGGTTTGACGATAGTTGGTTTCCTTAACTGTGGTCCCACTTGTAAGGCCAACTGCAACGCACGACCCCAAACGGACCTCTGTTTTGCATGAACTCCAACGATAATTTTGACTAGAAAAGCAAGACCAAAGAAAACAAGAACCACAAGAATACATTCTACTACTCCTGTAAGTTGGATTAGTGCCTTCTCGATGCATTCATTGTTGATCTGCGGAGGCTCGATCTTGCGTGCTTCTTTCTTCTTCGAGTTTAAAGAAGTAGACGTTGCTTTCCTCGCATCTAGTCTCATGTCTAGCCTCTATTCTAGTACTCCCTCGGGTCCGTTTTTCTCTGCGTCTAAGCAGCAACACGCATACCAAGTCGGAGTATCAACAAGTGCACTAATCTCATCTATAGCCTATGTGCTAGCTAAAAGTGATAGAACATCTACTAAATTGCGCTCTATCAATATATGGATGTACTCTTCATCCCAATACAAAAACTTGCATCCATTCTACTCCCTCTGTTGCACAATACATGCCTTCTATTTATCAAAATATATATGTATCTAGACATGTTTTAGTATATAGGTACATCCATTTTTGGACAAAGGGAAGCCATGTATTTTAGAACGGAGGGAGTACACAATAAAAATTTTAAGTTAGCACAACTAGTCTAATCCGAGAGCGCAACCGAAGATTTGGTCGGATACTTCCTCCTTATGCCGACACGTGGGACATCCAGCATCCAGGTCGTGTCATGAAAGAAAATAGAGTGGTAGTTGAAGCCACGAGATGTGCATCTTGGGTTAAACTGTAAATATAATCTTACTACTCTTGAGTAACTCCAAAAGCGGCCACCGAAGATATTTCTTGGATTTGTTTTTCATCACCAGCATGTCGAGGTGAAAGATGTGCAGGTTCAGTGGGTCCGCTTGCATTTTCACTGACATGTGGGACCGCATGTGAGCAAACAAACGATGGGCTCCGTGCATCTGCTAGCTGGCTGAGAAGAGAGATAGAGGAGTGCTGAGCACGGACTGCAGGAAATTTGTTCTACGTACCTCGATATAGGCTCGATATAGTGGGGTGGCATGGGCCATAACTAGCATTCACGTCTAGCAGTATGACACATGCCACCCGCACGAATCCCATCCGACACCAGTTTTCTTGGAGTCCGTGCTACAACCATCTCTTCTCCCTCCTGTTTTCTCAGCCATCGTGCGGTGGGCGGGGTGGGGGTTTGCCGATAGTCAGTTTGCTCAACTAAGATCCCACTTGTAAGTGAAAAGGCAACACCGCACGCATTCCTGCTTGAGCGGCGTGCCGGACCAACCGTGTGGGGGTGCGACGCGAACATGGCAGGCTTTTCCTTTTGAACTCGTAACTTGTAAAATTTGGTTCTGCTCCATGGCGCGATCGATAGATAGAAAATAACGATTTTGCCTAGAGTAATGAGAAGTTTGGTTCTGGCACCATTCATGCATGGAGTATGTACGAAAATTATGAAGTTGATGCGAAAGGTAAGATAATTACTGTAGTATCATATCCTACTACATGGATTTGACGGAAAGATAAAAAGACATACGGATCCATCAACGACATCCTCACGCCCTAGTGCGCCGGGTCACCAACCGACGTGTGAGGAGCAGCGGCGTCGGCGGCGAGCTCAACATGCTTATAAACAGTGCCGTCCAAGGTTACCCTGCGGTCCAAGAAGGACAGTGTCCTATCATCCTCCTCTTGCATGCGTGTAGACGTGGGTGATTATGTCGATGGTGTCATGCTGCGCTAGGCGCTGCGCGGCGAGCGCGACCTCGAGGTGGACATTCTCCGGCGCGATGGCGGGCAGTCGCAGTATAATGAAAAAGATTTCAACATATCTGACCAAATCGATCAAGAATATCCCAATCTAATAAATCTATCCAAATGGGTTTACTAATAGGATGCCTCGATCTAGTACAAAATTGAGCTTTTGATAAGTATCCTATGAGGAGAGTAGCGGGGTGTTGAGGGCCCATATTGACTATCATGAGATCTTTTCTTGTAAGCGGTCGACTCATATCCTTTCTTCCTTAATTCATTATTCCATGAAAATGGATTATTCCATGAATTCCTCAAAGCGAGGCTCATCAAAATGAAAAATCTAAGACTACTATAAGACTACTAAAAAAATAATAAAACAAGAAAAAAATTTGAACGATTAAATTACTTCTCCCGAATATTCAATTGACCGATTAATTTCTTATAACATACTCTATTTTTCTTTGCCAAATAAGCCAACAATCGTCGATGTTTTCCCAAAAGTCTTCGTAGACCTCTTTCCGATGAAAATTATTTTTTGGGTAATTCCAAATGTGAAGCAAGTCTCCGTATCTTATTGGCGAAACTGAATACTTGAAATTCAACAGAACCCCTGTTTTCTTATTTTTCTTCTTTAAACATAAATCAAAAAAATCTACCTCCTTTCTTTTTCATGTATTTTTCTGATCAGGAAAAATACAAAATTATGTCAGTTATTTTGAAGTTATTCTAATCTCGTACACATACAAATTTGCAATTATTCATCTACTACTGGAATTTGGATTTATTTTATCGATGCAAATTGGATTTGGATAGAAGGGTACATTCTTTCTAATATTTTAGATAGAAGAAACATTTCTTCTATCTAAAATATTAGAAAGAATTTTGCTGATTTATTTATTGCTATATGCAATTTATGGAATTGATACACCATTTAATTGATATCATTTAGCAAAATGAAACACAGTATATGCATCCATCTTTTGGCTCGAGAATTTCATGGGATAGAGATATGGTATAAGAAATAGACTATTAAGTAACTCTAGGTGAATTGTGGATACATCTGTACCAGTGCGTCGAAGAGGTTGTCACCATAGTGGCCGTTGAGGGTGGTGGGCATCGCAGAGCCTGGGCGCATCGGCTGGAGGCTTACGTCAAAGTCGTCCGCGAGCTTCTTGACGACGGTGAACTTGCCGAGGAAACCGACGAGGACCTCGTCGAACAAGGAGACGAAGCTATCGTCCAAGCGGCCCCTCGCCCTGCCGGCCTCAAGCAATATTACCTGGAGACGTTCCTCGTTGCCGGGCCGCAGGCCGGCGTCGTGGACCATCTGGCACAGCCAGTTGATGCTCGCGCTCATCGCCTCCATGGGTCTAGCTTAGCTTCTAATACCCCCGTCCTGGTTTATTGGTCCCCATTGTAATCCGTGTCAAATTTTGACGACAGATTTAACTAACAAAATGATTACGCATGCTACTAAAAATTATATAACTGAAAACTATGTTCAAATACGAATCCAAAAATATAATTTTTGCTGACATTCATCAACATTTTGTTAGTTAAATCTTTGGTCAAAATTTAGCACAAATTACAAAGGAGACTAATAAACCAGGAGAGAGGTAGTAGTCAACTGATCTTGCGATTCGAGTGATCACTCTTGCCCTTGGTTAGCGTGCATAAGTGCGTAGGATTTCGTACTACTCCTTGGCCCTCTACTGCACCTGCCTTTGGCTATATGATAGCTGGGCCAGCCACCCCTTGGGCCCACGTGTCATTCACTCAAAGGCAGTTGTCGTAAGTCAATGAACTGCGCCCCCTCCGTGTTGGTGCAGTATAGTCATCTCACCGGACCTCTAGTTGGGGCCAAACGAGAGAAGTTTGATGTTTACTGGTTTATAGGTCCCCTTTGCATTTTGCACCAAGTTTTGACCTTTGATTTAACTAATAAAATGTTAATGCATGTAAACAAAAATGTTGTGTAAGTCACGTTACGAAAACCAAATAATCCCAAAACACTTAGGCACGATGCATTAACTCCCTCCTTGTTTCTTATTTCGTGACATATCAACCAATGAGAGATGTGGGCCGTGCATGCTTTCAATGACTTGAGACTACCAAACATGACATGCCGTGTTTAGTTCATTGCATGTAATCCTATTAAGACTCTAGTTAGCAAAAAACATTAATTTCTCTCGCCGATAGGAATAAAACACCATGTATTTATTTACAGAGGGAGTAGTACATTTTTTGTGACATGCATTACTAGATATTGCTAGTCAAATACTAAAATCCAAATGGACGTGGTAGTACTCCTAAATCCAGAAGGTGGTGCTACTAGTACTAGTAGTAGTACTACCAATGTAGTACTCCTAGGAGTACTAGCACTGTACTACCGGTTGGTCAAATTATTACGTGCTGCTCCTCACAGTGAAGTGACAAGACCCTGCGCCGGAGATGACACCTGAGTATAGGCGCCGTGTTTGGCATACCATAGTCAGCCTCACCATTTGCAGTCACTATCATCATGGCTGTAGAGCTAGCCTGCTTACAACTAGCCCTGTTCGACATAATTTCCCATGCATAGATGGCCGTGCGTTGCACGGAACACCAAGATTGGGGGTGGACGGCTCCGGCAGCGGCCATCGCGCCAGATTTTTCCATGGCCTTCTAGATGTGGTGGGGAGGAGATAAGGCTGATTGTGAGAGACAAGGAGTTGTTTGTAAATAGGGAACAAGTGCGGGCATCTTTTTGCAAAAATGGAGAAGCTTGGTTTGTATGCGTCAGATCTAGATCCGACGGCTATTGGTGAAAGATGGGAGGCACAACATTATCACCAACTCAGGACCTGTTTGATTCGCAGGATTTTGAAAACGCAGGAATAGGACACGGCAATATTACAAGTTTCAAACTGATATTACAAATGTTAGGAGAAATGTTGCACCTAGGAAGAGGGAATTACTAGGAAGTTTACGTAAGAACTTTCGTTACTTTAGGTGGATGCAGCGTTATCGTACAAACTAAAATCCACCGCCCTGACAAGTCACTAATGTGCAAATAAGTTTTCGAGTCTCTGGCCACTCGATGTTTCAAAAACAAATTCAGCTTCTGCGGAGACTTTGTCATTTAGGCTTAGACACTTGCGGTGATCAGCACGCCATTCATTGTTGTGCCAGAGAACGCCAAACCTCATTACCTTGAGCACACTTGCCTCTAGACCAAAGAACCTGGCCAATTTAATCTCAAATGTGCTGCCTCGGTAGTCGATCAAATCAATTTCTGTAAGATGGAGATCAAGGCATTCGATGAGATTGTTATAATGCAATACATTTTTCACTTTCAGGTCTTTTTTTATCTGCAAAAGAAGAGAACATATTAGAGCAGCTGGCTGCATAAGATTGTCGTGTCATCAAGAGGTACCAATATCATTCGCTCATACGATAGGGTTGGCTGGCTAGTGATATTTTTTCACTCTCTCTCTCTCTCCCTCTCTCTCTCTCTTTCTGTTTCCTCTCCTTTAACTAGGAGCACGTGAAGAGCTTGGGCATTTGTTGCCTTCCACTATGTGGCCGATGCCATATTTCCCAAAAGTATGCCACATAATACGCATTGATGTCAAATAAAAAGATTTTGGCACCACTCTCACGATGTGAGAGAGTTGGCACCGCTGTGCACATAGACCCACATGTATAAACAAATCAATCAAACCAACTGCACCAGCCTCTCACTCTCCCAAACAAGTGTTTTTTATTGCCTCAGTCCTCTCTCTCCCATGTAGTGTTTTTTCATTGCATGAGTTAATTTGGCACCGGAGCAAAGTAGGTGATCCAGATTGGGGCACCAGGTGAGCAATGGAGGGGCATCGATGCCAAATGCATCACAAGTGAATTTGGCACATGTTTTGGCCTACATAGCCCACTTTTGTACTCCCTCCGTCCCAAAATTCTTGTCTTAAATTTGTCTAAATACGGATGTATCTAGTTACATTTTAGTGTTAGATACATCTGTATCTAAACAAATGTAAGATAAGAATTTTGGGATGGAGGGAATACTACCTCGTATTTAGTATAAAATTTTGACCATAGATTTACCTAAGAAAATACCAATGCATGTCACTAAAAATTACACCATTTAAAATTATGTTCAAATACGAATCCAACAATATATTTCTTAGTGACATGCATTAACGTTTTGTCAGTTAAATCTATGGTCAAATTTTGATACTACAAAATTGGAAGAGTAAACCAGGACGGAGGTACTTGCCCTTAAGGTAACCATAGAGTTACTGGAGTAGTCTAAGTTACTTTCCACTATGGCTAGCCTAGGCTACTATAGTAGTACAGCATAAAAAGGATGCAGGTGATCACGTGAGAAAAAAATACTAAAAACATTTCTTTCGGTGCAGTGCGTAGATGTAGTTTTCAACACTACACTTGTCATCGTAATTTGGGAAAATTACGAAAAAATTGAGCTACGTTGTGATTACCGTTTGCTAATAGGAAAGAAATTTCACCTCGATGAGTAACTTCTCCGTGCATGGAAAGCATGTAAGGAATCCAACAACTTGATCCAGAATGGGGCCGATAGATTTTAGTGCTAAGATCTTCACTGTGCGCATGGACTGGGTCAAGCTTTTGGGAATCATTTTCTCGAAGATGGTCGTAAATACATCAAGAAGAAATTTAAAAATGTGAATTTCAAGAAGATGGAGAAGAAGATGAGTGCTGTACCTGAACGATTACGGATCCAATAAAGAGTTCGGAGAATTTGGCAGACGAGTACACCAACGCTGTCAATTTCGGCGCGTCAATGACCCTGATTTTTGTTGGACCTTCTAGATCCAATACAAGCAATCTCTCAAGGAAAGGCGCATTCTCAATGACCATAACGTGGAATAGCTGGAGTGATCTCTTCCCAATTGATGTATTGTCGCGGGGCCAGCAAGACACGTAAATCCATCAGAGATTTGTCAAGGCGATGTGGAGGCTAATGAACCCGTGGATCTGCTCAACATGAAACTACTCGAGCGCAGTACAGCTGCAGAGCAGGTGCTCCATAGCCTTCTTCGAGATGACAACGTCGAAGAGGTCGAGCTGCTTGAGTTGAGGGAGAAGAAGGGCGGGCGCGACATTAATCTGGGGAAGATAGCAGGAGCTGAAGCTGGCGCGGCGCAGCGTTGGCGTCAGGCGGAGCACGGACGGCGGCAGAGAGCGACATCGTCCAGCTTCAAAGCTGAGCTCCTCGAGTTGATCTAGGATCGGGGATAAGAACCACTCGTCGAACTTGGGTTGGACCTTGCAGTTGGTACTGAACATGCGGATGTCAATGCGTCTGGCTGGCCCAGGGTGTGATGAAAGGATCTTGAAGACTGCGGCCATGCGTTTGCAATCCCCGTCGCAGAGGCAGCTGTCGACGGTGAGGTTGAGGGGGATGCAGCACCAGAGGGGGTGCCACTGCCGGGAGAGTAGGGCGGTCCGCACGACAGATTTGGTGGGGAGGAGGCCGATGATGACGAGAAGCATGTCGTCGGAGAGGCTGCTGAAGAAGTCCAGGCTCACCGAATGCGGTTTTGGCTCGAGTGGCCTCCGCTTGTTGGCTGCCTCGCCATCCATCTCAACCGGCGGTGATGTCGGTGTACACGTGTGCTGGTGTGTGTTGTGTGCTGGGTGGGCGTGAGTGCGTCCTTCTGTGCATGCCGCCGCATAGTGGTGAATTGTGCGCGAGTGCGTCCTTCGCACGCAAGATGTTTGTCCTCAATGCGCCCTCAATTTACTAGCGTGCGGGGTGCTACCCTGAGTAGTTTCAACTTTGTTTCACCGCGTGTCAGATGGGCCTCTAGTTTACTTATTTTCACCCACTGCCACATGGGCCAGCACACCAAGATACAGAACACGAGCTGACAATGCAGCATGTGGATTGGTTAACCGGTCAACTAAACAATATACGGAGCTATACGCTGACAGAGTGAGCGTATAATCCATCGGTATAGATAGTTCGAGTGAGAGGGGAGGCCCGTGAGAGATAGCAGAGTGAGAGAAAGAGCTACTCCCTCCGTTCGATAATGTAGTTACAACATTTTTTTAAGTCAAACTTTTGAAACTTTGACCAAGTTTATAAAGAAATTACTTATATCTGCAATACCAAAGATAAATGATAGTATGAAGTAAGTACATGTTGTGATGAATCTAATGATCGTTCCAGATGTAAATTTTTTCTCCACATATACCTGGTCAAACTTTTCTGAGGTTTCACTTTTCAAAACATCCATATGCTTATGGACGTGAAAGAGTCCCTAACGAGAGAGAGAGAGAGAGTGAAAAAAGTGTGTGTGCGTGTGTGAAAGAGACATGGACAACACACGATAAAAGTGGAGAAAAAGTGTGCATGTCTTATGCAAACATATCACACATGCATCTTCGAGAACAAAGGCAAGGTGAGGAGATAGTGTGTGGTTGTTTGGAACCGAGAGAGGAAGACCCCTAGCACGTGGCCAAGAGGGGTCTGACAAACAAGGGAGAGAGGTCGAGAGAGACGTACGAAGAAAATGCAGACATGGTGAGGAGATTGTATGTTTTTCATAGAGAGATCCCCTGGAGATCGTGATGGGACTACATGGGTGGGAGATCGAGTGACAAGGTGTGTGCGCGATAGAAGATGCCCCGAGAGATATCGAGATAGACGTATGGATGGAAGGAGACAATACGTGTGTTCCTGATGGCTAGTAAGAGATAATCATACTTAGAAGGGGGGGGAGTGCTTGCGCCTATGGCCCTGTTTAGATACTCTAACTCAGTTAGAGGTTAGAGTTAGATTCTAACCCTAAACTAACTCCAAGTAGAGAGGTATTTAGATGGCAGGGTTAGATGGAGCGCGGATACGGCAAGGCACCTTCATGAGCGTTGCGAGAGGGAGGGAGGGAGAGGACGAGAAGCTTCGAGGAAGTGGGGAGGGATCTGCTGTGGGGAGAGCGAGAGAAAAAAGTGTTTATTAGTGGTCCCAAGAAGAACTAACCTAAACAAGCAACTCTTGGATGGGTTAGTTTTTTTGGATGGGTTAGATGCATCTAACCTAAACTAACCCTCCTGTTTGGATCTTTTTGGGTTAGTTGACTCCAAACTAACCCAAACTAACTCTAACCCATGGATCCAAACAGAGCCTATGATGGAGTTAGGGATTATGGTACTTAGGGGGGTGCGTGTCACATGGAGAGAGAACAAGGGCGGAGAGTGTTGGATGGGTCTATATGTATAGTGCGAGCGAGACATGTGTATGTGTGAACCAGGGAGATATAAGGCCCGTTTGGCTTGCGTCGTGAGCATATTTTGCATGGCCTGGGGTTGTGGCTTGATTTCATGCACGCTTGTTTGGTTGCTACCCTGTGAAAAAGAAAGCCCACCTAGGCTGGGTTCCCTTGCACTTTAATTAGCCTGGCTAAACTCCAGACACTGCAAGTAGCCTGGCCCAAGCGACGATTTCGAACGCCTGGCCATGCCTGGTCGTGCGGCCACGAGGCTAACATCAACATGGATGGATATTAGCATTAAATAATTGATGCATGGATTGGTGATGGGACGTTGATGCTTTGCCTGGCCCAGGCATGAACCAAACGCTTCAGCACCACACAAGCCTGGCCAGGTAGAAATATTTTACATCTCACGTCCACACCAGGCAGTACCGGCCATCAAGGCATGAGGGTCAGGTCATGAACCAAACTGACCAATAAAGTTTGAGAAAGATTGAGGAGCCCCGATAAGGCTGAGTGGTGCGTCAGATAGCTGAGAGGGGGAAAGAGATATTCCATCCGCTCGATAATGCAGTGCATGTAAATTTTTTAGAAGTCAAACTTTGGAAACTTTGATCAGGTTTACGCAAATGTTATTTATATCTACAATACCAAAGATACATCATACAAAACTACATATCATGGTGAATCTAATGGTATATGTTTGCCGAACTAGATATAATTCTTTTTCTCCACGTACATGGTCAAACTTTGTGATGTTTGACTTTTCAATAAATCTATGTGCTATGGACGGAGGTGAGTGCCTCGGTCGAGACAGATCAAGTGCGTGTGAAGGAGAATGAGTAACTGTGCAAAAAGAGTATGTGTGTGAAAGAGAAAGTTAGAACAAATGATAAATTAGAGAGAGTGTGTGTTTTTTCGTTTCTTAGGCAAACATATCACGCATGCATCTCCGAGATGGAAAAGTGAGGGGAGGAGATACACGAAGATAGCTAGTGTGTGATTGTTTGCAACGGAGAGAGACAACCCTGTAGCACATGTCCAATAGAGGTCTGGCCAACAAGGAAAAAAGGTTGAGAGGGACACATGCATGGCATGGACGCATGGGGAGGGAGAGAGGGTGTGTTTGTGATAGAGAGATCCCCTCGAGATCGTGAGGGGACTATATGGGTGGGAGATCGAGGGAGTGCGTGCGCGATAGAAGGATGCCCTGAGAGAAATCGAGATAGACCATGCACATGTTTGTGATGGAGACTAAGATTAGCTAGTCATATACATATAGGGGGACTGCGTGTGCCTACAATTGAGTGAGAGACCATCATACTTGGCTAGCTGGGCATGAGATTTTGTGTGTGTGTGTGCGTGTGAGATGGAGAGAGAACGATGGAGAGAGATAGAGTTTTAGATGGGCCTATCGAGTGCGAGTGAGATATGCATGTGTATGTGTGACCCAGGTGGATGGAGAGTTTGAGAGAGGGGGGGAAGAGCTCCGAGATGACATACTGGTGCGTGAGAGAGTTACGGGCAAAGAGCCAAGGAATTTATGTGAGTACGATGAGTGCACCCAAGATATCTAGCTTGGACTAGCTAGAGTATCATACATAGTGTGCGAGAGAGACCTATAGATGGTGTATATATGAATGCGAACTAGAAAGACCCCCCCCCCACACACACACACAGCGAGAGAGAGAGAAAGGGACAGGGACCAACAAGGTTTTTGTGTCGGATGCGTGCGACAGAATTGAAGATTGTCGGCGAGAGTGAGAGAACAAGAGTCCAGGAGAGGTGGAGGTCGCGTTTTATGCATCAAAGACTGATATAAACCATGTTTCGATATAAATTTGCATTCAAATATTTAAATTGGAGAACATGTTGTCTGCAATCCACACATGAACTGATATATGCGTATATCAAACAAGTTCATTAATTTGACTTTCAACACGTTCATGGAGTACTATAATACTGTACAACATGCTACTCGATTGAGGTGTTCAATTTTGGATTTAGTTCACTATTTTGACCTACTGAACAAGCTAGTTCATTGAATCAAGATGTTTCATTTAGGTTTGATTCACGTTTTTGAGTGGGTCAACTATTTGTCATATAGTAAATCGCTAGCAACGAGCATCTAAAAACACATTACTCCCGAGCATCATCTCTCCATCTAAAAAGGAAGTGGCAAGCTAATATTTCAAAATTTGATTTGAATCGACTTGGTAAGGTAGACGTGGATGCTCGTTCTCCCAAAATTTGAACGAACCGTTCCACATCCTCTCTGCTCGGTGGAATTCGCCTGAGCAAATACATGGGAGACGCGAAATTACCGTCCTATGTGGGACACGCATCAATTGGTCCGTTGTACATCGAGGGTAGGTTCGTAACTTCATCCAAGCGCGCCTTCTCCTCGGCCGAAAGGACATGTGCCGAATAATTCATAAACTATGGTCGGCAAAACATGCTCTCCTCGCCCGAAATAGCTCGCGCCCAGTATTTCAAAACACGCTCTCCTCGCCCGAAATCGCTCGCGCCCACTATAGTTCAAAACACATCCTCCTCGCCCAAAATCGCTCCCGCCCACTATTTGGGGAGAAGCAAAGTTACTCTACTATCCCCGACCCTTAGTACACAGACCCAAGCCGAGAAGCCTATAGGCAAGGGTAGAAATGTAACTCCCCCTCACATTTCAGACAAATGTGTCCGTAAGACATGGTTCCACTCCCCTCCCAATCCCCCCCCCCGCCTGCCCCCATTCATACCTCATGGGCGCCAAATCACCTTCTCCCCAGGAAGCTCCCTTCTCCGGAGCCGCGAAACCTCAGCCCCACCTCCATGGCGCCCCCACCGCACCAATTTCACAGCCGCCCTCCTCCCTAATGCTAGAGACACTGTCCAATTGTCGTCGTGCACTGGGTCGTGTGCCTCTTACTCCGTGCTGCTGGTGCTGCCTCGACGACGGCCGCGTGAACCATACCGGAACCGATTCACCCCCGCCGTTGTTCACGGCACCGGAGCGGCTCCAACTTCGGATCCGTCAAGAGTCCTGGCGCTGCTTTCGCATAGCCGTCGACTGTGGTGACATCGCTCTTTACCTGCTGCCGGTCGCCACCGCAACCGCGCCGGCCTCACCAACTCGGAAGCTGGACCTGCCTACTTCACCATGCCGCTAGATAGGTTGCACCCTCATCTGAAATCACTTTATTTAGGCGTCAGTTGTCTGAATTTTTATTCTGGGCCAATCGATTCCCAATGGGAAGCAGCACCCCTTGAGGCGGCGGAGCTCCTAGGCTGCCGGTTGGCTGGTGTCTAACGTAAGGGTGCGGGGCCGCAAGTTCGCCACGGAAGCAGCTCTTAGATGGCTATCTTTTAGAGTTGCATGGGTTGAAGGTACTGCCGCCGCCGGATCTGGATGACGGGGAGTCTTTGTGTATTGGCCCGGGGGCGGCACAACCACGGCAGTGCGGTGGGGCGGGGAGCGGGGTTTTGGCCGGGGCCACGGACGGAAGAGGCAGGCTGCTCTGCCATTGGTCGCTGGCTGTTCGGGGATGATTCTGAACAGTGTCAGCTGGGAGGCACAAGACGGCCATCAAGCCATCCGGCGTAGATCGGACAGTACCAAAATAAAATAAAAACGTGTGACCCCAATTTAGTCTTCAGTCAACAGATGTGTGACCACTCTCGTACCTTGTTGTTGATCTCTTAGTGTATTTCTTCGGATCAAAGAGATATGTCGTTCTTAACATTATGCGTTATCTGCATCTTCAGACACACCGTCTTCCGACTCACCGCAGTTGCTCCAACAAGGGAAGCATACACCAGAAGGGAGCTACAGTCCCCACTCAACAGTTCCCTGCATCGAATGCGCGTGCCCGACATGGACAGCCACAACAACTGCAGGGCCATTGACAAGTTAGCACATGATGCTCACTCCTATGGATGGCAGCCAGATCGGTTGTACCCTCATCTTACTTGTGTGCAACATTTATGGCTTTGTTATTCATCTAAGAACGGAAAATAGATCATCACATTTCACTGTATATTCATGCTGATCTCTTACGGGTCTTGTTCAGGAGTTCACGCTGTTACATAGTTCAGCTAAGATACTTGTTCTTTAGGTAACGTTGTTCCCTAGTTATCATCCATCAGCCAATGCTATCCCACAGGCTGGTGATTATAGTATTATACCACTTCTAGTATTACCTATGTTGTTCTTTAATACTTTTGTGTGCCATCTAGTTAATCTCGAGTACAAACAATACATATTATGTAGCTTTGATCTGTGTTCTCCCTTTAGTTTATGAGACCTGTTGCTGCTAGTTAACCCTAGTCCTACTATTTATGTCATCTCCTACAGGCACTCATTTACATAAATCTAACTACTAGTTATCTTCCATGCATGTAAGATATAATTGCACACACTGATATATCCACAAGAACTCACGGAGCAATGTAAAGGCCAATAAACTTGATGTCAATGATAACCAATATGATAGAACATGTAAAGGCCATTCTTCAGAAGACTTGCAGAAAGATGATGAGTCCTCTTCACCCCACAAGGTCCTTGCTCTAACTTGGCATGTGATATGGGTACAACATGCATATAGTGTCCTGGAGTGTATCTACTCTGTTGCAATGCCATGTGCTTAGCATGCTGATCATGCATGTAAATATGTCATGGCTTCCTGTTTTTCATTACCTATTCCATTCATGATAACATGTTTCCAAATTCCAGTATTGTCATTCTACTCTATCGCAATGCCATCTGCTTAATTTGGACATCATGCTTCTGAATATCTTATGCATTGTTATTCATCAGTATGTCCTTCACCTGTCTGCCATACAATGTTTTTTTACATTGAAGTGATGTTCTAGTGCTCTGTTGCAATGCCATCTTATTTTCCCAATCATACACGTGTATGTTGCCTTAGTTATTTCTGTATGTATTCCGCTAGCATATAGTTTTACATTCAACTAGTTTTTTTGCTCTGTTGTCTTGTCGTATCCCTAGCTCTTACACCATACTCCCTCTGTCCGGATTACATGTTGCCGAAATGGATAAAAAAGGATGTATCTAGAACTGAAATACGCCTAGACCCATCCATTTTTTCCGGATGGAGGGAATACATGTCAATATGTCATGCATTTCTATTCTTCAGTACCTATTCCATCTCTCTGCTGTCGCATGTTTTATAATTAAAGCACCATTCTTCTACACAAGGCATGCAAGGGGAAGACGACTATGTTAGAATCTGAAGGGTTACAAACAAGGCCTTTGCAGAAGATCCAAACGCCAGGAGATAATAAACCAACTCCAGTTTTTATAGATACTGCTCCAGCACAGAGAAACCCAACTCCTACTGATAATAAGCAGATTCCAGTGGCCAAAGAACTAGTCCGCTCCAGTCCAGCAAAAATATGTCAACTCAATTCTAAGAAGCGTGTGCGTATCCTTCACTAGCGCAGAACCGAGCAATAGCACCGGTTCGTAAGGCCCTTTAGTGCCGGTTCCATAACCGGCACTAAAGTGTGGGCACTAAAGCCCCCCCCCCTTTAGTACCGGTTTAGCACGAACCGGTGCTAAAGGGAAACCACATGGCATGAGCCAGCTCCATGGGCCTGGAGCCCTTTAGTACCGGTTGGTAAGACCAACCGGTACTATAAGGTTTGGGGGGGTTTTAGTTTTATGATTTCTTTTTCATTTAATTTTGTGTTTCCATTTTAACTCTTTTTCGTTTGCTGGTATTTTACGATACTACACATTGTACACGTTATGCATATATATATATATAAATAGAATTTCTAGTAGAACCAATCATGCATATATATATCATCAATGTCTCACAAACCATCATATTAATTAATTCACACATACACACATGTATAGCTATATACAATTTCTCCTACATATGCATGTTGCCTTCGGAGCCAGTGGCATTAGCCTAATTGGTGCCTTCGGAGCACGATGACAATTGGAAGTGGTTTTCATGGGGGCGGTAGCGGGTAATAGTATTCTCCCTTCGGATTTATGACCTGGTCGAGCAAAAATCCCGCTATTTCCTCTTGAAGTGCTTTTACGCGCTCCATTTCTAGGAGCTTCGCCCGCACCTCTCTGAACTGTTAAGAAGGAGATCAATATGCATGTGTATTAGTTGTGTGACTAGATATCGATAATGGTGTAAAAATTGTGAATAGTGTTTTGACAAGCATACCCATTCCTGTCTTTGAGATCTGCTCCTTTCGGACGCCATCATGCGAATGTTCTCGCAAACGCAGAATGCACATAGATCAGTCCCCTGCGCCTGCTTCAGGGCCTTTACGAGAATGGAATTTGATCAGATAATAATTAATCAAGCATGATAATTAAAGAGATGGCAGCTAGCTAGCTAGCTAGTACTACTTAATTACTTACCTTGGGTCTTCCCCATTTAAGCTTTTCTTTCCATTCGCCTTCCGTGACGCTGATGAACCTTGCCCAAGCCCTGCCCGCCGACAAAGAAAATGAATAAATGGGTTATTAAATAGTTCATATCATGAAATGACGAAATAAATAGGCCGAGATATATAGTTAATAATGATTAAAATTACCTGTTGACTATCCCAAACAAGATGTTATAGTCAGTTTTTTCTTTGAGTAGTGAGTCCAGTATTTCAACTATTCCGGCGTCAACTTTAATGATACACAAGACCCTGTGAAATCTGCATGCACACACGTTTGCATGTCTTAATTAAGCGGGCATATGTAAGAAAAAACATGTAGCTAGCTAGTAGGCAAAAACAGAGAATTTGTAGTACAAGACAGTGTGACTCACTGGAAGTTGTAAGGAAGTAGTATATCTTCATTGTGTTTGAGGCGCTTCAAGAACTCTAGCATGCTGTCCTCTACGGCCTTTTGATGACGTGCATCTATTTTCCATGTGTATTCATTAACGGTGTTTGGGTCAATGAACCCAATGCCATAGCGTCCACCTTTTCTCATTTCATACATCTTCATCCTGCATATAATACCACAGAAAAGAATATAGTGAGAATAATTACAGGTAATGATTGATCAAAAGGATCACTACAGCTAGCTTGAGACTTAAATTACAGAAAGAAATCACTTATAGACAATAGCAACTGACGATAGATTTGTCGAGTGTGTCTTGATTGTATAACTGAAACAGTTCAGAATACTCAACGGACACAGCTTTCTCATGGTAGTAATGCCCCTCCTTGACATTCACCACGAGGGACAATCGATCGGAAATCTTGGTAATGTTCATGTACCATTGATGCAATTCATACATTCTCATTGGGAGGTTCTTGACCTTGTCTGGCTCGACCAAAGGTTGGCCCCGGACATATTTCTGTTTTATTTCATCCTCTCTAAGCACAGGCATGGGCTCGATCTCGAGGATTTGTCCAATAGTGATTTTGAGAACTTCAGCCTGCATTATATGGTCCTCCGTTATTACCACATTGCCCACCTCAGGAACGTAAACTGTTTTCCCACAATAATATTGGGCGCGCGTACTGTCACGTGTTGTTGGCACAACAAGCGAGGGGATCGATTCCGCCGCCTGTTCTCCCAGCTGGGGAATGGTTTTCCCACATTTTTTGATAGCTGCTTCTTGTTTGCTCGATCCCGAGCTCGGCTCCTTACGTAGACGTGCTCGATTTAACTTCCTGATGTGGCGCTCATAGTCTGTGTCAACAGGCTTGGGAGCTGGTGGTTGAGCCATACGAATGAAGTGGTCAATCGTTTCCTCAGGCAATTTCTCCCTTGGCGGCGTTGGCGGTTTCGGTGCAAAATGGGCTTCCACCTCGGACTTCGATATGGTTGCGATTTCCTCCTCGGACCTGTCATAAGCCCTCTGCGGAAGAGGCGTGAGGCTTGGACCATATTTATATCGCTTGCCTCCGCTTGTACTTCCTGTACTACCTCGACTCGTACCGCTACGCACCATAGCTACGGGGTGTCTCTTCTGCGATTGCTGAGGCGGCGGAGACGGCTGACAGGGCTGAGTTGGACGAGGAGGAGTGGCCGCCTGAAGCTGTGCCGGACTTGGAGGAGGAGTGGCCTGAGGTTGTGCCGGACTTGGAGGAGGAGTGGACGTCTGACGCTGTGGCGGACTTGGAGGAGGAGGAGTGGCCTGACACTTTGCCGGACTTGGAGGAGGAGTGGCCTGACACTTTGCCGGACTTGGTGGACTTGCAGGAGCGGGAGACTGCTGACTCGGTGGCGGACTTGGACGAGGAGTTGGCTGACGCGATGTCGGTGGCCTTCGAAAGATGATGCAATCCTTTTTCCATAGGATGATACGATGGTTGGCGTCTCCGAGAAAGCACTCGTCGTCACCTCCAGGAATGTCAAGCTCTATCTTCGAATATGGGTCCACCACCTCATCAACCAAGACACGAGCATAGCCCGCTGGAATCGGGTTGCAATGGAAGGTTGCCCCGGGGGGATTTGTAAAAGCAACGGCGTCCGCCACCTTCATGGATATGTTCTTCATTTTGACGTGTAGCTCGCAGATAGTGTTCTCCGTGATGTCATCCACGGGGTATCTACCCAGCATTGCGTCATCCAGGGCGGAACCCACGCTGCTTCTCGGCATGGATGGGGCGGTGCTATCCAATGCTGGATCATTCGCTAGCTGCTGCAGCTGCTGAGACCCCCTTTGCTGGGTATGTGAGTCGATCTGCTCCTGTTGCCGCTAGAATTTGACTACCAATTCCGCTTGACTTGCTTCTAGGCCTTGAAGGCGTTCATAGTCCCGCTTCCTCTGCTCCTCCTCCATCTTCATCTTCTTCTCCTCCGCAATCTTCTTTCTCGCACGGGTTCTATAGTCGTTGTTCTAGTCTGAAAACCCCTCATACCATGGAATAGCGCCCTTGCCTCGTATTCTTCCCGGATGTTCAGGATTTCCCAGGGCACGCATAAGCTCGTCGTTCTCCCTGTTGGGCTGGAACACCCCCGATCGTGCCTCTTCTATTGCAACAAGTATCACATTGTCGGCTCCCTTCAGGCTTGCCTTCGTCGAAACATTGCCTGTCTTCGCGTCCAACTCCCCCCCATGCGCATAGAACCAAGTCCTGCACCTGGGGGGCCAGCTCTTAGTAACCGGAGTGACACCTGCATCCTCCATCTCTTTCTCAGACTTATCCCACTTAGGCATTGCCACCGCATAGCCACCTGGCCCCAGCTTATGGAACTTATCCTTTTTTCGGCATTCTTCTTGTTTATTCTCGACCGTTCCTTAGCTAATTCCGAATCCTTGAATTTCACGAAATCGTCCCAATGAGCACGTTGGTTCTCTAGTGTTCCCTCAAATACTGGAGTCTTCCTTCCTCCCTTGACGTACTTGTCCCATTCACGATTCTTGTGGTTCTTGAATGCAACTGCCATCTTCCTAAGAGCAGCGTCCTTGACTTTCTGCACATCTGCTTCTGTGAAATGATCTGGTAGGGTGAAATGTTCCATGAGAGTATCCCAAAGCAGATCTTTTTGATTCTTGTCGACAAAAGTAACATCTGGACGTGGAGCAGCGTCCTCTTTGCCTTTTTGTCTTTTGTCTTTTGCTGGATCTCTCCATTCTTGAAGGGAGATCGGGAGTTGGTCCTTCACAAGAACTCCGCACTGACGAACGAACTTGTCCGCAATCTTCTTAGGCGCTAATGGTTCGCCATTAGGTCTGACTGCCTCAATATTGTACTTTAAGCCCTCCTTCAACTTTTTGTTTGGGCCTTGTTTCGTCCTTTTGCCTGAAGATTTGCTTGATCCGGATGGCTGAAAGAACAAAGATCGATTCGTTAATATATCTTCAAGTCATTTAAAACATGTGATGATCACCAGATACATGCTTATATAAATATATATACCTCGCCGGTCTTTGTTGTTTCAGGATCAACATGTTCTTCGTCATTGTCATAATCGTAGTTCATGACTTCATCAATTCGGTCGTCACGATCGAATATCATATCACCCTCTCCAGTGTTGTTTAGAAATTCAGAGCCGTCATAATCTTCTTCATTCTGATCATCATCTGGCCCGCGTATTATATCGAACATGGTTTGTTCTCCCTCTCTGTCGGTATTGTCTGCCATAGCTTTTATTTAACTAATTCAAAAGAAATATAAAACAATTTAGTATTCAAATTACATCGTCTCAAATAATAGATATTGGAGAACCCTCACAGGATCATAGCTGAAGTGAGATCCCCGAAGATACTGCCAGGTATTGGAGAACCTGCCGCCCTCCAACGCAACCATGTAGCGATGGACATGCTCGTCCTCCTCCCTGACACGGCGACGTACCACCTCCGGCGGGGTCGGGTCCCTCCGTACCGAAACTGGCCCACGCGAATGCCACCAAACGAGATCAGGGTCGACGACGGGACCCGGGGCCGGGTTCCTCATCAAGCGGCGCGCCCCTCCAGGCAGCACCTCCCAGTGCTAGCCCGGCGGAGCCCATTCCCCTACATGGGTCGGCTGGACGTCGTCGCGGACGGGTCGACGGCGAGTATGCGGGCTAGGCATCATCGAGAACAAATACTAGCTATATGCCCGCAAAAAGTAATATTTTTTTAATGATTGGATTTTGATAAATAAAATTTCTAACATTTCTACTATTTCAAAAATCTATATACTATTTCATACTAATTAAGCATCTAATACTAAAAACAGAAAACACAACTTCTATACATCCATTAAAAAACTAAAAAACAACATTATATAAAAAATTTCCATACTAATTAGACACTAATTATATACTAATAATAATAATCTAAATTATATACTAATTAAACATAAAAAAATCCCATACTAATTAAACACTAATTTCCATATAAAAAAATTTGATAACTAAAACAATAATAATCTAAATAATCTAAACTAATTAAACATACAAAATACGCATATATTAATATATACATGCATTAATTC
>NC_041387.1:566598906-566610787 GCF_002162155.2 Triticum dicoccoides | reverse complement strand
GGGACGGGGGGCGGCGACGGAGACGAGGGCGGTGACGGGGACGTGGGCGGCGACGGGGACGGGGGCGGGCCCGGGGCGGCGACGGAGACGACAGCGGTGGCGACGAGGGGTGGGGACGGCCGGGGTCGGCGACGAGGGGCGGGGGCGGCGATGTCGACGGGGACGGTGTCGATCGGGGCAGGGCGGCGCGACGGAGAGGGAGAGGAAACAGAGGGAAGAAACAAAGGGAAACTGAAATTTTTTAAGTGTTGTATATATAGGATGGACCTTTAGTACCGGTTGGAGCCACCAACCGGTACTAAAGGTCTGTTTTGGCCAGGCCAAGCGGCGGGAAGTGACCCCCTTTAGTACCGGGTGGTAACACAAACCGGTACTAAAGGCCCCCCCTTTAGTACCGGTTTGTGCCACGACCCGGTACTAAAGGGGGTGCGCTGGCGCAGGTGCCGTGCGGCAAGTTTAGTCCCACCTCGCTAGTCGAGGGGGGACCGCACTGGTTTATAAACCCCTGTGCGGTCGCTCTCTCGAGCTCCTCTCCAAAGCAGGCTTACTGGGCCTACTTTTTCTTTGCAGCCCTGTGGGCCCACTTGGCCTTTGCGGGCCTGCATCCTGGCCCAACGACAGGTTGGGTTTCTAGTCGTATGCAGGCCGCTCTGGCCTAGTAGGCAGGCTTTTTTTATTTTATTTTTTTCTTTATTTATTTTTGTGTTGTTTTTTTGTGTATTTAGAGTTTCTTTGTGAACATTTTTGTTTTAGGTACAAAAAATTACAAACTTTCTGTTAGGGCTTTTTTTTATTATTTTTTTGCTTTATTTATTTTTGTGTTGTTTATTTTTGTGTATTTAGAGTTTCTTTGTGAACATTTTTGTTTTAGGTACAAAAAATTACAAACTTTCTGTTAGTGCCCCTAGTTTTCAAATTTGAATAGTTTAAATTTTGAATTATTTGAAATTAGTGTGAATCACTAGTTTGTGAATAACTTAACTTTAAAAATAAGTAAAGGCATGAAAGAATTTGTTTGCACATAAAATTTCTTCGCGTTTCAAATGCCAAAACACATAACTACCCTAACTATTACAGAGATTCCCCTCCCGGTGCGAAACACAGAAGAAAGTGATGATAGCTAGTGAAGCCGATCACATCCCAGATCTTTGGGTGTGAAACTTTTTCTTCGCGTGTGTCCCTTTGCGCCGTAACCATGGAAAATCTTCATCATTTAACGGGATGCTCGGGTCAATATTCACTGTGAATGGAGCAATTTCATCAAACTTTTCATAATCTTCTGACTTGTCTGTATTGTCATCCACTCCCACGATGTTTCTCTTCCCAGAAAGAACTATGTGCCGCTTTGGCTCATCGTACGATGCATTCGCTTCCTTATCTTTTCTTTTTCTTGGCTTGGTAGACATGTCCTTCACATAGAAAACCTGTGCCACATCATTGGCTAGGACGAATGGTTCACCTGCATACGCAAGATTGTTGAGATCCACTGTTGTCATTCCGTACTGCGGGTCTTCCGTTACCCCGCCTCGTGTCATATTGACCCATTTGCACCGAAACAAAGGGACCTTTAAACCACGTCGATAGTGAAGTTCCCATATGTCCTGTATATAACCATAATATGTTTCCTTTCCCGTCTTGGTTTCTGCATCAAAGCGGACACCACTGTTTTGGTTGGTGCTCTTCTTATCTTGGGCGATCATGTAAAATGTATTACCATTTATCTCATACCCTTTGAAAGTCATTATACTCGAAGATGGTAACTGGGATAGCAAGTACAGGTCATCTTCAATAGAGGTGTCATGCATGGTACGTGTCTGCAACCAGCTGGCGAAACTCCTAGTTTGTTCACGTGTAATCCAGTCATCAGACCGCTCCGGGTGTTTGGAGCGTAGCAAATTCTTGTGTTCATCCATATACGGAGCCACCAAGGCGGTATTCTGTAGAACTGTGTAGTGTGCTTCAGTGAGAGAATGTCCGTCCATACATATTATTTGTTCCCCTCCTAGCGTGCCTTTTCCATCCAGTCTGCCCTTATGCCGCGATTCAGGAACACCAATCGGCTTAAGGTCAGGAATAAAGTCAATAAAAAACTCAATGACCTCCTCATTTTGATGGCCCTTAGAGATGCTTCCTTCTAGCCTAGCACGGTTATGAACATATTTCTTTAAGACTCCCATGAACCTCTCAAAGGGGAACATATTGTGTAGAAATACAGGACCCAAAACGTTAATCTCTTCGCATAGGTGAACTAGGACGTGCGTCATGATGTTGAAGAACGATGGTGGGAACACCAACTCGAAACTGACAAGACATTGCACCAAATCATTCTGTAACCTTGGTATGATTTCTGGATCGATTACCTTCTGAGAGATTGCATTGAGAAATGCACATAGCTTCACAATGGCTAATGGAATGTTTTTCGGTAGAAGCCCCCTCAATGCAACCGGAAGCAGTTGCGTCATAATCACGTGGCAGTCATGAGACTTTAGGTTCTGGAACTTTTTCTCTGCCATGTATATTATTCCCTGTATATTCGACGAGAAGCCAGACGGTACCTTAATACTGAGCAGGCATTCAAAGAAGATTTCCTTCTCTTCTTTGGTAAGAGTGTAGCTTGCATGACCCTGATGTATGTCGTCTTCTCCGTGCATACGTTGCTGGTCCTCCCATGCCTCAGGTGTATCTTTTGTCTTCCCATACACGCCCGAGAAGCCAAGCAGGGTCACGCAAAGATTCTTTGTCATGTGCATCACGTTGATTGCGGAGCGGACCTCTAGGTCTTTCCAATATGGCAGGTCCCAAAATATAGATTTCTTCTTCCACATGGGTGCGCGTCCGTCAGCGTCCTTTGGAACAGGTTGTCCGCCAGGACCCTTTCCAAATATCACCTTCAAATCCTTGACCATATCATGTACATCAGCACCAGTACAGTGGCGAGGCTTCGTCCGGTGATCCGCCTCACCTTTGAAATGCTTGCCTTTCTTTCTTACGGGATGCCTGCTTGGAAGAAATCGACGATGTCCCAGGTACACATTCTTCTTACAACTATTCAAATATATACTATCGGTATCATCCAAACAGTGCGTGCATCCGCGGTATCCCTTGTTTGTCTGTCCTGAAAGGTTACTAAGAGCAGGCCAATCATTGATGGTCACGAACAGCAATGCCTTTAGGTCAAATTCTTCCCCCATGTGCTCATCCCACGCACGTACACCTGTTCCATTCCACAGTTGTAAGAGTTCTTCAACTAATGGCCTTAGGTACACATCAATGTCGTTGCCGGGTTGCTTAGGTCCTTGCATGAGCACTGGCATCATAATGAACTTCTGCTTCATGCACAACCAAGGAGGAAGGTTATACAAACATAGAGTCACAGGCCAGGTGCTATGGTTGCTGCTATGCTCCCAAAAGGACTAATGCCATCTGCGCTTAGACCAAACCATACGCTCCTTGCGTCATCTGCAAACTCCTTCCCGTACTTTCTTTTGATTTTTCTCCACTGCGACCCATCAGCTGGTACTCTCAACTTTCTGTCTTTCTTACAGTCTTCTCTATGCCATCGCATCGCCTTGGCATGCTCTTTGTTTTGGAACAAACGTTTCAACCTTCTTTGCTTCGTACGTACTCTCGGGCAATTCGTTGTCCTTTGGAAGCATATCCTTTATCATTACCAGCAACTTTCCAAATCCCTTGTCAGATACACCATTCTCTGCCTTCCATTGCAGCAATTCCAGGGTGGTGCCCAGCTTTTTCTTGTCACCTACGCAATTCAGGTACAACAATTTTTTGTGATCCTCTGACATGCGCTGCAACTTCTTCTTCTCCAAATCACTTGCGCAGTTTCTCTTTGCATCAGCAATGGCCCGACCTAGATCATCAACGGGCTCATCTGATGCCTCTTCTTCAGCTTCTTCCCGCATTACCGGCTCATCTTCTTCCCCCATTGTTGTATCATCGTATTCAGGGAACCCAAGGCCAGGATAGCTGTCGTCGTCCTCTTCTTCTTCATTGTCTTCCATCATAACCCCTCTTTCTCCGTGCTTGGGCCAAACATTATAGTGGGGCATGAAACCGAACTCAAACAGGTGGACGTGAATGGTTCTTGACGTAGAGTAATTATGACCATTCTTACAGCCAGCACATGGACAAGGCATAAAACCATCCGCCCGCTTGTTTGCCTTAGCCGCAAGCAGAAAAGTATGCACGCCCTCAACGAACTGGGGAGAGCATCGGTCATCGTACATCCATTGCCGGCTCATCTTCATTACACAACACCGAATAGACCAAATTAATACAAGTTCATACATAAAGTTCATACAACACTTAAATGCAACAAACAAATAACTCTCTAGCTAAAGCATTTAAATGCAACAACAAATGCGATCAAGATCGCAACTAAGGTAACAATTGATCCAACAGCATAATGATACCAAGCCTCACTATCGATGGCATATTTTCTAATCTTTCTAATCTTCAAGCGCATTTTCTCCATCTTGATCTTGTGATCATCGACGACATCGGCAACATGCAACTCCAATTCCATCTTCTCCCCCTCGATTCTTTTCAATTTTTCTTTCAAGTACTCGTTTTCTCTTTCAACTAAATTTAACCTCTCGACAATAGGGTCGGTTGGAATTTCCGGTTCACATACCTCCTAGATAAAAATATCTATGTCAACTTGATGGGAATAATTTGTCATAAACACGAAATGCAACAAATAGTTTTAAAAGAGAATATACCACATCCGAATCATAACAAGGACGAGGGCCGATGGGGACGGATATCAAAACCATGGCACTATGTATAACAAACAACGTATGGGTAAGATAATTATTATACGAGTAACTATATATCCAAATCACACAAACATTAATTTTTTATATAAAATTTCATGAACAAGAGGCTCACCACAAGGTGGTGCCAGCGACGGGACGGTGCGGGCGATTGACGATGGTTACGACGGAGATTTAGAAGGCACTAAGTAAACCACACCTACACATGCAAACTAACTGTTATTTTAACCTCAAATTGCATATAAATCAAATACTAGCACATATATATATTTCCTCCCAAATTACTAAACTCACAAATTAATAACTATATAAAGCATTGCAAGAGCTAATCTAGGAATGAGAGATGAAAGGACAAAGTTGCTAACCTTTGTGATCATTTGAATGGATGGGGGCCGTCAAATCTTGACAAATTTTGGGCAAAATGTGTGATGAGCTCGAGAGGAAGAGGGGAAGAACAGAGAAGAGAGGGGAAAGGGGAAGAACAGAGCGAGCTCGGGTGGACGAAGGGTTTATGTAGGATGACCTTTAGTACCGGTTCGTGCCAAGAACCGGTACTAAAGGTGCTGGAGGGGGCCCAAACTGACAACATCCTGCCACCACTCTCATTAGTACCGGTTCGTGGCACGAACCGGTGCTAAAGGTTAGCCACGAACTGGTACTAATGAGAGCGGCCCGGCTAGCCATTGGAACCGGCACTAATGTATACATTTGTGCCGGCTCAAATACAAACCGGCACTAATGTGCTTCACGTTTGACCCTTTTTCTACTAGTGCTTGCATCATGAAATTTTATAGCATGCTGATCATATTTTCTACATGTTTCTTACCCATCTCTCTTTTAGAAAATAAGCTTAACATATAGAAGAATTTCTGCAATGGTATCATTTATGAGGAAAGATTCTTGTAGGAATTCTGTGTGCTCCAATGTAGATGTAAGTACCTGTTGTATATCACTATATTTTTACATCAGCATGTATTTTGTTAATCGGCGTGAATCCAACCTTTATCTGATCTAAATTTAGTTGTAGCAAAATGTATGATTAAAGGCCACAATGTTGGTTTTTGTAAGTAAAACTGGCTGGTAGTTTTGCATCCTGAGCTGCATGAGTGTACTATATCATATCAGTGGGTTTGAATACTTTGGTTCTGCAGTGGGTTTTTCAGTGTTTTTTTTACTGTGTTGTCCTGTCGTATCCCTAGCTCTTACATCATATTCCCTCCGTCCGGATTAAATGTCGCAGAAATGGATAAAACTGGATGTATCTAGAACTGAAATACGCCTAGACCCGTCCATTTATTACCGGATGTAGGGAATACAGGTTAATATGTCATGCCTTTCTATTCTTCAGTACCTATTCCATCTCTGTTGTAGCATGTTTTATAACTGAACCACCATTCTTCTATATAAGGCATGCAAGGGGAAGACGGATATGTTAGAATCTGAAGGGTTACAAACCAGGTCTTTGCAAAAGATCCAAATGCCAGGAGATAATAAACCAACTCCATTTTTCATAGATACTACTCCAGCACAGAGAAACCCAACTCCCACTGATAATAAGCAGATTCCAGTGGCCAAAGAACTAGTCCGGTCCAGTCCAGCAAAAGAATGTCAACTCCATTCTAAGAAGCGTGTGCGTATCCTCGCATCATGAAATTTTATAGCATTCTGATCATATTTTCTACATGTTTCTTACCCATATCTCTTTTAGAAAATAAGGTTAAACGATAGAAGACTTCCTCCATTGGGATCGTATGTGAGGAAAATATCTTGCGGGAATTCTCTGTGCTCCAATGCTGATGTAAGTACCTGTTGTATATCACTATATTTTTACATCAACGTGTATTTTGTTAATCGGCATGAATCTAACCTTTATCTGATCTAAAATTAGTTGTAGCAAAACGTTAAAGGCGCCAATGTTGATTTTTGTAAGTAAAACTGCCTGGTAGTTTTGCATACTGAGCTGCATGAATGTATTATCTCATATCACGCACATTACTGAATTGTGGTGCTTCTCTCGTTGGCCATTCATTCATTGTGTCAATGTTGCTTTCGTACTACCTTACCTGGCTGATGATAGTTGTGCCATATTGTGTTAATTTGGTGTAGGGTAGTTGCCCAAATATTCGTTGTGTCAATGTTGCTTTCCTATTATCTGACTTGGCCAATGATAGCAAAGCTAGTGTGTTAATTTTGTGCCGGGTGCTGAAGATAAGAAGACAAACTCTGAAAACAGCAAGGCAACCCCATTGTTTCTTTCCAGTAAATCTAGGCCATGTAATATGGCAATAACTCATGATTAATCTGTTTGGTTCACGTCCTAATTTACGTTATGATGCAGTGGTCGAGACACTCTCCACTATGAATAATACAAGCCTGCCAAAATAGCCATCTGAATCTGTTCAGTATCCTCTGTCTCGAATGCACCGGAATAAATGTATGTTTGTGAACCAATTAATGGCTGAAGCCATGATGGAAATGGTGGATGAATCAGAGGTGCAGAGTCGTGCGACACAACAACTGATCAATGTTTTCAGAGACAGTGTAGCAAAGCAGAAAAAACATGCCCACATGCTTATGGGCGTCATCTGTGCTGAGGTTGCAGATTGTGACGTTGTAGATGGTTAGGTTCTGCTCATTTATTTGCACTGGCATCAATCTTTGATTGCCCAGTGGATATAATTTCATGTAATATATGCTGGATGTGCAACGTTATTCCCTGTATGCCGTACCTTTGCGTGATCGGTTTTGGTCATGTGCATAATTGCTTGTCGTAATGGGCTCGAATTAACTAATTTGGCCTAAAGACATGTACGAACTTTAGTGGGCCCATTAAGTTAATGGGCCGTTACTAGGACAAAAGTTAATTGTCGGCCCTCTTACCTCCCGGGTCGTTAACAGGCCGACATCAAAGCGGGCAACAGGTGGCCCAAGTTTATTTCACGGGCCGTTAATAGGCCGTTACAAAGTTTGGGCTACATATGGCCGAACTATACTGTAGGCATTTAGCTGGCCGAAAGAGAAAGCGGGCTTGTACTGGACCATGAAGACCATGGGCCGCTAAGAGGCCGAAAGTCAGGTCGTATTGTAAATGGCCCAACTGTGTTGTGGGACTTTAGCAGGACGAAAGAGAAACCGGGCTGGTATAGAACCATGAAGGGCATGGGCCGTTAAACCAAAACTAAGGTCCGACTACAAATGGTCGAACTCATTTATGGTCCGTTAACAGGCCGAAAGGCACACAGGGCCGTGAATTGGCCCAACACTTAAATGGGTCGCTAAAAGGCCAAAACTCAGGTCTGACTACAAATGTCCCAACTGATTTATGGGCCGTCAACAGGCTGAAAGTGACACCGGGCCAAAAAATTGGCCCAACACTTAAATGGGCTGCTAAAAGGCTGAAACTGAGGTCCGACAACAAATGGCCCATGAGATATATGGGCCGTCAACAGGCTGAAAGAAACACCGGGCCAGAAACTAGCCCAACATTTAAATGGGTCGCTAAAAGGCCGAAAGATGTACATCCTGAAAATTGGCCCATCCATTAAATGGGCCGTTAACAGGCCGAAATCTCATCGGGCCGATATTGAGCCCAGATATATAGCGGGCTGTTAATGGGCTCGAACTGACGGTGGGCTGCAATGGTGTCAAATCTTTAATGGGCCGTTGACGGGCCGAATTGGCACATCTCGTATGGACCGTGGGCTTAAATGGACCTGACACAAGTAGGACTTATATGGGCTGGCCTGCTAATTTTTACTGGGCGGCCTTTTCATAGGAATGGGCCTATGTTGGGTCGTGCCACGTGTCGACGTATCATATGCGCCTTCCGTCTAATGAGTGGATGACATCTGTCCCAACGATGAGCCGACACGTGTTTTCTCCAGCCAATGATGATTTTACACGTAGAAAATCCCCATTGGTCAGGGCTATTAACGGGTTATCGGATCCAAAACCCGACCCGATAGCTTAACGGTGTTTCGTTACGGTGGATGCCACGTGTCGGTCACCCTTGACGAAATAACTTCTGTGATGCGCGATTTATCGTCATGGAAGTGGACACTTCGGTGATGATAATTTTGGTAATGTCATTGAACACATCTACGACAGCACAGGTATGACTATCTTGATTTTGTCATAAATTTGTCATGGATGTACATGCATGACAAAAACACGACCTACTGTGACAAACACATATCATCACGGAATTGTATTTTTTTTGTAGTGAAGGGTGCGATGATGAAGAGTAATTCTTCGCTTCTGGAGTTGCCTGGGGAGCCGAATGTTACCTCCAGTATGACGGAGCCCCTGCTGCAGGGTTCGACGCCTGGTCTCACCCCTTCAAAGGTGGTGTTGCTTTGGCTGATTCTGGATGGGTTTATTCCCATCCTGTGGACAGTGTCCTCGTATATTAAATTGAGACTACTACCGCCGTCCATGAGGACCCGGGTGAGACGGTATCCATCGATTATTGGGTCAAGCACCAAGGCCTCTGATCCGTCGTGCCGAATACTTGTCCGGCCATCCAAGTGATCGAAAGTGATCGGATAAGACATCCAGTAGTTGGGTGTGGGTATGATGGGCTCTATATCGTGCGCGTCTCTAAGCGCGCGTTCGTGCACTCACCTGGATGTATGGGTCACGTGGATCATGTTTACTGTTTTAACCTCTGGCGGGAATTTTTTCTGTCCCACAGTGTTCGGCTATCGAGGTTCATCCTTGTCCTCGCTTGGTGTTTCCCTTCCCTTGTGTTCGGCATTCAATTTGCCGGCCTGCTTGAAGACCCATCACTCTCTGTGCGTGTGGTTTGCAGGCTTGTCAGGGTGCCATGGATTTGGCACAATCTGTCTACGACTCTATTCAGTCCAGACGGTCCCTCTTTACTGCCTTTAGATGGCTTATTTTGCTGAATAGGTCGAGAGGCCCTGAATCTGACATTTTATCCGGGCTCTCTTCCTTGTTTTGGCGTTTATTTTTATTACGCCGTGGCTTCCTGTTGCCATCCCTTATTTCGGATGTGTTGGGGTCGTTGGTGCCTTTACGGGCTAGCCAGCTATCTTCTCCCGTGCAAAAGCGGGTCATAAGGCTTGTTAGGGATGCCATTGTCCTTGGCTTTTCTTGGCCGAGGTGTCTAGCGAGCCACTCGTCACGGATGCTGTGTTTGAATGTTGCTAAGGCTTCGGCATCCGGACAATCAAGGATTTGATTCTTCTTAGTGAGGAATCTGTTCCAAAGCATGCGGGTGGACTCTCCGGGCTGTTGGACTGTGTGACTTAAATCGTCAGCATCCGGAGGCCGTACATAAGTCCCTTGAAAATTGGCCCTGAAGGCGTCTTCGAGTTCTTCCCAACTCCCAATTGAATTTTCAGGGAGGCTTTTTAACCAATGTCTAGCTGGTCCCTTTAGTTTGAGGGGAAGGTATTTGATAGCGTGGAGGTCATCCCCGCAAGCCATATGTATATGTAGGATAAAGTCCTCTATCCAGTCACCTGGGTCTGTCGTTCCGTCGTATGCCTCTATGTTCACAGGTTTAAAACCCTGTGGAAATTCGTGGTCCAGTACTTCATCAGTAAAGCACAGGGGGTGACCAGCCCCTCTGTATCTGGACGTACTGTGGCATACCATCGGCTGTTGTTGTGTTCAGTGTTTATTCTGAACTGGTATTTGGTTGGTGTAATCATTGTGGTGACCATAGTCCCTCGCCGGGGTGTGTCCTTTAGATCCGTAGATGGACCTAGTTGTGCCAGCTTTCCTATCCAGGTGCTCATGTAGGTCGTGTTCAGCATCTGTAGCTGCTTTGTTGCGGTTATGGAGTGGTACGTCTGGTCTCCTAGTTGTGTTGCACTTTGGTGGAGTGGCCTCGTCGTCGAATTCTGGCAGTAGCTTACATTTTGGGTAGCTCTTTGTAAGGCGATCGTCACCATATCTTTCTTCAGTGTCAAGTACTTTGTTCCATCTGCGATTGATCGTTTCCTGTGCAGGTTTAAGCCGTTGCTTCTGCTTCTCCCGACTTATCGCTGTGGCCATAAGCTTTTTGTGGAGGTTGTCTCGTTCCACACATTCTTCCGGAAGGATGAATGCATCATCATCTGGACTGTCTTCTTGTCCTGAGCCGGTTTGATGAACTCGTCCCACTGGATCATTGTCTTCGGCATCTTCTCTGAACTGTGTTCAGCGTGACCTGGTTCGTCCTGCTCCATCACTGGTTTTGTATGGTCGTTGTTGCCTTCGGGGTTGGCCGGAGTATCGATCCTTCTGGCACTCTTGCCGGTATTTTTACTGTTGCTGGAGTTGGAACAGCGTCTGCGGGAAGAAGATGGCAGGACCGGACTCTCGTGGGAAGAAGACGGCGGCACCGGAGTCTTCTGGGATGAAGACCCTGTGACCAAAGTCTTCTGGGACGAAGACCCCGTGACCAGAGTCTTCTGGGACGAAGACTCTAGGACCTGACTCACGTGGGCTGAAGGATCGGCGACCCGAGTCTGGTGGGCCAAGGGCTCTTGGACCGGAGTCCGAGACGGGTCCACGTCAGTCGGAGCCATACTGTGGTAGGGTGTATCAGCTGAGGGTGCAGCGAGGAAGGCGTGGCAGCCTTCCTACCTCTCTTGGTGCCATGTCCACCTCTACCATCCTACTTCGCCCTTCCCTGACCTCTCCTAGCCAAAGTAGAAGCACCCGCCGCAGTTGTCTGCATACTATCTAGCAGCGCTCTCCGGAGGGGCTTGGGTGCAATAATGGAACCACCCATCCCAGTAGCTTTCGCAGGAGGCTCGGGGCGCTCTGGACCCTTGCCCACCATCCTGTCAACACGTGCAATGCAAAAAAGTAAACAAAATTAGTACAACATAAAAAAATTGGATACCTGACATGAACATAATAATATGTATATAATTTAAGTGTATCATCATCATGAACATAGTAAAAATACACCCGATCAACACAAATATATATGATGTTTTTGTATCATCATCATGTCAGGGTGTCGGGGTCGGGGTGTTCTGTCAGGGTGTCGGGGCGTCGGGGTCGGGGTGTGCTGTCAGGGTGTCGGGGTGTGGTGTCAGGGTGTCGAGGGTCGGGGTCGGTGTGGGGGA
>NC_041387.1:566597927-566598505 GCF_002162155.2 Triticum dicoccoides | reverse complement strand
CTCTAGCTTTCTTCTTCTCCTCCTCCTCCTCTCCTCTTTCTTCTTCTTCTTCTTCTTCTTGTTCTTCTTCTTCTTCTTCTTCTTCTTCTTCTTCTTCTTCTTCTTCTTCTTCTTTCTTCTCCTCCTCCTCCTCCTCCTCTTCTTCTTCTTCTCCTCCTCCTTTTCCTCTTCTTAAACCTATAACTAATTAACCTAAAACAAAACAGGAAAAAACTACACCTAAACCAAGCTATTCTTCTTCTCCTCCTCTTCTTCTACTTATTCTTAGTTTTTTTCATTACTAAACATAAACCTAAAACTAACCTAAACCTAAGATCAAACTAAAATTAATCTAAACTAAACTAAATATAAAAGCATACTAAAAGTAATCTAAACTAAACTAAAAGTAATCTAAACTAAAAAATAGAAAAAATAGGAAAAAATAGGAGAAGAGGGGTGCGACCAGGGCTCACCTGCGGCAAGGGTGGGAGGCCTGCGGCACGCCGGCAGGGCCTAGGGGCGGTGGGGTTGCTCGCCAACGGAGGGGCGCTGGCCGGGTGGTGGTGGAGACGGGGCCGCAGCTCTGGGGCGGCGGGGTG
>NC_041387.1:566562054-566597400 GCF_002162155.2 Triticum dicoccoides | reverse complement strand
GGCGGCGGGGCGGCCATGGCCGGGCGGAGGGGGCGCTGGGTGGTGGTGGCGACGAGGCAGCAGGGCTCTGGGGCGGCTGGGTGGGTCGGCAGCAGTGTCCGGGCGGCGGCGGTGCTCGACGGCGGCGGTGCGGGCGCGGGAGAGTGGGGGTGCGGGGTGGAGAGGGGGTGAGAGTGAGGGGAGAGAGCAGTTGGGGTGGGGTGGCCATTACTAATTAGTGGGGCACGTTCTTTGCCGTCCGCTAGCGGATGGCAAAGGGCACGCATAGCAGAAGGGGAGACGGCCATTAGCTGGGCACGTTCTTTGCTGTCCGCTAGCGGACGGTAAAGGACAGGCAGGCGGACGGCAAAGATCCTGACCTAGCCACATCGTGCCCTATCGAGCCCACCTAGCTCTTTGTCATCTGCCTTCCAGCTCATTGCCATCAGCTCTTTCTTTGTCGTCCGCTTTGTGGAAGCGGACGGCAAAGAGGCTCTTTGTCGTCAGCTGGCGGACAGCAAAGAGGAGGCAGACGGCAAAATGCCAGATTCCAGTGGTGATAGCCCTGGAGTGTGAAGAAGGTGATGTTGCTTATGCTGAGTCTGTCTGTGCAACAGAGGAATTGAAGTTTTAGAAAGATAATGTTGACCCGGCGGATATGACATCTTTGAAAAAACCAACTACAGAGCATGATCCGGTTTTGATGTTTAAATCAGCGGATGATACTAAGCTCATTGACTTTGTTCCTGGCAATTTATCAGCAGTTCAGTATCAGTGCTAATCTGGATCCTAAATAGGTAGCACGCTCATCGAGTTCATCTGTGAGAACCAGGACATCTTGTACTTCTAACATGCCGGGTGTACCGAGGGAACTTGCTAAGCACACTCTCAATATTGATCCAAAATTTAAGCCAGTCAAGCAATTCCTTAGTTGCTTCAATGAGGAGAGGCGTAAGGCCATTGGTGAAGAGGTGGCCCGGCTCTTGGCAGCTGGGTTCATTGTTGAAGTCTTTCATCCTGAGTGGTTGGCTAATCCGGTGCTAGTGCTTAAGAAGAATGGCACTTGGCATATGTGTGTGGACTACACGGACCTAAACAAAGCTTCTCCGGCTGATCCTTTTGCTCTTCCTCGTATTGATCAAATCATTGATACTACGGCGGGTTGTGAGCGTTTGAGTTTTTTGGATGCTTATTCTGGTTATCATCAAATCAAGATGGCAGTTAAGGACCAGGAGAAGAAAGCTTTTATTACTCCCTTCTGAGTCTTTTGCTATGTGTCTATGCCTTTTGGACTCAAGAGTGCCCAGGAGACTTACCAGCAATGTGTGCAGAATTGTCTTCATAGTCAGATTGGGCGTAACGTTCATGCTTATATGGATGACATTGTGGTGAAATCCAGACAGAAGGAAACTTTGATAGACGATTTGAGGGAGACCTTTGAAAATCTCCGGGTCTACAGTATGATGCTTAACCCGGCCAAGTGCATCTTTGGTGTGCTAGCAGGCAAGCTTTTGGGTTTCTGGTTTCCAACAGAGGCATTGAGGCTAACCTGGAGAAGATCAAGTCCATTACCTCCTTGGCAAAACCGGCGTGTATCAATAATGTTAAGCGTCTGGCGGGTCATATTGCTGCCTTAAGCCGGTTCATAAGCCGGTTGGGTGAGAAGGCCATACCACTGTATCAGATGATGAAGAAAACTAAAGGTATAGGGGATCAATTGTAGCCTCTTTTAATAAGTAAGAGTGTCGAACCCAATGAGGAGCTAAAGGTAGAACAAATATTCCCTCAAGTTCTATCGACCACCGATACAACTCTACGCACGCCTAATGTTCGCTTTACCTAAAACAAGTGTGAAACTAGAAGGACTTTGTAGGTGTTGTTGGATAGGTTTGCAATAATATAAAGAGCACGTAAATATAAACAGGGGGCTGTTTAGATAAAGAAGCAATAAAGTTAGTATAGCGAGTTTGGAAAAGTGGTGGTAGGAGTTGCGGAATTGTCCCTAACAATTTGAGTACTTTTCTAGACCGATAGCAAGTTTTATGTGGGAGAGGCCACTGCTAGCATGTCATCCCTAACTTGGAATTCTATGCACTTATGATTGGAACTATTAGCAAGCATCCGCAACTACTAACATTCATTAAGGTAAAACCCAACCATAGCATTAAGATATAATGGTCCCCCTTCTATCTCGTATGCATCAATTTATATGCTAGGTTGAAGCTTCTGTCACTCTTGCCCTCCAATACATAGTCCTATCAACATACAACTAACCCTATGGTGTGATCCACGCGCGTGCTCATATGATGGGCACCAAAGAACAGTAACATAACCACAAGCAAATTAAACCAATCATAGCAATTCATCAATTATCGATAGGACAACGAAAATCTACTCAGACATCATAGGATGGCAACACATCACCGGATAATAATATGAAGCATAAAGCACCATGTTCAAGTAGAGGGTACAGCGGTTGCGGGAGAGTGGACTGTTGTAGATAGATGGGGGAAGGTGATGGAGATGTTGGTGAAGATGACGGAGGTGTTGGTGTAGATCACGGTGATGATGATGGCCCCGGCGGCGTTCTTGCGCCACCGGGAGAGAGGGGGAGAGAGCCCCCCTTCTTCTTCTTCTTCCTTGACCTTCTCCCTAGATGGGAGAAGGGTTTCCCCTCTGGTCCATGGTCTCCATGGCATGGGACGGGCGATAGCCCCTCCAAGATTGGATCTGTCTCTCTGTCTCTCTCTGTTTCTGCGTTCCAGATTCTAGCCTTTCACCGTTTCTTATATTCCCAGAGATCCGTAACTCCGATTGGGTTGAAATTTGGACACGATCACTCTCCATATATTAGCTTTCTTGTGGTGAAATAAGGGCACCAACCGCCTTACGGGGTGTCCATGAGGGCCCAGGCGCGCTTGACCCCCTAGGATGCGCCCCTTGCCTCATGGCCCCCTCGAGCATCGTCTCGCGTTGATTCCTCTTCCCAAAAATCATGAATATTTCAAAAAATTCTCCATCAGTTTTTATCCCGTTTGGAATCCATTTGATATGGATTTTCTGTGAAACAAAAAACATGCAACAAACAGGAACTGTCACTGGGCTCTAGATCAATATGTTAGTCCCAAAAATAGTATAAAAAGTTACCAAAAGTATGTAAAAGTTGTAGAATATTGGCATGGAACAATCAAAAATTATAGATACGACAGAGACGTATCAGCATCCCCAAGCTTAATTCCTTCTCGTCCTCGAGTAGGTAAATGATAAAAAAGTTAATTTTTGATGTGGAATGCTACCTAGCATAATCTTGATCATATATCTAATGATGGCATGAATATTAAGACATAAGTGATTCAAAGAAATAGGATATCTTTTAACATTAAGACAATAATACTTCAAGCATACTAATAAAGCAATTATGTCTTATCAAAATAACACAGCCAAAGAAAGCTTATCCCTACAAAATCATATAGTTTGGCCATGCTTCATTTTCGTCACACAAAATGCTCGCATCATGCACAACCCCGGTTTTAGCCAAGCAATTAGTTCATACTTTTTAATGCGCTTTAACCTTTTCAACCCTCACGCAATACATGAGCGTAAGCCATGGATAGAGCACTACAGGTGGAGAACAGTATGATGGTGGAGGTTGTGTGGAGAAGACAAAAAGGGAGAAAGTCTCACATCGACGCGGCTAATCAACGGGCTATGGAGATGCCCATCAATTGATGCCAATGTTTGAAATCTCATATTCCAGCAAATCAAATTTTCAATCTATTTTCCTGAAATTACAAATTAAATTCAGCTTCACTTGCAAATTCACATCGATTAATCTATTTTTTTCTACAAGCGATGATAATTGTGACATAAATGCATGTCATCAACAATGTCTGGTCCCACTTGTAAGCAGCCACTTCAGCATATTCTGGGCCCATATGTCAGCAGCTTTGACTAGTCAAAACTGACACCCGATTACTACTGACGGGACAGTCAGTGATAAAACCCACGGTAGACCCACATGGAAGAAGACACGTCACTAGTTGCTGGCCCCACCTGTCCGAATCTTTGACCAGTCAACCGCCGAACCGATCACCGATGACGGGATTATTGTCGCCAAAATGATTTTGGGCGACATATTGGGCCATCATAGGTGACATCTTGGCCGTCACTGAACACGACCACTTGTGAGATTTTTTTCCGTCACCTAATATGCTAACTTGCGTGACGAAAAAAGTGGTACCGTTAAAATTTTATTTTCTATGACGGTGCTTCGGTGATGGTGGGCACGACGACCGAAAAACATCGCTAGAGTATTTTCCATGACGAAAACGGGTTATACATGACACAAGTGAAGCGTTACAAAATAGGGCAAAGTTTGTATTGCTAGTGGGGGCAACCAAAGCTGGCGTGGGCAGGTCAAACATGAATGTTTGGACCCATGATGGTTAAACTTAGCCTTACTGATAACCCACAAGTATAGGGGACTGCAACCGTTTTCCAGGGTAGAGTATTCAACCCAAATTTATTGATTCAACACAAGGGGAGCCAAAGAATATTCTCAAGTATTAGCAGCTGAGTTGTCAATTCAACCACACCTGAAAGACTTAATATCTGCAGCAAAGTACTTAGTAGCAAAGTAGTATGGAATTAAAGGTAATGGTGGCAAAAGCAATAGTAGCAGTTTTGTAACAATCTGTCGGTGGAAACGACACCTATGGGATCACAAGAACCCTACTACGGTCGGCGGGGCGCAGAGTTGTGGAAAGAGCGGGTCTAAGAGCCAGTACACAGACCATTTAGGTGCAGACTTGGAGATGAATCTTCTCATGGCGGCGACGCAGCCAGTGAGCCGAGGCACATCCTTGATCTGCCTAGGTGCCTCAATCTGCTCAATGGCCTTTATCTTGTCTGGATTTGCCTCAATCCCACGCTGCGACACAAAGAACCCGAGAAGCTTGCCAGACGGAATGCCGAAGACACACTTCTCAGGGTTCAGCTTGAGGTTGATCTTGCGCAGATTTGCAAACGTTTCTTCCAGGTCTTGCACAATTGTTGCCTTGTCCTTAGTTTTGACCACTATGCCATTCATATAAGCTTCCATATTTCTATGTAGCTGGGGCTCAAAACCAATCTGGACTGCTCTTGGAAAGGTCGAGCCAGCACTCTTCCACCTGAAAGGCATTCGTAAAAAGCAATACGTACCACATGGGGTGATGAATGTTGTCTTCTCTTCATCTTCTCTCATCATGAAAATCTGATGGTATCCTGAGTAGGCGTCGAGGAATGATAACAGGTCACACCCGGCCATGGAGTCAACAATCTGGTCGATGCGTGGCAACAGGAAAGGGTCTTTTGGACAGACCTTATTGATATCCGTGTAATCAATACACAGCCTCCACTTCCCATTTGCCTTACGCACCACCACCGGATTGGCCAACCATGTCTGATTGTGTGCTCCTCTCAGCAAGCCTGACGCTTCTAGCTTTCTAATCTCTTCTGTGATGAACTCCTGCCTTTCCAGAGCTTGCTTCCTGACCTTCTGCTTGACGGGCCGCGCATGAGGACAGACAACAATTTGGTGCTCAATCACCTCCCTGGGAATGTCGGGGATGTCGGATGCTCGCCATGCAAACACATCGACATTCGCCCGCAGGAAAGTGACGAGCTCACCTTCCTATTTGCTATCGAGGGTGGAGCTAATGGTGAAAGCCCCTCTTGTGCCAACCCCCTCGACGGACACCTTCTTGGTCTCTGGTGGTGCAGCTCTGGATTTCTTTCTCTTCCTGTTGAGCTATCTAGCATGTCCTCGACGGGAGCACAACACTCTGGAGAGGTGCGCTTGCCGGAGTGGGCGCGAGAGGTCTTGCCGGTCTTCTTTCCTCCCGGGGCTTCAGCGGCAGGAGCGAGTGCCTTGGCAGTAGTTGCTACAACTGCTTCCCGATAGAGTTGGTTAGCACAGATCAGCATATCCTTCTTGTCGGAGGGGACGGTGATGATGTTCATCGGCCCAGGCATCTTCAGCGTGTTGTAGGCATAATGTGACGCCGCCATGAACTTGGCTAGTGCCGGGCGGCCGAGGATCCCATTGTAGGGCAAGGGTATCTCGGCTACATCAAAGACAATCTCGGCTACTTGTCGCGTAGATGATTTTTCATATAAAAAACTTTTTAATACGAGTTCGTATGCAAAAGTTATGCCCATTTTACAAATTCCAGAGAGATTTTGCAAATAAAGTCGAAATTCATATTTGTAAATTTTCCCAACAATTAGACCACATATCACATGGGAAACTTATTTTCTTTTCTTTTTTTGACATTTCCATCATTTTCTTTTATTTTTTTAAAACTAAAAAGGCGGTCTAGGGGGGTGCATTCGGTGGAATTTTTGGTCAAAGTTAGTAATGGCGCACCGTGAGAGTGGTGCACCATTACTAGTTAAACTAGTAATGGCACACCACACCCACAGTGCGCCACTACTAGTTTTCCAAAAAAAAATTTAAAATATTTGAAAAAAAATTAGTAGTGGCGCACCTAGGGTGTGGTGCGCCATTACAAGTTTAACTAGTAATGGTGCACTATCCCCTGGTGCGCCATTACTAGTTTTGAAAAAAAATAAAAAAAATTGTTAGTAGTGGCGCACCGTGGATGTGGTGCGCCATTAGTATTTAGAGTTTAATGGCGCACCAACACATGGTGCGCCACTGCTATATAGTAGCGGCGCACCACATGTGTGGTGCGCCATTAATGTCCATATTATCTATAGCCCTTCTCCTAGTAGTGTTTGAAGCACAAGTGTGGAAAAAGAGAGAGTAACATTGCCCCTTTTTATTTATTTATTTTTCCCTTTTTTTTCTTTTTTTGGGCCTTTCTTCTTCTTGTTTTTCTTTTGGCCTTTCTTCTTTTTTTTCTTTTTGGGGACAATGCTCTAATAATGATGATCATCACACTTTTATTGATTACAACATATGAATTACAACTCGAAACTAGAACAAGATATGACTCTATATGAATGCCTCCGGCGGTGTATCGGGATGGTGCAATGAATCAGGAGTGACATGTATGAAAAATTATGAATGGTGGCTTTGCCACATATACGATGTCAACTACATGATCATGCAATGGCAATATGACAAAAGTAATGTATGTCATGATGATAAACGGAATGGTGGAAAGTTGCATGGCAATATATCTCGGAATGGCTGTGGAAATGCCATAATAGGTAGGTATGGAGGCTGTTTTGAGGAAGATATAAGGAGGTTTATGTGTGATAGAGCCTATCATATCATGGGGTTTGGATGCACCGGCGAAGTTTGCACCAACTCTCAAGGTGAGAAAGGGCAATGCACGGTACCGAAGGGGCTAGCAATGGTGGAATGGTAAAAGTGTGTATAATCCATGGACTCAACATTAGTCAAAAGAACTCATATACTTATTGCAAATATTTATAAGTCATAAAAAACCAAGCACTATGTGCATGCTCCTAGAGGGATAGATTGGTAGGAAAAGACCATCGCTCATGCCCGACCGCCACCCATATGGATGCACAAGCGAGGTACACTTCATGTTTCAAATTTGTTATACAACTTTAACCTTACGTGCATGCTAGGGGACTTGCTAACTTCAATACATGCATTCTTTAAATTCATAAGCACCCAACTAGCATGACTTAAATATCACTACCTCCATATCTCAAAACAATTATCAAGTATCAAATTGATCATAGCATCCAATTCACTTCCTATGCTAGTTTTTATTATACCCAACTTGGATGCCTACCATTCTAGGACCAATTTTATAACCATATCAAATACCATGCTGTTCTAAAAGACTCTCAAAATAACATAAGTGAAGCATGACATACTAGCAATTTCTACAAAATTAAGCCACCGTCGTGCTCTAAAAGATATAAGTGAAGCACTAGAGCAAAAACTGTCAAGCTCAAAAGGTATAAGTGAAGCACATAGAATATTCTAAAAAATTCTAATCAAGTAGGCTTCTCCCAAAGGTGTGTACAGCAAGTATGATTGGGGTAAACTCAAAAGCAAATACTAATATCATACACGATGCTCCAAGCAAAACACGTATCATGTGGCGAATAAAAATATAGCTCCAAGTAAAGTTACCTATGAACGAAGACGAAAGAGGGGATGCCTTTCCGGGGCATCCCCAAGATTAGGCTTTTGGCTATTCTTGAATATACTGGGGTTCCTTGGGCATCCCCAAGCTTAGGCTTTTGCCACTCCTTATTCCATAGTCCATCAAATCTTTACCCAAAACTTGAAAACTTCACAACACAAAACTCAACAGGAAATCTTATAAGCTCCGTTAGTGAAAGAAAACATAACTACCACATAAGGTAATGTAATGAACTCATTCTTTATTTATATTGGTGTTAAACCTACTGTATTTCAACTTCTATATGGTTTATAAACTAGTTTATTAGCCATAGATGCATCAAAATAAGCAAACAACACACGAAAAACAGAATCTGTCAAAAACAAAACAGTCTATAGCAATCTGTAACTAACGCAAACTTATGGAACTCTAAAAATCCTACCAAAATAGGAAGTCCTGGACAATTGTTCTATTAATGCTCAGCAAAAAGAATCAACGCAAAAGCACGTTTCTGTGATTTAAAAAAACTAATCTCGTGCGCGCAAAGTTTCTGTTTTTCAGCAGAATCAAATTAACTATCACCATAGGTTATCCTATAGGTTCTATTTGGAACAAGCACTAATTAAAACATAAAAAAACAGCTAAACAGAAGGTAGATGGAAAATTTATTACTAAACAGAAACAAAAACAAAGAACACAAATAAAATTGGGTTGCCTCCCGACTAGCGCTATCGTTTAACGCCCCTAGCTAGGCATAAAAGAGAAGATATATCTAAGTAGTGCCATCTTTAATTTTCAGTTTTTTAGCGGAGTCATGCTCGAATCCGGGAGGTTCCTTACGTTTCCCTTCATACTCGGAAAGTTTTAGATCTAAGGAATCCAACCGCTTATTGCAAAGAGTAATCAACATATTCATGCGGTGAAGATTTCCACTAACACTTTTAAGAGGCTCAAGTGATATTTGTAATATTTTTGTTACTACACAATTCTTTCCAAACACTTGTGCTTCTTCTTGGGTAGGATGTGATCCCGCTTTTTGAGGTAGTGTTCCGACTATTCCCTTTATAATTTCATGAGCAATACTAGGATCAATTTCAATAAAATTTCCCTTGGCAATGCAATCCAAGAGTTGTCTATGCGTCATATTTAACCCAACATAAAAATTGCAAAGAAGAATCCTAAAGTTCACCTCTAGGGTGCACTTGTGATAAGATTCCATCATCCTATACAAATCATCTTTTAAGTTTTCTCCTTGTCTTTGCTTGAAGTGAAGAACTTCAAACTCGAGAGACATAGGAGCGGATAAGGAACTAGCCATAACGACAAGGCAAACGATCTAACACACGAGCAAACGGAAAAGGCAAGTGAAAAAGAGAGGAGAAGATTAGGAAAGAGAGGGCGAATAAAACGGCAAGGGTGCAGTGGCGGGGGAGGAAAACGAGAGGCAAATGGAAAATAAAGTAAATGCGAGGGAGATGAGTTTGTGATGGGTACTTGGTATGTCTTGACTTGAGCGAAGACCTCCCCGGCAACGGCGCCAGAAATCCTTGTTGCTACGTCTTGAGCTTGCATTGGTTTTCCTTGAAGAGGAAAAGGTGATGCAGAAAAGTAGCGTAAGTATTTCCCTCAGTTTTTGAGAACCAAGGTATCAATCCAGTAAGAGGCTCCTCAGAAGTCCCATGCACCTGCACAAAAACAAACAAAGAACTCGCAACCAACGCAATAAAAGGGTTGTCAATCCCTTCACAGCCACTTGCGAAAGTGAGATCTGATCGAGATAGTATGATAAGATAAATATATTTTTGGTATTTTATAATATAGATTGGAAAAGTGAAGATGCAAATAAAATTAGATTGAATGCTTATATGATAAAAAATATACCCGGGGTCCATAGGTTTCACTAGAGGCTTCTCTCAAGATAGGATAAGTATTACGGTGGGTGAACAAATTACTGTCGAGCAATTGATAGAAAAGTGAATAATTATGAGATTATCTAGGCATGATCATGTATATAGGCATCACGTCCGTGACAAGTAGACCTACTCCTGCCTGCATCTACTACTATTACTCCACAAATCGACCGCTATCCAGCATGCATCTAGAGTATTAAGTTCATAAGAACAGAGTAACAGATTAAGAAAGATGACATGATGTAGATGGATAAACTCATGCAATATGATATAAACCCCATCTTTTTATCCTCGATGGTAACAATACAATATGTGCCTTGCAACCCCTACTGTCACTGGGTAAGGACACCGCAAGATTGAACCCAAAGCTAAGCACTTCTCCCATGGCAAGAAAGATCAATCTAGTAGGCCAAACCAAACTGATAATTCCAATAGACTTGCAAAGATAACTCAATCATACATAAAATAATTCAAAGAAGATTCAAATATTTCTCATAGATAAACTTGATCATAAACCCACAATTCATCGGATCTCGACAAACACACCATAAAAAGAGTTTACATCGAATAAATCTCCACAAGAGAGGGGGAGAACATGGTATTGAGATGAAAAAAGAGAGAAGAAGCCATCTAGCTAATAACTATGGACCCGAAGGTCTGTGGTAAACTACTAACAACTCATCGGAGGGGCTATCGTGTTGATGTAGAAGCCATCCTTGGTCGATTCCCCCTCCGGCGGAGTGCCGGCGAAGGCTCCAAGATGGTATCTCGCGGATACAGAAGGTTACGGCGGTGGAAATTGTTTTTTGTTGGCTCCCTGGATGTTTTCGGGGTACGTGGGTATATATAGGAGGAAGAAGTACGTCGGTGGCCGCTCGAGGGGCCCAGGAGAGAGGGGCGCGCCTAGGAGGGGTGGGTGTGCCCTCCTTTCTCCTGGCCGCCTCGATTGCTTCTTGACTTGCACTCCAAGTCCTCTGGATCACGTTCGTTCCAAGAATCACGCTCCCAAAGGATTCATTCCGTTTGGACTCCGTTTGATATTCCTTTTCTTTGAAACACTGAAATAGGCAAAAAAAAACAGCAATACGGGTTGGGCCTCTGGTTAGTAGGTTAGTCCCAAAAATGATATAAATGTGTAAAATAAAGCCCATAAACATCCAAAAGGGGTAATATCATAGCATGGAACAATAAAAAATTATAGATACGTTGGAGACGTATCAGCACGCTATGCGTTCACTACTAGGAAAAGGCCTACTAATGGCGCACCTAATTTGGCCATTAATGGTGCATCAGTGGTGCGCCATTAGTGCCACGCCATTAGTATATTTTACTAATGGCGCACCACTGGTGCGCCATTAGTATCTGGTATACTAATGGCGCACCACTTGATGCGCCATTAGTATATACAACAGTGCGCCATTAGTATGCTTCCCAGGGGGCCATGTATACCCAGGTGCTTTGGCATACTAATGGAGCACAACAGCAAGATGCACCATTAGTAACTTCGGCATACTAATGGCGCACTGTCTAATGATGCACCATTAGTATCCTTTGGCATACTAATGGCGCACTGTGGTGTGATGCGCCATTAGTATGAATATTAGGTTTTTTTATTTTTTTATTTTCTATTTTTTGCACAGGTTACAAAATGTATAATTGGACAAAATATAGACAACACACATCAACAACAGATTCATCGAATACAATAGAAGATTAGTCTCTGAATACAATTCATCATATTAGTCTCTGAATTGAAAAGACCGAACAAAGATAGAACATTATATTACAAGTCTCGAGACCGCGAGTAGCGAGTTTGTCTTCACATTACAAGTCGATATCGATCATCTAAACTACCATCACATAGAAGAGAGCTGCGGTCATCACGATGAGCATCATCACGATGAAACTCGTCTTCATCCGGTTCCTCCAACGCTCCCTCCCCTCTCCCGCTAGATAGCGGGCGTATCTAGATTCGGCCTCGGCCCTAGTGGTGTACCCTTTGTAACTGTTACCGCTGAATCGGTGAACCTGTCTCCGACACTCCTCCCAGTCGTCGTAGACTCCGGGAACCTTACCCTTGTACACGACATACGTCGGCATCGCTATGCACTAGCCAAACGAAACGTTAGTACCAATTCACAGACAATATATAAGTATGCAACAGAACGATCGGAAGAGAAAAGCAAGACATTAATAGCATCGATTACATCTAAGTTGAACGACTCTCGAAACCAAAGAGACATACTACAAGTTCATGAAAGTTTAATTACAACATGAGCCAATCGATGTTTTAGAACTAGACACAACATCACTGCTTTCGACTCGACTCAAGGGACCGGAGCGTGGCTGAAGCCGCCATCTATCGTGGGAGTCATGAAAGAACGGGCGTTGTCAGCCTGCATTTGTAGCATTGTGTCGATGTCACTGTTGGACGGTTGATTTCTGAGGTAGAACTGCCCCGAGGTACGAAGGACATCTTGATGGATGATTTCCGCAAACTCCGACTGGATGCGAAAGAATTCTTGTCGGAGGTCCACGTCCTGGATTGCCGACACGCTCTTTGCCTAATCTTTGAGTTTACTCGGTAGCAGAAGTTGATGATGGTCCCGTACGATCGCCCGCATATGATGGATGGCGTAGTAGGCACCCTTCTGACCGCCAGGCGGCTGCTTGACGCAGCAGAACATCGTATTGTTGGAGAACACGTGCTTGCCGTACTTACGAATAGGCTTGGTGAAGGTGCCTCCAGATTTGGCATAGCCGGGGAGAACATCATCAAGAACCTTCTTGACATTTGTGTAGTCTACGTTCGACTGACGGTCCGGGTCGAAATACGTGGCCATGGAATATTTGGGGCTTAGGAGGATGAGCGTGCAATGTGTGTCACTGCAGAAAACACGGAATGTTGAAAGAAAAACGATCGAAATCTAAGAATTCATATGTTACGGGCCGGTTGAGGGGAGGACTTACTCGAGAAAGTAAGGCACGAGGAAGTTATCCTTATCTTGGTTTGCCAGAATGACGCCTTCGAGGTAAGAACTCGCGACTTGCCGGTCCCCAGCGCTGCCCAAGATCTTGGCACGCATGTAGAAGGGGTCGACTATCACGATGTCCGGGGTCTTGTCGCGAATGATCCGCATCTCCATACTCAGCGAAAATAGCCGAACGAAGGTGTAGTGCAGCGGATGAAGGTTCATCATAGCGTGGATGTAATCAAACCGCAGGACGATCGTATGCCCGATGGAGTTATCCACAAAGCCCTTGCCCTCTGGCACCTTGGCCGCGAAAACCGGGTATGCCACATCCTTCTCTCTGAGACGCCGCTTCTCCAAAGAAAGAACACTGTCATGCAGACTGCGCATAGCACCGGTTGCAGCATTGAGCATATTTGTCGGTAGCATCGCCCTACCCGCCACATGTACCCTCCTCGAGATATCCTCAGGTGAAGGTGGCCCGTCCTGAGCACGGATCGTACTCGGTGCCGGCTGGCTCGCACCCTTGTTAGTCTTTCTTTTGCGTGCCTTCTTCTTCTCCTGTAATGGGACCGAGTTCTGCTCACAGACCGCCTTCTTGAGTGTGTTTGGGCTGATAATATTTCGCACCTCGCCTATCTGAGGCTCGGTGAAGTCGGCAGCTGGAGGCGTCTCCTGAGAGCTGAACGGCAGATGGCTCCTGTTGCAACTTGGCTTCTCGGCGGTACCAGCTAGATCGCGCACGTCTTTTGTTGGGTTTGGTTCTTGAGAAGGAGCCCCCATGAAGTCGCCATCGTACCCATGTTCGGCAAAGTACTGATGGACGTTGCCAAATGTATCGTCGTCGTAGTCGTTCTGATCCTGTGCCACATGCATGTTTGGATCCAGTGGCATAGGGATGTCCGGCACCGTTGCGGCCATCTTGCCCTGGGGCCGACTTGGCACCGGCACGACTGGCGGTGTTGTCTTTGGGGTGGTGTCCCCCGCCCCAAACGAATCTAGCTCTTCGGCCAAAGCAGGGGCCAGCTCAGGCAGGCGCTGAGGGTCATCATGTCATCATCGTCGGCCCCGACGGGTCGAATCGGAGGTAACAACTCGTCGCAGCCTGGTAGCACCCGAACCAGTTGAACCCTAAACAAGTTGGGTGGCATCTGGGTACCGTGGAACAAGGGGTTGCCCGGTTGAATGATTTGGCCCTTGGCGACATCGACCAACTCGTTGTTCACGAAGTGCAGGAGAGTGCACGGAACGTCGGCGGCGCCCTGCGAAAACATGTAGGGCGTCAGGGATGCCCAGTCAAAGGCAAGGAGATGAAGTCCTCGGCTGAGAGAGGCTTAATTAGTTACCATGATGATGGCGTCGAGCTCGGCTAATGTCGAGGCACCGCCAACGGCGGGGGTGCAGTTGACGGAGGGGCCGCTTGCTGCAGAGGTGTCGGCCGGCGTACACCCGGGTGCATTAAGCTCCCGTGCCGGCGTAGGAGACACCAATGCCGCCTCCGCCGGAGACACCAATGGCCCCGCCATCGCATTCTGCAAGTTGCTGGCCGTGAAGCTAGGAATCGGGGGCGGCCCCTGTTGGCCGCCCACAATCCACGCACTCAACCCCTGGATCAAGGAAGGCACAATGGCGGTGATCGTCGCTTCGAGTCGTTGTTCCACTTGCTCTTGGACAATCTCCGGAATCCGCGCCACTTGTGCCTTGAGTTCTTGAACCTCGCGCGCCTGGCTTTCCGAGCTGGTCTTTTTCTCCTTCCACACACCAGCGGTATAGTATGACCCCCATTTTGTGGACAAGCCTTTGCCGGCCACACGACCAGCTGACGTCGGCTTACTGAGCTTATCCTTGTTCTTCATTACATTCAACGCCCTATTTAGAGTGGTGTCCCAAGGGTTGCTCGTAGTCGACCCTGCGCTACTGCTTTCGGTCGCCTGCGGAAGGAATGTGAACCATTTAGAAATTTGGCTTCATTAATTAGAATACAACCATATGGAGCTAATTACGCGGGGGTGTATTCCTTACCAGAACAAACTCAAGCGCCCAGGTCTTCGGATCCGTGGTAAGCTCCATTGTTATCGGGTCCTCCTTATACCGGGCCCTGACAAAGTTCCTGGTCTGCTTGTTACCGCTGTATTTCTCGAAGCGGGGCGGTAGGCCTTGTTTGGCACGCTCCGCGTCCTCCTTGTCCCATATAGGCTCCGCCACTCTGTAACCGCCGGGACCGAGTTTGTGTTCCCCTAAGTTCAGCTCCCGCATTTCTTTCCCCCACTAACTTGATTGGGAGTTTGCGGTGCTCGAGCAATTGATCTTGAAGTCGTTGTAGTCATCTTCGGTGATCGAAGGATTTTTCTCCTTAATCTTCTCATAACTCTCACCTTTCTCGATCATTCTCTTCACATTGCTTTTCCAAGTAGACAGGGCCTTGCTCATCTTTGTGAGGGCAGCATTGTTCACTTTATTCCCTTTGAGGCTTGTGTTTTCAAAAGCAGCGGGGAATTTGAATCGTTCGTGCAGCTTCGTGAAGAGGAGGTTGCGCAAATTCCATCGGTCAGGATGCCTCAGGTGTCAGGACCCCGACTCAATGCCACATCGATCTAGCATGTAACACCTCATATCACTTTGCGGCCTCACGCACGGTATTCCCACGGGTGTCGCCTTACCTTGGCCCGGGACCGTTTGCGCCTTTTGGCACACGTATATGACGGTGTCGCTAGCATCCATATGATAAGGAGCCCGGGCTGACATGGCTAGTCGTAAACCCAAAGTGGCACAGACTTACAGGGACAGGCATTCATGACCCAGCATCGAACGTGTCGGTCATCAGCGAGTGAATCCAGGCTGTAGCACTGGGCTAGCAGGACTCCGGTGAACCGGGCTGTAGCGGGCTAACAGGACTCCGGTATTCATCGCGTGACATTTCCCCGAAGGGACAGACACAGGAACAAAGAAGGACACATGCCGGCCAGCCTAAGTGTTCTGGAGCAGTAGCAAGCTACCATGGCTCGGTGGAAACACTAGGAGACATTTCCCGGTAAGAGAGGCTACTAAAGATAAACAACTAGATAGTCAGATCCCACACATATCAAGCATTTCAATAACATACACACAATATGCTCGATATGTGCAATACAACATGGCATCACAACATGACTCTACGACTCAAGTATTTATTCAATAGGCTCCGAGGAGCGAGATATTACAAACATGGGTCTCATGACCCAACAATCAGAGCATACAAATCAAAGCACAAGCGGAAGCTATCATGTCTGAGTACAGACATCTATAAATGAAAAAGGCTGAGAAGCCTGACTATCTACCAGATCCTGCCGAGGGCACAAGATCGTAGCTGAGGTATCAAGCTAAACGTCGAAGTCCACGTGGAACTACTAGCGAGACCGAAGTCTCTCTGCAAAAACATAAAATAGGCAAACGTGAGTACAAATGTACCCAGCAAGACTTACATCAGAACTATCTACATATGCATCATTATCAACAAAGGGGATGGTGGGGTTTAACTGCAGCAAGCCAGCTTTGACTCGGTGGCTATCCTGAACTACGACTGCGAGTAACTCTTTTGAGGTGGCGCACACGAGTCCACATATTCACCATATCAATACACCACTATGGGTCCGCTCCCGTCTCCCTACGAGAACGCCATCCATAGCACTCACGCTTATCTTGCGTATTTTAGAGTATCCACTTTCACTTGTCTATGAACTGATATAAGCAACCCAGAAGTCCTTTACCGCGGACACGGCTATTCGCATAGATGATGTTAACCCTGCAGGGGTGTACTTCTTCACACACGCTCTCACCACTTACCGCCGTTTACACGACATGTACTCGGCAACCTTCAAGCGGAAGCCCAACGTGGGTGTCGGCCACGGCCTGCCTAAACACTCAAGTCTCTAGTCCAGGTTTATCGCCTATTCGGGTTCCATCCATGAGGAGATCCGGCCGGAGTTTCGCTCACAGCCCCAAACGATGTGAACAGGGTTCCCGAGACACCAAACGGGCACCCAGTACACCGTGCCACGTGCCTACCGCATCACAGCCCACCCCTACGGTCAGCGCTGCGCACGACCTCCAGCATACTACAAACACCAGAAACTACTTGCAACTCCTGGACAGAGGACAAGGGTGATTAAGAAGCCGAGAGGGTCCATTGGTTTCGGGCCCAATGCATGGTAGTAGCTGAATCATGGATCACAAACACAGAACTCAGTTCCTGAGGACGGCTGCAATGAGACAACCCACCATGTACTCCTACATGGCCTCTCACCGCTACCTTTACCAAATCGTGTTCACACGCTTAGCTCACACACCGTAGGACATGTTCACACACCTCTGATTCATCCCGGATGAATCAGACCTGACTCGACTCTAAGCAATAGCAGGCATGACAAACAAGCATGAATGAGTAGGCACAACAGGGCTCAAACAACTCCTACTCATGCTAGTAGGTTTCATCTATTTACTGTGGCAATGACAGGTCATGCAAAGGATAAAGGGGTTCAGCTACCGTAGCAGGTAACAGATGAATCGATGTTGTCCTAATGCAGTAAAAGAGAGCAGGAGCGAGAGAGTAGGATTGTATCGGAATGAACAAGGGGGTTTTGCTTGCCTGGCACTTCTGAAGATAACATTGAGTCTTCATCAGTGTCAACGATCACATCATCGGTATCACGTCTATCGAGAGGGAACAAATACCGGCAACACAGAAGGGAACACAATCAATGCAATGCACAATATGATGCATGATCATGACATGGCAAAATGAATGTGTTATGAGCTAATGCAACTAGCAATAGATTAAATGAAGTTGGTTTGAATACAAGATTCAAATTCAAACTCCATATGTGATTATTCAAATGCCATTTATATGATTTGTGCTAAACAGCATCTATAAGTTGTTCTAACATGCATGAAAATGGTACAGATGGATTCCTTGAATTTTCCTGATAATTTTTCATATATAAATTATTTAATTTGGAGTTACGGTTAATTTTCTATGATTTATTGAAGTTTAGGGCATTTTCTGAAATTTCCTGAATATTAATAAATCCAGTAATTGAATTAATGCGCCAGCCTGACATCATCATGACGTCAGCAGGTCAACTGGGCGCCTCCAGGTCAAACCTGACGTGTGGGGGCCACACGTCAGTGACACAGGGCTGTTAGCTCACTGACAGGTGGGGTAAGGTCAACATCCACGTCATCATGGTCAACTCTGACGTGTGGGTCCACAGTGATTAGATAATATTAAACAGAAATTAAACTAGTGTTAGTTAGGGGCGTGGCCCCAGTAGTCAGTGAGAGGGGGGGGTTAGTTAGTGGCATCATTAGCCACTAATTACGGTGCCACGTCGGCACGGCCGGAGTTAACCCGCCGGCGACCTAAACAACGACGGAGGCTCGCCGGACTTGAGCTACAGGCGGCGGCTGGACTCGCGGAGTCCACCGGGGCGTAGCTCGTGCTCTCCCGTATCCAAAGGAGCAGGAGGGTGGTGGCGGGGGCGCCGGAGCTCGCCGGAAGTGCGCTCGCGGCGGCGCCGGAGTTCGGGTGAGTGCGGGGTTGACGCTATGGTGCATGGGAGGAGGGGCTGGTGGGCGCTACGGGCTCCTGGGAGTTCTCTGAGCACAGCGGTGTGCTCGGATTCGAGCTGTGGTGGCTCTAGCCACGCCGGCGATGAGGCACGGCGGCGGCGAGCTTCGGGCACGGCAGCGCTAGCGCTAGGGAACGTGCGGAGCGACGGGAAAAAGGGGCGAACGGCAGAGGAGCTCACAGCGGTTCCGCAGGGTTGGTCAGTGGGCTCGGGGAGAGGCCGGAGCAGTCGGGGCGGCGATGGAGATCTCCGGCGTCGGGAGGTTGAAGATGACGGCGTGGAGATGCTCGGGGGCGTCCGGCGTTGCACAGCTCGACGAGGAGGAATAGGGGTACTAGTCGGAGCTCTTGGGAACCTCAGGGTGTCGCCGGGATGGCGGTGTCCGCGGTGGTGGCGAGCGGCGGCGGCGGAGGCGTTCGGGTGTGCGAGAGGGAGAGGCGAAGGAGAGACGAAGGGGACGAGTGAGGGGGTCCAGGGGTTCGAGGCGGTGCCGAAGAGAAGGCCCGAGGCGTCGCGGTGGCGAGGGACGCAGGCAGGCAGGGAGGTGGCGTGTCGCCACGGCGCGCGCGTGCGCTGTCTCCCTCCTCTGCCTACTGGCAGATGTAGAGGACGACTGGCACCAGGCCAGTGGGCTGGGCTGTCCACTGGGCCAGCCAGGTAAGGGGCCAGGTAAGACTCTCTCTCCTTTTTCTAATTATTTCAGTTTTCTATTTTGCAGGTTTGTTTTGAATTTGGTTTTGAAACCAATTCAATTTATTTTGCTTCTGACAATATTTTTAGGAGCTAAAAGAATTAAAACAATGCTCCACAAAATATTTCAGAATTATTGGACCTATATTTATTTAATAGTAGATATAAATCCAATTCAAATAATTATTGATTTAATTCAAATGCCCAAATTAAATGTTTCTGAGACACCAAAAATATTGGTTTGGATTTTACCTCTTGCCAATATTTCCAGAGGATAACAGAAACATTTTCTTGGACACATTTGAGAAGATTTAATTGTTGGTTATTTTTAGAGGTTTCTGAGGCTTTGAAAATTCCTCAATTCAAATTTCATTTGAATTTAAACATGATGCAGCAAGAGGTCTAGCCTAGTGCATTACCAGAAGCTAGGGATGTGACAACTCACCCCCACTAAACAAGAATCTCGTCTCGAGATTCAAGCGTAGGGTAAGGTGAAGGGGAAAACGCAACTAGTATAATCTTCACGATCCAGGGTGCACTTCAGTTGAACGTTGATTCATTCACCATCATTGTCTTGATGTCTTGCTCTGAGAAATCCTGCCAACATGACATGGAGAGAAGAAGGAGACTCTAGAAGGGTCGATCTTCTCGAAGATCGAACAACTCAGGATTAACTCACGGAATGAGACATAGCAACCTCTCTCGAGCTGAGACACTAAACATACATCCATGGGAATGGAGTGAAGCAGATGACGAAGGTTCACTAGGTAGACAATAATTCCACACTTAAGAAGGTGGTAAACGATTGCCAACGTAGCGAGGAGTTGAGTTGCCATGATACCATAATGATGCACCTTAGGGAAGGTGACTCGTAGAAATATCTCCTTGAGTGGCAAAAAGAATTACCTTTGATTCAAAGATCAATGAAACTCTTTAGGCCAGCCTAAGGCAATTCTCGAGCGATCGTTTGTAGGGGGTCGGTAGAATGGCATACCCGGACTTGGATGATGTGGATTACCTTGTTGAAGACAACGTAATGGATGAATTTGCTTATCACCGGAAATGGAAGAGACCCATGGTAGAATGGCACATTGGCGGTGCAAGCTGGGAACAAAATGCAATGCTGGGAATGATTCTGGTAACTGGGGAAGAACCCAACAATAGAGAGTGAATTCACTGTTTGAGAAGGTCATAGCATTGCCGAGGAAACTGAGAGCATCCCAGTTAGTGCCGATGATAACACGTAGCGCTTGTGCGTGCTCTCAGAACTTGAGCATTTCCATATTCATCAAGGTTTTACCAACATCCGTGTCAAGGATCCTGGCAACACAACTTGCTACCATGATGAATGATGATGGATGATGCAGATGCAAAGGAAGATAACACTTCTCAGATTTCATCTTAGCAAGGCCAAGGGAATAGAATCTGGATGATCGACCGAGAGACATTTAGCACTCCGCTTCTAATGTTCTCCTTGATGTGCTAGCGCAACCCATTCATAGATATGGTTTGATAACTAGAACATCAAGTAAAAGGTCGGACTTTGGGAGCAATAGAATCCATAAGGAACAGTTACGGAGGTAAATCCTACGAAATCCTTATGGGAAGGTGGCCAACTTCTTCAATCAAGATACTACAATAATAGGTCTTTCGGCTGGGTGTGTTGGCCACGACATCCACCTTACCGGTTATCGAGGGACCAATATTATAGTTCTTGGGAAATGTTCCAACCATCATATCTGCCTGAGATTCAGATCTGGTTGGTGTCAGGATATTCCAGACTCATCGAGTCTAGGAAGAAAAATGAAAGTTTGCAACACAAATCGACGAGATGACGTTGCGGGATTCTCGGGAGATGAACTACGATAGCAAGCTCCAAAACATGAGTTGGTTCTGCTACAAACACGTGAACACGTTGTCCTAGACAAAACATTATCACATGGTAGTCTTACAACAAAACACTACCGAGTTCAGGTGGGGAACCATAATCGAGGATATTGAAGTCCTTGCATAAGGCATGCTCTTAAGAAGAAACTTCTTCTCCTTGAACAAATCAATCAGTGGCTTGGTGTGCTCGGAACACATATGGAATGAAGGTTGCAAGTCTCCAAACCATAGAATACTTCGCACATATGCATGACTGACTTTGGATGATTCCAGAGGAAGCAAAACTAACTTTCTCAAATTCACGGCGGCAACTTTCACCAAATGCACGTGTATAAGAGGAAGTCACTCCTTTCATCAAACAAATACTTCATGAGCTAGCATGAAGATAATGCTTTCAAAAGTTTCCAACACTAACTTATTGTCCAACAAGACCATGGAGGAGATAAGGATGTTGTCAATGGGCTCAACAACAATTCATCTAGGTTTCCTTTTAAAAGGAATTCCATAGTTAAGTGAACAGGGTGATAGCATTGGTCAGACCAAAGATGTAATGGTGTATGCTCGAGGGATCAACCACGAATAAGACAACATTACGAGCATCATTGGTACTGATTTGATTTGACGATAGCCCACACTCAAATCAAAGGATTGATAAGACAATAGATCCAGCAACTGATCACAGGGACCAATCGATGAAGATATGATCTTTCTTCAACACACACTACACAAGATTATCCCTTTGGAACGAACTAAGTTAGGCAAGCTTTTATCCTCCAACTCTCCAAGTTGTTGTCTAGCTTAACCAACTAGCTCCGGGATATCCAACACAGATTTTTGGAGAAAGGGTGGTTCACAAGAAACCAACTTGATCACGAGCTCAACATAACAGTCAGGGAACAACCTGGTAATACTTCCAAGAAGATATTCGGAAAATCACGAACCACCGGTATGTTACTAAGCTCGAGAACAATCTTGCCTTTCAGGGCAAGACGATATGCTCAAATGAGTGAGGACTTGACAAGATCCTAACTCATCAATCGAAGGGTGCACCAAAATAAGGACTAGGTAGCACGATCAATCTTAGAATGGTGATTCAATAACCAACATACTAAGAATAAAATTATTATCCTTTAACTACCAAGCAACGAGGTTGCTAGGAGTATTGATTTCACACATCACAATTCATTTGTCGGTATTCCGGTTGCATCAACACGGAACCGAGGAATGAAAAAGGATGGCGAGAAGTATCACTATGTCAAGAATTCACAAAAGGTGGTGCAATTCTCATGAAATTCCTGTCATAAAGAAGGTAATACTTCAGGGTAGAGCAGACCAGAAGCTGGATTGTAACTTGATCTGCGGAACACAACTACTTTGACCCAATCCTAAATATGGATGAGGTACTGGAGTTTGTTTCTCCTAGTCATTCAGGACGGAATGGCTTGACGGGCCACAAGAGTAATAGGCATCGACAGACGAATGCACGCATACTCTTGACTATCAATTGATAGGCGAGGGTCGGAAACAACTAAGATGGGACAACTCAAAAGAACATATGATTTTCTGAGTTGTGGATGCATGGATTAGCATGTCGAACGAAGTTCAACATATTTCTTCCGGATAACCCATGAAGAAAGGTAGAACTGGCAGAGTCACGATTTATGAATGGAGAACTCCTCAAGAGTACTCTAATTGTGATCTTTTGATCCAATAAACATCTGCCATAAGCGGTCCATAGTATTTGGAAGAAGGAAATACCATGGACCTCGAGGACTATCGCAAAGTTACTAATATCCTAAAGGAACTAGCAAACACTATCAACATGAGGTAAGTAGAGTGAATCTCGGGTTCAAAGCCCAAGGAGTAGAATACCTACTACTAAGTGGCATCACGGGATGCTTTCGAGAATAAAAGCCAGAATCATCACACTGGGATCACAAAACATTGCTAGATTACTAGGTGACTCCCTAAACACCTAGGGCCATAATAGTAACTCCAACATAATGTCAAGGCAATAGAATACCTCAACTCAACAATTAGTGTGATTGAGCTGGCATAAAGGAGCATCGAAACCAGAGGAAAAGGATTTTGCAAATGCATCAGACTATTTAGAAACCTGGAATGACTCGGACAGCATAACGGTTGTAAATGCTCAGAAAAGATTTGAGACATTCACAAAAATGGTGGCATAACCACTCAGAAGCACAATATCAAGGTTTTCGAGATCAACAATTAACATACGGAAGTAGTAGAAACTGAACTCAAGCTTAATCCAACAATTTATAAGTCTACGGATTAGTAACACGTGATCCTGATAGATAGATGAGAAGACCTAGTTCCTTAACCCCGTAGGAGAGAAGATGATGACTCAGATCAGAAGGCGTAAGGTAAAGGAGTAAAAAGAGCCTTACGTTCCCATCCCACAATCAATTCCCTTATATAACTAAAGAATTTCTAGACTCAACTTCGACCAGTTTGGCTTGGTAATCCTACAGGCAGTCAAGCTCTGATACCAACGCTGTCAGGACCCCGACTCAATGCCACATCGATCTAGCATGTAACACCTCATATCACTTTGCGGCCTCACGCATGGTATTCCCACGGGTGTCGCCTTACCTTGGCCCGGGACCGTTTGCGCCTTTTGGCACACGTATATGACGGTGTCGCTAGCATCCATATGATAAGGAGCCCGGGCTGACATGGCTAGTCGTAAACCCAAAGTGGCACAGACTTACAGGGACAGGCATTCATGACCCAGCATCGAACGTGTCGGTCATCAGCGAGTGAATCCAGGCTGTAGCACTGGGCTAGCAGGACTCCGGTGAACCGGGCTGTAGCGGGCTAACAGGACTCCGGTATTCATCGCGTGACATTTCCCCGAAGGGACAGACACAGGAACGAAGAAGGACACATGCCAGCCAGCCTAAGTGTTCCGGAGCAGTAGCAAGCTACCATGGCTCGGTGGAAACACTAGGAGACTTTTCCCGGTAAGAGAGGCTACTAAAGATAAACAACTAGATAGTCAGATCCCACACATATCAAGCATTTCAATAACATACACACAATATGCTCGATATGTGCAATACAACATGGCATCACAACATGACTCTACGACTCAAGTATTTATTCAATAGGCTCCGAGGAGCGAGATATTACAAACATGGGTCTCATGACCCAACAATCAGAGCATACAAATCAAAGCACAAGCGGAAGCTATCATGTCTGAGTACAGACATCTATAAATGAAAAAGGCTGAGAAGCCTGACTATCTACCAGATCCTGCCGAGGGCACAAGATCGTAGCTGAGGTATCAAGCTAAACGTCGAAGTCCACGTGGAACTACTAGCAAGACCGAAGTCTCTCTGCAAAAACATAAAATAGGCAAACATGAGTACAAATGTACCCAGCAAGACTTACATCAGAACTATCTACATATGCATCATTATCAACAAAGGGGATGGTGGGGTTTAACTGCAGCAAGCCAGCTTTGACTCGGTGGCTATCCTGAACTATGACTGCGAGTAACTCTTTTGAGGTGGCGCACACGAGTCCACATATTCACCATATCAATACACCACTATGGGTCCGCTCCCGTCTCCCTACGAGAACGCCATCCATAGCACTCACGCTTATCTTGCGTATTTTAGAGTATCCACTTTCACTTGTCTATGAACTGATATAAGCAACCCAGAAGTCCTTTACCGCGGACACGGCTATTCGAATAGATGATGTTAACCCTGCAGGGGTGTACTTCTTCACACACGCTCTCACCACTTACCGCCGTTTACACGACATGTACTCGGCAACCTTCAAGCGGAAGCCCAACGTGGGTGTCGGCCACGGCCTGCCTAAACACTCAAGTCTCTAGTCCAGGTTTATCGCCTATTCGGGTTCCATCCATGAGGAGATCCGGCCGGAGTTTCGCTCACAGCCCCAAACGATGTGAACAGGGTTCCCGAGACACCAAACGGGCACCCGGTACACCGTGCCACGTGCCTACCGCATCACAGCCCACCCCTACGGTCAGCGCTGCGCACGGCCTCCAGCATACTACAAACACCAAAAACTACTTGCAACTCCTGGACAGAGGACAAGGGTGATTAAGAAGCCGAGAGGGTCCATTGGTTTCGGGCCCAATGCGTGGTAGTAGCTGAATCATGGATCACAAACACAGAACTCAGTTCCTGAGGACGGCTGCAATGAGACAACCCACCATGTACTCCTACATGGCCTCTCACCGCTACCTTTACCAAATCGTGTTCACACGCTTAGCTCACACACCGTAGGACATGTTCACACACCTCTGATTCATCCCGGATGAATCAGACCTGACTCGACTCTAAGCAGTAGCAGGCATGACAAACAAGCATGAATGAGTAGGCACAACAGGGCTCAAACAACTCCTACTCATGCTAGTGGGTTTCATCTATTTACTGTGGCAATGACAGGTCATGCAAAGGATAAAGGGGTTCAGCTACCGCAGCAGGTAACAGATGAATCGATGTTGTCCTAATGCAGTAAAAGAGAGCAGGAGCGAGAGAGTAGGATTGTATCGGAATGAACAAGGGGGTTTTGCTTGCCTGGCACTTCTGAAGATAACATTGAGTCTTCATCAGTGTCAACGATCACATCATCGATATCACGTCTATCGAGAGGGAACAAATACCGGCAACACAGAAGGGAACACAATCAATGCAATGCACAATATGATTCATGATCATGACATGGCAAAATGAATGTGTTATGAGCTAATGCAACTAGCAATAGATTAAATGAAGTTGGTTTGAATACAAGATTCAAATTCAAACTCCATATGTGATTATTCAAATGCCATTTATATGATTTGTGCTAAACAGCATCTATAAGTTGTTCTAACATGCATGAAAATGGTACAGATGGATTCCTTGAATTTTTCTGATAATTTTTCATATATAAATTATTTAATTTGGAGTTACGGTTAATTTTCTATGATTTATTGAAGTTTAGGGCATTTTCTGAAATTTCCTCAATATTAATAAATCCAGTAATTGAATTAATGCGCCAGCCTGACGTCATCATGACGTCAGCAGGTCAACTGGGCGCCTCCAGGTCAAACCTGACGTGTGGGGGCCACACGTCAGTGACACAGGGCTGTTAGCTCACTAACAGGTGGGGTCAGGTCAACATCCACGTCATCATGGTCAACTCTGACGTGTGGGTCCACAGTGATTAGATAATACTAAACAGAAATTAAACTAGTGTTAGTTAGGGGCGTGGCCCCAGTAGTCAGTGAGAGGGGGGGGTTATTTAGTGGCATCATTAGCCACTAATTACGGTGCCACGTCGGCACGGCCGGAGTTAACCCGCCGGCGACCTAAACAACGACGGAGGCTCGCCGGACTTGAGCTACAGGCGGCGGCTGGACTCGCGGAGACCACCGGGGCGTAGCCCGTGCTCTCCCGTATCCAAAGGAGCAGGAGGGTGGTGGCGGGGGCGCCGGAGCTCGCCGGAAGTGCGCTCGCGGCGGCGCCGGAGTTCGGGTGAGTGCGGGGTTGACGCTATGGTGCATGGGAGGAGGGGCTGGTGGGTGCTACGGGCTCCTGGGAGTTCACTGAGCACAGCGGTGTGCTCGGATTCGAGCTGTGGTGGCTCTAGCCACGCCGGCGATGAGGCACGGCGGCGGCGAGCTTCGGGCACGGCAGCGCTAGCGCTAGGGAACATGCTGAGCGACGGGAAAAAGGGGCGAACGGCAGAGGAGCTCACAGCGGTTCCGCAGGGTTGGTCAGTGGGCTCGGGGAGAGGCCGGAGCAGTCGGGGCGGCGATGGAGATCTCCGGCGTCGGGAGGTTGAAGATGACGGCGTGGAGATGCTCGGGGGCGTCCGGCGTTGCACAGCTCGACGAGGAGGAATAGGGGTACTAGTCGGAGCTCTTGGGAACCTCAGGGTGTCACCGGGATGGCGGTGTCCACGGTGGTGGCGAGCGGCGGCGGCGGAGGCGTTCGGGTGTGCGAGAGGGAGAGGCGAAGGAGAGATGAAGGGGACGAGTGAGGGGGTCCAGGGGTTCGAGGCGGCGCCGAAGAGAAGGCCCGAGGCGTCGCGGTGGCGAGGGACGCAGGCAGGCAGGGAGGTGGCGTGTCGCCACGGCGCGCGCGTGCGCTGTCTCCCTCCTCTGCCTACTGGCAGAGGTAGAGGACGACTGGCACCAGGCCAGTGGGCTGGGCTGTCCACTGGGCCAGCCAGGTAAGGGGCCAGGTAAGACTCTCTCTCCTTTTTCTAATTATTTCAGTTTTCTATTTTGCAGGTTTGTTTTGAATTTGGTTTTGAAACCAATTCAATCTATTTTGCTTCTGACAATATTTTTAGGAGCTAAAAGAATTAAAACAATGCTCCACAAAATATTTCAGAATTATTGGACCTATATTTATTTAATAGTAGATATAAATCCAATTCAAATAATTATTGATTTAATTAAAATGCCCAAATTAAATGTTTCTGAGACACCAAAAATATTGGTTTGGATTTTACCTCTTGCCAATATTTCCAGAGGATAACAGAAACATTTTCTTGGACACATTTGAGAAGATTTAATTGTTGGTTATTTTTAGAGGTTTCTGAGGCTTTGAAAATTCCTCAATTCAAATTTCATTTGAATTTAAACATGATGCAGCAAGAGGTCTAGCCTAGTGCATTACCAGAAGCTAGGGATGTGACATCAGGTTCTCGGTGTTGATCGAGACGGTGCTCCGGAGAATGCACCCGAGCTGAAGCGAGTACCCCTTGACTATTCGTTCGGGCGCCGTTGGATTCCCGTCGGAGTCCACTTCAGTAACTTCCTCCTTGAGGGTGCGGAGCACGGTCGGGCGCCGGTCCTTCCGTTGCCTCTTCTGTTGGCTGCCATCTGTGCGTGCACCGCCATCATCAGTGGTGGCATCCTCGGCGGCACCATCAGTGGTGGCATCAGTGGGGTCATCCTCGGCGGTACCATCAGTGGTCTCAGGATCGGTGGGGAAGGCGGCATCCTCATACAAGTGAGGTTGTTCCTCCATCTCCTGGGACAGCTCCCAGAATGCCTTGCCGCCCGAACCACCGGCCTGATCGTTGTTGGCCATGTTTCTCTCTAAATAGGAACAAAGTTTGGTCAAAAAGTTGGTTATTGTCAAGGAACAAGATCATGGTCTCATCATTTAGGGTTTGTCGACACCGAGGCATCCTAAAAGCTAAGCTTTTATCATTGAGGGTTTTTCGACGCCGAGGCACCCTAAAAGCCTAAGCTTTCATCATTAGTCACAAGTACCCCATATGTCCTATTTTTAGCAAAGTCATGCTAAAATTCACGGAAAATTTCAGCATGACCTTTGCTGAAAATAGGACATATGGAGTACCCGAATTTGCTGGAACGGAAATTAATCGACATTCCAGCAAACTCAAGGGCCTCTCGGGTGGACAAGGCAAAAAAAGCCTCCATCACAACAAAGCAAATCATTGCATGGGCATACAGATGCTGAAGTAAGAACGCCAGAAGTAGCATTAAACCATTTCCACAGTACTATGGTGATTTGAGATCATCTATTTATGTTCACAAAGAGTAGTTTATGACCTAAGACTAAAAGGAAATGCACCAGCAGTACTAAATTGTCGGTCAGTCTCCAAAACTGATCCCAGCATTTTAAACAGTCCCTAGCAAGAACACAAATGTGGAAGCAAGTCAATCGCACAACATAAGAAACAAATTGGTGCGGGGGATGATGCTGGAACAGTTTGCCACACTAATGCCCTTGCGCAGCTGTGCTAGCTATAGGTGCAGGCTAATTGATTGTATATTGCAGAGTCAGAGAGTGCTCATGCATGGAGTCCCTTAATTAATCTCTGTTATGTGATGGCCTCACCTGCACATAACTGACAACGACTAACCAAGTATATGTGATGGAGAGTCTTGGTACAGCACATGTGATGTACACTGTTTCTTGGTCAACCTTATGTTGATAAATTAATCCATGGTTGTCTCCTGTAATCGATAATAAGACCTCAGCATTTTTCTTGAGGTGGCACTTTTATGCTAATCATTTGCATTCCATGAACCAATAAAGCAAAGTCTGAGTGTGATTAAACAAGACATTATGATGAAGGTTGGGACAGAACACCTCAATTATCTAGTACCTAGTTTCTCGCTGTACCAAGTATTTTTTTTTCAAAACTCTGTACCAAGTGATCTCTAAGTGAGAACCAACTGGCTGTTTTGGTAACTTCAGAAATCAAATTGTTATGATTAACATACAATTTCAATGTACATAGAGTTACAAATTTAGAAATGTCACTTTGTTGTAATCATCAGTGTTTGTCCTAGGCCTTGCAGTAACCATTGCTATATCGGAGAAGAGATCGGAAGCACAAAAAGGTGAAATAAGAGAATCACTAACCAGACAAATCTTCCATACACTAGTGCAGAATACATCACATAACTGACAACGACTAAACATCAATAATTTAGGAGAGTGAGGGGGAGAGGGGGAGAGGGGTAGAGGAGGAGGGGGAGCTCACGGGGGCGGTGGTGTGGACGGGGCGACGAGGTGGGGCGACGTGTCCGGGTGGTGGTGTGGTGCTCCAGCGACGGTGGTGTGGACGGGGCGGCATCCGGGCCACCGGCGACGAGGGCGGCGGGGCGATGGCGAGTCGGCCGGGCCACCGGAGTCGGCCGGGCGAGGTCAACAGCGAGCGCCCCCTCTTCCTCCTCCTTCTCCGCGGGGAAAGCGGCGGCGCGGCGGCGTCGGGAGAGGAGAGGGCGGCGTCGCGGCGTCGAGGCATCGGGGCGTCGGGGCGGAGATGAGGACGACGGGGCGGCGTCGCGGCGTCAGGGCGGCGTCGAGGCGGCAGGGCGGCGGCGTCGGGAGAAGAGAGGGGAAGGGGATCGAGGGCGAGGGCGAGGGCGAGAAGGGGATCGAGGGCCAGGGAGGAAATATGGATGGGGGCACAATACTAATGGCGCACCACCCCTCGGTGCGCCATAAGTACATCCATACTAATGGCGCACCTCACCCTGGTGCGCCATTAGTATTTTTTTTATTTCTGCTCGAGCCAACAGGTTATCTCCCACCTGACCTGATCCACTCCAAGTTCCCTCTACTAGCTCGACTGGTCAGCAGCCAGTTCTCACACCAGGAGGTCCTGGGTTCGATTCCCAGGCTCCACAGTTTTTTTTATGCATTTAAAATGCTGTTTGATACTTATTTGTGTTTAAATATGTTCAATCTAGTTTAAATCATAACAGTAATATTTTTTATAAGACAGTAATAATTTTTTAAAAAATATCATCAAACAGTAATGCCGGTGGAGCGGGGGAGGGTGCGCGGGGTGCGGGGGGTCGGCGGCGGTGGTTGAGTAGGGGAGGGGTGCGGGGGGTCAGAGGCGGCGGTTGAGTAGGGGAATCGAGGGTGTGGGCGGTCGGCGGTTGAGTAGGGGGATCGAGATCGAGTGTCCATGAAATTTAGAAATATTCATGATAGTTCAAAAAGTGCCCATGAAATACAATCGAGAAAAGAAGGCTACGATTTAAATACAATCGATCTTAGCTAGCTATCTGTTCACATTCTTCTTGCCCTTCTTTTCGCAAATGGAGTTCTTCTGTGGAACGGACGTCCTTTAGGTAGGGTGGTCCTGCTTCTTCTTGTGGTGTATGTTGCCACTTCATCATCGTCATCATGTTCGATCCTCGGGTCGCCGTACTTGTCGAAGTCTTGCTCATTGGCTACTCCATCCATTTCGATGATCTTCCTTTTGCCTCTCCTCACGACAACACGACTGGGCTTTGGCGGGTCGGTAATGAAGAAGCATTGGTCCACTTGGGAAGCCAGTACCCATGGCTCATTTTTCGCGGTGACGTTTGCGCCCGCGGTCTTGGATTTGGCTTCGGGTATAACCATGGTGGTGAAATATCAGTCTTCTTTTAGGACGCTCTTGGCCCATCTGACACGGAACATCGGCACCTTCTCTCCAGCGTAGCTCAGCTCCCAGATCTCCTCGATCCTTCCGTAGTATCTGTCCTTGTCCTTACCGGTGTAGGATTCCATCGTTACCCCGGAGTTCTGATAACCATCGCTCTTCATGTCCTTGTCCTCGTTGTAGAATGTGTAGCCGTTGATATCGTACGCCTCATAGGTCATCAGGTTGTGCTCGGCGCCCTGTGACAAGGCGAATATGAGTTGTTCTTCCACGGAAGAATCCTCATGTAAAGGGTACGACACAAGCTTCTGCTTGAACCAACGCGTGAAACGTGAGTTGTGCTCTTTGAGTATATCTCCGTCCGTCCTCTGTTGGCCTCAGTCATTGTACGTCTTCTCAATAAAGGTTTTGTGCTCTACCACCCAAGGATCGAACCACGTCTATGTGTTGTAGCGCGACTAGGTTTGCTCTTTCAAAGTCGGCGAGTCGACCCTCGAAGTCGACATGCATTTCGCGGCGACCCTCATGGTGACCCCATCCAGCGAGCCTGCCGAGGTGCCTGTTGACGGGCAGACCAACGGGGTTCTCGATGCCTAGATAATTCGTGAAGTAGGAGATGCACTCTTTGGTCAGAAAGCCCCTGGCTATACTTCCCTCTGGACATGACATGTTCCGGACGTATCCTTTGATGACACCATTCATCCTTTCGAACGGCATCATGCTGTGCAGGAACGTCGGCCCGAGTTGGATGATATCCTCCACGATATGGACCAGCAGATGCACCATAACGTCGAAGAATGCTGGCGGGAAGTACATCTCAAGCTCGCATAGTATCACCACGATCTCTTCCTATAGCCTTCTGAGTTGCCTCATGCCAATCGACTTCCGATAGATGACGTTGAAAAAGTCGCATAGGCCAAATAGCGTTTCACGGACGTCCGCGTCCATGATCCCACGGATTGCAACTGGAAGTATCTGCGTCATCAGCACGTGACAGTCGTGAGACTTCATCCCGCTGAACTTCTGCTTTGCTGGGTCTAGGTATCTGCTTATCTTCCCCGCTTAACCGTAAGGAAGTTTTACTCCTAGGAGGCAGGTGAAAAACTGCTCGATCTCCTCCTGACTTAGAGTGAAGCACGCGGGAGGGTAGTCATTTCCGGTCTTCTTGGCCTTTTTGCCTTTGCGACGACTTTCTGTGTCCTGCTTCGCCTCATCATCATCATCATCATTAGCGTGAAGCTCCTGCCTGATGCCCATTGATTTCAAGTCTGCCCTTGCTTTCGGCCCATCTTTGGTCCTCTCTGGCATGTTGAGCAGGGTACCAAGCAGACTCTCGCACACGTTCTTCGTGATATGCATGACATCAAGTCTGTGAGGCACACGATGGATCTTCCAGTACAGCAAGTCCCAGAAAACAGACCTCGTTTTCCATACCTTCAGCAGCGGCTGTGGCACCTTTTTCTTCTTTCCCGGGAGTGGGCAGTCTTTCCAATTTTTCAACAGCTTGTCTATTTCCTCGCCGCTCCTCGTACACAGGCGTTTTCGGGGTTCGGTTTCACCATCGAACAGATCCTTGCGTTTCCTCCACGGGTCATCATCGCGAAGCCACCTTCGATGTCCCATGAACACGGTTTTCGAAGACCCGGGATCTCTATCTAGCTGGCGATACCTTGTGTCATCCATGCACCTTACGCATCCAGAAAATCCGTGGACTACCTGCCCCGCGAGATATCCGTAACCGAGATAGTCGTGCACCGTCGTGAGCAGTGCGGCTCTCATAGGGAAATATTCTTTCTCTGCGGCGTCCCACGTATTGGCTGGCGTTTTCCACAGCGTGTCAAGCTCCTCTTTCAGCAGCCCCAGATACAGATTGATGTCGTTCCCTGGTTGTTTCGGACCTTCAATTAGCATACTCATGTGAATGTACTTCCTCTTCATGCACAACCAGGGGGAAGGTTGTACATCCACACAAACACAGGCCAGGTGCTATGTGTGCTTCTCTGGCTGCCAAACGGATTGACTCCATCGGTGCTCGCGCCCAGCACAATGTTCCTTGGATCGTTCCCAAATTCTGGGTATTCGAACTTCAACGCTTTCCACTGGCTCGCATCCTTAGGGTGACTCAGCATCTTGTCTTTTTTATCTATCTCCGGATCATTTGCGTCATCTTCTCGCTTCTTCTCCTCCCTATCCGCGTGCCAACGCAGGAGCTTTGCTACCTTAGGGTCCGCGAAATACCGCTGCAGACGAGGAGTGATCGGAAAGTACCACACCAATTTTCGAGGAGCTTTCTTCCTCTTCTTGTATCGGGTGACGCCGCACACCGGACATATGGTAGACTCCGCGTGTTCGTCCCGTTAATTGATGCAATTGTTCATGCACACATGGTATTTCACGTGCGGTAAATCGAGAGGACACACGATTTTCTTCGCCTCCTCCAAACTAGTCGGGCACTTGTTCCCCTTGGGAAGACGTTCGTGCCAGAATGACATGTTCTCGTCGAAGCATGCGTCGGTCATTTTGTGTTTTACCTTCATCTCCACAGCCATGAGCGTTACTTTCAGGCGGGTATCCTCGGGCCTGCATCCTTCATACAATGGAGTAACCGTGTCTAACTCAAGTTGATCCATCTTGGCTTTCTCTCGGGCGGCAGCTCTTGCGTTATCCGTCTGCTTGAGAAGCAGCTCTTGAATATGAGGGTCCTGCACCCAGCCCATCGATGGTCCAGCGTCATCTGCTCCGCAGGCATCATCATCCTCATGATCATGCCCGTCGTCTGCTCCGGCATCTTCCTCATCATCATGTCCTGCATCTTCTACATGATGACTATGTACAGCATCACCGTCGTGATCATCTCCTGGGGATTCTTCGTCTTCTCGCCCGCCCGAGCCGCGGTGGTTGTCTTGCTGCCCTTCCTCATTTCTTGCCCGGCCCCCATGGACGACTTCATAGTCATCTTCATCACCTTGCCACCGATAGCCATCCATGAAACCACGCAAGAGCAGGTGGTCCCGCACCTGCCCGGAATCTGGGTCCGCAATAAGGCTCTTTAGCTTGCATCTTCGACACGGACATCTTATCTCTGTCTCGTTCTTTTGAAGCATCTCGGCCTTCGCGGACCTCAAAAACCTATTCACGATGCCTTCGGTCATCGTGCGGACCATGGTCGCCTGCGGGGTAGAGCAAAACGATATTTTAGAACCAAGAAAAATTTTGGCATGACTTTCCCTAAAAATAGGACCAAAAAGAATGTTTAATGCCAAAATTCTCGCCGAAACGGAAATGAATCAACATTCCAGCAAAATATTGGCAACTATCGCATTTCAAATACCGGTACACCTCCAAACACAAACACATATGAAACACCACAAACATATGCAACACCACGAACATACATAGATCTAGCTAGGCCATAAAAAGTGCATGTGCACATTGTTGTAGGGAGAACAACATAAATATAGCTTCCCCCCTTACTTACCTATCAAAACAAGGTAATTTAACCACTTAATTTGAATGAATCTATGGTGGAAATGAGGTGAAAAAGAGGAGGCACCCGAGACAAGGAGGAGGCGGTGGAGACAATGAAGTGGGGGGAAAGTGAGTGTGGGTAGGAGAGGCTGTCCAAAATATCTTGTTGCTGCCCACTTACTAATGGCGCACCAACCACAAATGCGCCATTAGTAATCCAGGTTACTAATGGCGCACCTTCTGGTGGTGCGCCATTAGTAGTTTTGCAAAAAAAAAAACATACTAATGGCGCACTTCTCCAGAGTGCGCCATTACTAGTTTAAACTAGTAATGGCGCACGGTGGAGAAGTGCGCCATTAGTAGTTTTGCAAAAAAAGGAATAAAAAATATAATAAAAAAAACAACATTAGTGGCGCACTTTCAGACAGGTGCGCCATTACTAGTTACAACTAGTAATGGCGCACTTTGTCTAGATGCGCCATTAGTATGTTTGGACAGGCGCACTAGTTCAAAAACAAATTTTATTGATACTAATGGTGCACCTTGGGCAAGGTGCGCCATTAGTAGTTTCAACACTAATGGCGTACCAGAAGGTGGTGCGCCATTAGTATATACTAATGGCGCACCTCCTGTCTGGTGCGCCATTAGTGTCAATCCCATCTATAGCCCTTTTTCTAGTAGTGGTTACTGAACCCGAGCGATCGATCGATGGCTGTTAACTGAAACCCGATCGAGCGATTCCTTCGCTACTGCTACTAACGGAAGCCGATCGGTGCTGCCTCTGGATGAAATGTTAGCGTTGCGG
>NC_041387.1:566540607-566561554 GCF_002162155.2 Triticum dicoccoides | reverse complement strand
CAGGACCCCGTGGAGGGCTGGATGAACAGGACGACCCCATGGAGGGCTGGATGAACAGTAGATGGTTGAGGAGTGGATGAATAGTAGCCTGTGGAGGGGTGGTTGAAGAGGAGCCCGTGGAGGGGTGGTTGAACAGTAGCCGGTGGAGTAGCGCGCGGTGGAGGCTGGATGAACAGGAGACCGTGGAGGCTGGAGGAGGTTGACGGTGGATGAACAATAGCCCATGGAGGATGGAGGAGGTCGACGGTGGAGATGAACAGTATCCCGTGGAGTCCCGTTTTGAGGTACGCCACACCCCTCCCGATGAACAGGACCCCCGTTTCGACCGTTGCGCTCGAACACAAGTCTGTTTTGTCTGTTTTGCGGTACGCCACACCCGCCTGATCAGCAGGACCCCCGTTTCGACTATAGGAGGTCCGTTTCCTCCGTTTTGCGGTACCCCAAACCCCTCCCGATGAACAGGATCCCATTTCGAACATGGCAGGTCGAACACAAGGCCGTTTCCTCTGTTCTGCGGTATGCCAGGCCTCGTTTCCATCTCTTGTTCCGTCCAAGCCATCCCGATGAACACGACGACGCATTCCATTTCGACCCGACCCAGTCGATTGGCTCCCCATGAACACGACGACGATGTTGTTTCTCCTTTCCAACCCAGCCATGTACACGAGCCCCGGCCGTACGTATGCGCGAGTAGGCGTTCGAGACCTCGCCCGTATGTACGTGTGTGGCCGTATTTTCTTTCTTGCACACTGGCCGCTGTATGTACGTGTACATGCTACGTGCACGCCTCTACTATGACATGTGCACGCCTCTACATCCACCAGTATGTACGTACACGTTCACGACCAGAATGACAACGCTGCGTACGCTTCGACCAGGTGGGTCCCGACTGTCAGGCACTTCCTTGCGTGCGAAGATGTAGCTGGCGGGTCCCAGTAGTCAGGGGGCGAATCGTTTTTTTTTCTCGGACGCACTTCCTTGCGTGCGAAGATGTAGCTGGTGGGTCCCAATAGTCAGGGGGGCAAATTGTTGTTTTTTTTGGCCCGGGCGCACTTCCTTGCATGCGAAGATGTAGCTGGTTGGTCCCAGTAGTTAGGGGGAAACGGTTTTTTCGCAAAATACAGTGGCCCATCCCGTGGGTCCCTGCTGTCAGGTGGAGGAATCATCATTTTGCACGTAATAAGGAGACACTTCCTTGCTGCGGCTGTGGACCCATCTGTCAGCCTCTCCATGTACAATCCACGTCAGATGGAATTCATTCCTTGACCACGTTGACCATGCTGCGCCGAGAGCACCAGGGCGGTGGATGACAGCGAGGACTAGGAAGGGACGACGCGGAGCCGGGGAAGACGCGGCAGTGGATGCCCACGCGTAGAGGAGTATGAGGGTTCACTGGTTCGGCTGCGGTGTGAGGCTGCCGTCACCGCAGAATAACACGGGGTGTGCGTGAGTAGAGGGATGGCCTGGCCAGCGGTGGGAGTAGTAGGGGGCGGTGAGTCCTCTGCGGCATCACAGTCGGCCACGGGAGGCAGGAGCATGCGGCACGACTGGCACTACTTTGGGCGGCTGGAGCAAGAAGACCAGAGGTTGAAGAAGCACTACGGCCGTTGGATGGACATCATTGACCACGCCATGCCGAGAGCACTAGGGCGGTGGACGACAGTGAGGCCTACGAAGGGAACGACATGGAGCCGGGGAAGACACGATAGTGGCTGCCCACGCGGTGGAGAGTACGAGGGTTGACTGGTTTGGCTGCCGTCGCCGGAAAATAACAGCAGGTGTGGGTGAGTAGAGGGATAGACAGGCCATGGATGAGAGTATGATGGGTCCGTGAGGCCTGCCCGGCAGCACAGCCGGCCACGGAAAGCGGGAGCAGGCGGTTCGTACGGCGCTGGTTTGGGTGGCTGGGGCAGGAAGATCAGAGACTGAAGAAGCACGATTGCCGTTAGATTGACATCTAACGGTCTGACGCTGGTAGAGTCGATTGTTGACTAAATTTCTTTTTTGAGAAACCTTGTGTACGCATGAACTTAGTAGGCCCACAAGTCAGCCTCCAAATCTATGGCGGACAACATAAAGCCCATTTGTTATTTTATATAATTTGCAGCCCATTTGCTAATTCTTCAGTAATTTTACAACCCATTTTATTACAACCTTATTTTGCATATTTCGGTGGAGTCCGAACTATTGTAATCTAGAAATGAGAAACATTTTTTTACGAACTTATTGATTTGCCAAAAAAATCGTTTTGTTTTTGTAAACAAATAAGATGTGGGACAATTGAGTTGGTTTAAGGGAAAATCAGTGGTAAAAAAATCAGCGTTGGGTGGGAAAAAACAACAAAAATAAGGATGTAAATATGAAAAAGGAATTTTATGTGTTTTCAATATAATGATACGTGTATATGAACTAGTAAAACTATAGGTAGAGATTAGAAAACGGATGTAGGACATGTGTTTCAAGAGGAAAATAGAACTTGGTTGTGTGTTTGATTCAGTAAAAAAAACTGCCTACGGATGTTGTAAGACAAAATATAACTAATGCTAGCGGGCCAAAGGCCAGTAGATAACTGTTGGATCTTTTTGCCCCGATGTTGTCATGGGCTGGGCCTGTTAAAAACAAAACCAACCCTCGGCAGTCTATAGCCCAGTTGAAACTTGCTCGACCTGAAAAAACAATATACGTGCTCGATAAACGAGAGAATTCTGCAAGTACGCACTGATAACTGGGATGCAGCAGCGATATTGTTTTCTCATCGTGATAATAAGTGGATGCACTTGTTTCAAAAAAATTGGAGAACTGGGAATTCGAACGACGGGTTCTTATGCTACCCATCAAATAAAAATCAGGTGCCTGAAAATTCGTTTCGAAACAAATAGTTCAGCTTTATATCCACGTCTCCCCTCGGCATGATGGTTGGAAGCAAATGCAAGTTCATACCAAAAGATCGTTAACAACAATACCAACTTGCGGACGACAAGGTAGTACAACTACCAATACCAAACTAACTTTAATCTTTTTACTCCTGGCCCTAGTGTTCATCTGGTAGAAAATCTTGCAGAGGACCAGCTCCCGCTCGTTCTCCTGCTCCAGGTCCCTGAGGTGGTACTGATGCATCACCCAGTTGGTCCTCTGCTGGTCCAAGTTCTTGTTGGTGTGCAGCACCAGAACCTTTTTGCTGCCCGTCTGCCGGCCGTTGACCATCACCGGCAAGGTATTGACGGTCTTGTGCCACATCACGTGCATGCCGCACTCCGTCTGTATCTTCCGACGCATCCACGTGCCCCTTTTGAACGCCCTGGAATTGTGCTGGAAGAAATGCTTCCTTAGGCTACTCAGTGTGATACCTGTAGTATTGTCGAATACAGGTTTTAGTGTACATAGTTGGCATTTTCATAACATCTCTGGCATGTTGCAGTCACTTGTTTAACTTTTTATTAACTGTCAAATTATAATTGCTTCACCAGGTCTACGTCTAAAAATAAAAATAGAGCTATAAACAAAGGAATATGTTTGTGCAAGTAGACGGCCGATCGGTGTCTTACCTGGAAGTTCCTCAGGTAGGGTGTACCATATGTCATGCTCGCTGTCGATGGTTCGTATGAACAAATCGATGAGAGACTGAGATCTCACACTGTCAGCACTCACTTTGGCGTCAAGGTGCTCGATCAGCTCCTGATCCGTGGGATCGAACTTGACACCAGCCGGCAGCACTAGCCAATTCTTCTATGACTTACATTGGTAATTCCAGTTATATGGTACTCAATGTATGATCAATCGACTGTTTTAAGTGAATGATGAAAGATTTCGATAGATAAGTGGTACTCTAAATCTGAAGTCCAGAATAGCCGAACACGCTACCGGGATTGTTGTGTCACCTCACTCGCAGCGTGTTTTCACATCAATTCAATGTGTGGACATGACGAATAATTTGACTGACGTATACTAGTACTGCTACTGTACTACTTACTAGTCGTATTTAGTGTCACTATACATAGTTTAACTAACAAGTACACACTTGAAGCCTAACTGATATATATATATACTACGCAGGAGAGTTAGGATGCACTTGATCCCAGGAAGGTATCTATCCTTCAAACCAGAGGAGTGCTTCAAACTAACAACAGTACATAATATCCAACAAAAGAGGGTCGTGCTACAGCAGCAGAATACATGGCTCAGTCTAGATATCAACATGAATCAAGTTGTGCATATTTGCTATTGGCATGAACCATATTTCTGCATGTCGAGTTTGCAAAAGCCATCCATCGCATGGAAGCTAGATGCCTTTCACACACTGAAGATTATCTGGCAACAAGCTGTGTCGACGAATCTCTGGATATGGTGATTCATGAAACCCATGGTATGATGTGTAAACACAGTCCCCTCTCGTGAATGGAAGTTGCGTAGCACGATAATCGTAGCCGGTGATATGATCGATGATTGGTTGGATGATCGGATAATTGAGCCCGAGGTACAAGGAGTGGTTGCCGAGGCTGTAAACCCGCCTCTAGTGGAATACGCCTAGCCCAACGGAGCTGGGATCTTTCTCGAACACGAAGCAGCCATAGCCATCAATGTCACGAACGCCCCATGCATTGTACTGCATGTGGTTTGATGTAATGGTTTGGTCAATTTGGTACGTGTGAATGAGCATCAAATGACCGCCGTCAGCTGAACGAGCGATAAACCACCACCCATCGGCTGGTATGATTCCAGGTCCTGGAATCATGAAGGCCAGCGCATTTGCGTCTACTGCAACAATTCAAACTGGAGACCAAAAGGACAAAAATAAACAATCATGTTCAAAGTATGTGTGGAATTAATATTAGTAACAGTGACACATATCATAGACAGAGAATTGCAATGCCGTGGTCATAATCATACCCCAAGTTAAAAAAATAAGCCAATGGCTTTCATATTCTAGCAATATGTCATGGTTCAAACATCATGTAATAATGTGAGGAAAACAACTATGACAGAGCCTACTCATATTCTACCATAGCACTTACAACTACTGTTCTCATATCAACTCTAAGCAATAACATGTGTTGTTATAAAAATCTTGTAAACGAGAGTAACATATAGCAATCATGATGTTATGCTCATAATATCTATTCTAACAATCATTAGATGCCAATTGTTCTCATATCAACTCTAACAATAACATGTGTGGTCATAAAAATTTAGGAAATGAGAGAAACATATAGCAATGATGTGGTTATAGACATACTATGTATTCTAAATTTGTAACAATGAACAGGTAGTCGTATTCATAAGGTAAAGATGAGATGCGATAGAACAATTACAGGAAGATAGATTCCACCAGTATAGGCAGCCAATCTGTGCGTCGACCGCGTAAACGATGCCATCGTGCACTATAGCATCAGACAGAAATGTTACCTCAATAGGATTGATGATGAGCCATAACCATGTATGGCGACCGGATTCCAGATAGACTAATCCCATGTTGAACAAGGCAATGAGCTTGCAATCCATGTAGTCCTCTCATGGTGTGGGCACTTCGCTGATTACAACTTTCAGCAAACAGAGGTCGAGCCAAAATCTTGATGTGTCTCGTGCTTAGCAGGCAGGAGTGTCCGGCGGGCTACGAGGCTCGATGGCGGCGGTATCCAAGGATGGAAGGGTGATCTCTCGCTAGGTGTAGATATCCATGAGATGCCATGGACTATCGGAATGGTGGATGAGGACGATCCAGTTGGCCTTCATGCCCACCCACTAGTGGCCGCGCATGAAGGACAGGTGGACGGGTAGTGGTAGCATGTCAAGGGGCACCACAACAACCTCTGTAGGATCGTCAAGTCGGTGTCTGGGCCACCTGCAAGGATCGGGCATCAGCAAGTAGGGTGTCTTGAAAAGAGCCGGCCGGTTGCAGACGAGTAGATGGTACAAAGACACCGAGTATGCGTCCAGACGGACGGTGCTGAGTAGGTCCATACGATTATAGATCTACTCCAAGAGAACATCGGGGAGGGAATTCCAATCGCGGCTCTGTGTGTCAGTCGGTTCTGCCATTGGGGTTTTCGGTGCCTGCGAGCCAGCGGGGAAGTGGATTCGGGCGGGCGAGCGAAGAAGCTTCTCCTAGTGTGGCCGAGCAGTGAGCGGGGAAGATGGCACGGGCGGGCGAGTAGTGAGCGGGGGTAAATGGTGTGCGGCCAATGATGGGAAAGAGAGGAGGAAGAAGAAGAGAGGAGGAAGAAGAGTGTAAGATGGGGAAGAAAGTGCATTAAATCTCAATTCTACTAGTACTACTACCAGGATATACCGTCCTTCGGAGTGTAAATAGTTACATCGATGACATGTGGGTCTACCATAAGAGGGCCCATATGTCAGTTAATGGAGGACAGAGTTGCGTAGGTGTATTTGCGGAAGTGTGCTCTACTGGCAAACATGATGGCAGTACTGGGTAAGGCTGATTTAGTAACACCAACACGCTGGTTCAGCTTATTAATTACATGTCCCATCTGCTGCAACGTGTATTGTCACTTCACTGCGAAAGACTAGTTGAATAGTTCTCTCTGACCGAGATGCGGAATAATGGATCGTGAAGACTTCCTTTCTACAGTATCCCTATGCCTCTATGCTCACTTCACTCATTTTGCTCCGTACCTAGTCACTTATTGAAATCTGTAGAAAGGCAAATACTCCGTATTTGGGAACAGAGGGAGGCTTTTACTCCGTATTTGGGAAAAGAGGGAGTATCACCATATGGAGGGAACAGAGGAAGCTTGAAATGTGAACATGTCAATGGGAGGGAGTAAGCCCCATGCATGCATGCATGCATGCAACATGCAACACTCACATGTACACATGGACGCACGCAACACTCACGGACCCATGCGGCACATAGCACACGACGCAACACACACGCTCACGCTCAAGTGCTCAACCTACTCCCTACGTCCGTGAAAGACTGTACATTTAGAGACTTACACATTGACCAGGGTATAATTAGCGCCCAAAAGTAGCAGACTTATGTGTGCATGCGACCATTGAGAGAAGAAGATTAAATGAAGGTCGTTGCATGCTGTAATTAAGGATAGACATGTAGCCTATACCTCGAGCACAAGTTGGTGCACTAGTCAATCATACTCGATTTAGATTAAAGGCTAAATGCATTGGAAGTGTATATGTACATCATGTAACACATTCTTTGTTTTATAGCCGGTGTACACTCTTTGTTGGAAGACCGAGGGAGTACACGTGCATGCACTCACATACACAGCCAGGGCGGTTCGCGCGCAAGGGTTGGACTCGTGGCGCGCCTGCGTAAAATTTTGTTTAACTGATTTCTTTGCTCTGCCAACTGACAAGTGGGACCCAGAAACCAGGTGACAATTTAACCAGTCAACAAAGTGCCACGTCGACTATGTGGCCGGTCAGTAGGGTGCAATACGGTGCTCTACGATGAGCTAGTGATCGTATAATCATGGCAAAACTATATATAGTGACCATAAAGAGCCTATTGTTACATACGTTGACCGCCAGCGTATTTTTCTCATTTCAAATTAAGTCATATTAATGGGAAAGGACGCAATATGGACTACTAGTACTAATACTGCTTTGATGTGTCCTGTCAACTCGCCAAACGAGGATAAACTTGCTTACTACGCCTCTCACTCGCCCACGCATGCGGTGGTTCACAGGACGAGGAGAGGCTTTTGACTACAGCGCCCTCTACCTCTCCCTCTCCCTCTCCCTCGCCCTCGCGGTGGACGTGCAGCAGTTCAATCGGCGTCAGATTGCCAGAAGCATATTGTACTGTAGTATCATCATTGTTGGACCTTCTGAAGAGGCGAAGAGCGAAGTGCAAGGTTCACATGAATATGAACTGTTGAACCTCCCGAAGAGGCAAAGATCCAAGCGCAAGGTTTAATAGGAGTTGTCGTCCTAGTAGGAGTGTACTACAACTATAGCGAACGATGCTACTGTATGATGCTGCCACGTCACGTATATCCAAAGTTGTGCCACCTTTTTTCTCAAAGAGCGTGTTGGAGGCCGTGCAACAACCACACAAGTTGCACGTACACATAACACATTTACTAGTAATAAATTCTAAAGGACAATGCCAGTATGCCACACAAGTTCATCTCCAATTCATGTGATAAATTTGTGCATGACTAGTCTACATATATTCACAGCGCAACCGTTTACAATTATCGTACTCCACTTACACGTTATAGATGGGCTACAGGTCCTCCTCCAGGTTCCAGTCCCAGGTGTTCTTCATGGATGGCACGATCCATAGCGGTGGGTAACGGGAATCATTGTCGCAGCTTTCTAGCCCGGTTCCACATGATGGAGACTCGTCCAAACTGAAGCGGCATAAATCATGGGTAGTGTGTCCCAGCATGTCGTTCTTCCGATGGTGCGCACTGAAGACACAACCATGCTTCATGAATGGCAGGCCTTCTGTGTCGTGCACGGAAGGTGGCATCTGCTTCACAATTGGGTAGTTGTCCCCGATGAAAAGCGAGTACTCTCCAAGAGTGTTCCTCGGCACCCACGTAGCATCACGGGGGTTGAACTTGGCGATGTTCATCTGGTACACGCGGCATCTCAGATCTGGACACATGGTGACGTACATAGTCAAGGTCCATGCATAATAATATTGTGCTCAAATATGGCGGTCAGTAATAGGCGGGAGCAAATAGTACTACTCTGGTATAGAGGAAGTAAAATAACCGGCTTATTATATATAGCCACTCTTGGCTACATGGATGAGGTAGTAAGACTTGGAAAACAAAAATGGTGGCAGCTAGTGGGTTCAAGTCTTCAAGGGCCTAGCTAGCTATACGCGTCCTCCAAGGTAAAAAGAACTCCTACTAGTACTACTAAGTATACTACTGGTACAACAATGAAAGAGAAGGCGAGAGGGTTAAAAAATGGAATACCTGGGTAGAAGGTGACGGTTCGATCGTGGTAGATTGTGTGACCATGTTGTAGATCAGTGGTACCATGGGTAACGACTGCTAAGATAGTTGATCCCAATATGCCAAAGTCAGCTACAAGGTTCTAGGTTAGACCGAATCACGGATGCAAATGCACATCAGGGATTGGCGATCTTATTTTGATCGGGGGATGATTGGTCCCTGCAAAATAATGGAGTACCATTAGGGATGCAAATGATGGTTTGTGCGTTCCGTTTGTAGTCTCCCGTTGAGGCAGTTCGGGATTATATACTTTGGCCGGACTGTTGGATTATGAAAATACAAGATTGAAGACTTCGTCCCGTGTCCGGGTGGGACTCTCCTTTGCGTGGAAGGAAAGCTTGGAAATTCGGATATGTATATCTCCTTCTCTGTAACCGAATCTGTGTAACCCTAGCCCCCTCCGGTGTCTATCTAAAGTGGAGGGTTTAGTCCGTAGGACAACAACAATTAGAATCCTAGGCTAGCTTCTAGGGTTTAGCCTCTTCGATCTCGTGGTAGATAAACTCTTGTAATACTCATGTCATCAAGATCAATCAAGCAGGAATTATGGTATTACCTCCATCGAGAGGGCCCGAACCTAGGTAAACATCGTGTCCCCGCCTCCTGTTACCATTAGCCTTAGACGCACAGTTCGGGACCCCCTACCCGAGATCCGCCGGTTTTGACATCGACATTGGTGCTTCCATTTAGAGTTCCACTATGTCGTCATGATATGGCTTGATGGTTCCTTCAATCATCTTCAACGATGTGGTCCAGGGTGAGGTTTTCCTCCCCGAACAGATCTTCGTATTCAGCGGCTTCGTACTGCGGGCCAACTCGCTTGGCCATCTGGAGCAGATCGATAGCTACGCCCCTGGCCATCAGGTCAGGTTTGGAAGCTTGAACTACACTACCGACATCCACGGAGACTTGATCTTCGACGGATTTGAGCCCATGAAAGGTGCACCGAATAGTCACGATGAGCATGACTTAGATCTGCCATCAGACAGTGTTCGGGAGATCACACCTGCGGGTGCCCCGACCCTTAATCTGGAGCAGATCGCGCCATCCGAGGACAGCTAGATGGACCCCACCATGGAGGCTGCACACTCAACGGCGATAGAGCCGAACACTGACTTCACCTCTTATGAGGCCGGTATCATCGGACCCTCGGACTCGTCTCCGGCCACAGGCTCCGAACCGCGTGCGTCCGTGCTTATCGAATCTGATTGGGCACCGATCATGGAGTTTATCTCCATGGATATCTTTCAGCACTCGCCCTTGGGTGACGTAATAAATTCATTAAGGTCTCTCTCCTTATCAGGAGACTCTTGGCTGAACTATGTCCGGCTGGAGTGGGAAGCGGACGACGAAGAAATTCGTTCCCCACCCACCACTCACTTAATAGCCACTGTCGATGACTTAACCGACGTGCTTGACTTCAACTCAGAAGACATCGACGGTATGGACGACGATGCAGAAGACGAACAGGAACCACCGCCCACAGGGCGCTGGACAACCACCTCATCATATGATATATATATATATATGGTGGACACACCCAAAGAAGGCGATGGCGATGAGGCAATGGAGGATATTCCCCATGAAAAGCAATCTAAGCACCGGCATCATAGCCACCGCTCTAAGCCCCGCCAGAACAAAAATAGCAATACCGTCATAAGAGACGATAGCAATCCGGATGGTGCCGAAGACGAAAACAATCCCGCCTAGCCAAGCTTGATGTTTGGTCAATAGTTGGGTCTTCTCGGCTCCCATGTTTTGGTGCCTTACGTTCCGCTATATCGGCTAAGGTAGCACAGGGAGAACTATTGCGATTCTGTCTCGGTTCTTCCGGATGAGCACCTTAGTAGAGAAAGCCGAAAACTGACTGTCATGATACAGCGAGAGCTGGTCAGCTGTTCGAAAGGTTGTAAAATCATTAAGGATTTCTTCCGCATAATGCCATAACCAATGCAGCGTGTGATGGATCAGCTTTTCTTCCGATCAAGTGCTTATAGAGCCCCTCGTGCGGTCTTCCAAACATAGGGGATGCGCCTACCTTCCTTTTGTCAAACTCCTATGGCTAAGTGTGAGTCATAAAGCCCTATAGTCCGATTGCCTAGTTCACTTTGCTGAACACCTCCTTCAAGGACCCAAAACTTGGATAAAGAGTGCTCAGGTTTATCCCGAAAACACCCATTCTTACTACGTTGGGGCAGAAGCCGACGACTGGCCAACTCTCAGGATTAATATATAAAACGGCTGTACAGGAGGAAAAATTTCAAATAACAGGCAATAATTAATAGAAATGACCTTGTTTAACATTACAAAGGACAACATGACTGTATTCATGGAAATATAATGTCCTTGGTGCATTGCTCCGCCGCAAGGCGGGCTCCTTTCAAGACACCATCATAATATAATTCGGGCTTGCGATGCTCCTTACCCTCCGACAGTCCCTCGGTCATCAGCTTTTCCGCATCCATCTTCCCCGAGTGCACCTTTGCGCGGGCGAAGGCCACTCGCGCACCCTCCACACAGAGCGACCGCTTGATGACTTCGAGTCGAGGGCAGGCACTCACAAGCCACTTCACGAGCCCAAAGTAACTTCTTGGAATCTGCTCGGGGGGTCATAGCCGTATAATTAAATCCTTCATGGCTAGCTCGGCTGCCTTATGCAGTTCGATCAGCTGCTTTAGTTGATCGGCAAAAGGCACCGGATAATTCGGTGCCAGATACTGCATCCAAAAGAGTTTATCCGTAGTGTTCCTTTCTTCGACTCGGTAGAATCGAGCGGCATCAGATATGCTGCGTGGCAACTCTGCAAATACCCCTAGAGATATCAGTATTCAAACTATCAACTTAATTTTCTCCTCTCAAATACCTGCTTTGTATAGAAAAAGCCTTACCAGCCGCAATCTTCCTCGCCTCCTGGATTTCCATCAGGGCTCCTTGGGCTTCTCCCCGGGCATCACTTGCAGCTTGGCGATCCTGGGAGAGTTCGGATTCTTTCCCTGATAAACTCTGCTCCAAGGTCTCGCATTTCTTCACGGCCTCCTGAAGCTCTCGCTCAGCTTCAATAACTCTGGCCTCGTGCTTTTCATGGAGAGCCTGCTCTGCGGCTGCCTTCTTCTCGGATTCGGCCATAGCCTTCTTAAGAGCCTCAATTTCGGCCGTCGCCCCTAGAGCACATCATAAAAATATTTTCATCATGCACACTTATTCATTTGTGCTAAATGAACAAGGTTTCCGCATACCTTGGTTATCCTCGAACTACTTCTTTAATCGTCCAAGTTCTCCTTTGGCCTGCTCCAGACTACGCCTCAGTCCGGATACTTCCGCAGTACGAGAGGCGGCAGTCTCTACAGACACCTGCTTATAAAAGAAGAGAGATAGATGTCATCAATTGAGTCTCCTGCGAGCATAAATTTGATCCTTTGTCCGATTATTTCTCCAACCGAACGGTGTATCAGGGGCTACTATCTATATTATGACACTCTTCCAAACCTTATAAAACATACCTCAAAGCCTCTTATAAGGCTAATACAGTCTTCATCCAGTCCACTCTTAGTGGACTGAATCTTCTCAATCACTGCGCCCATAAGGGCACGGTGTTCATCGGCGATGGAGCTGCTTCTCAGCGCCGCCGATAAAGTATCTGGCACCTCTGGTTGGACAAAGCTTGCCGGTGGAACAGGCACACCCCCTCCAGTCGAGGGAGGCCGCCTTCCGGATTCTAGAGCGGTATTTGTCTCCGGGATCGCATCCGGCTGGGGGCCGAATCCAAGATTGCCCCCGCCGTCGACGCCCATGGGAGCCTTCTCTCCCATCTGTCCGGCCCAGGAAGTTTGACCTTCTGGCACCGCCTTTACGATTCTCTCCCCCCTTCCTTGGCCTGGGTCCTCCTGGGACGAAACCTCGGTGTCATTCACACGTTTGGGGGAAGGGGCCCTCGGGGGTGTCCCGCTCTCCATAGCATCCGAACCCAGCAAATCCTCCGACGAGGATTGTTCGGCGCGGGACGTCGTCGGACTGTAAAAAGCATGGCTTAGATTAAAATATTATGCCATGACAAGTCTGGACGCATAAGCGTGTTCGGATTTTATACTCACGAGTTCACCAGGGGTTGTGCCCTGGGATCCCACTCCGGGCTGCTATCGGCGGCGGCAGTGGACTCCTCTGGAATAGGAGCCCCTTTTAGGCGACTCGGCCTCCAAGGACAGGGAGGTTGTCCTTTTCTTTCTTCCCCCCGCTGGGGATTCGTCTTCCTCCTCCTCGTCGTCCTCTTTGGAGGAAGAACAGGCATTGGAGTCTTTCGGATTTTGTGTCCGAAGCGCCACGGCGATGGAGGCCGCCCCTGGTCTTCTTGGCCTCCTTCTCGGCCTCCTTCTTTGGTGCCTTGTAAGGCGCCGGGACCAGCATCTTCGTCAGAAGTGGGCCGGCCGATTCTTCTGGCAGCAGGGCCGGACTGTAGATCCGCCCCGCCTTTTTCGCCCAACCCTAGAAGATTTTCGGGAAACATATTAAGCATTTTCCTAAGGATATGCGAATAAAACATATGAATTGTCAACATAAAGTGACTTACCGAACTTGCAGGGCGGGACAGTTGGTACCCGCGGTCCTCGGCGCAGTCCGGCCACGATTTTCCGGACATGAAAAGCACCTTCCAGATGTCCTTGTGCGAGGAGCCAAAGAGCTCTAGCAGGGTCCGGTGCTTGGCCGGGTCGAACTCCCATAAATTGCAAGCCCGGTGTTGACAAGGTAGAATCTGGCGAACTAACATCACCTGGACTACATTAACAAGTTTGATGTTCTTGTCTTCCATATCCTGGACGCGCATCTGGAGCACTGACAGTTCGTCGGACGAGGCCCAGTTCATGCCCTTCTTGGGCCAGGACGTAAGCCGTAGGGGGGCTCCGGATCTGAATTCCGGAGCAGCTGCCCATTCCTTGCCGCGCGGCTTAGTGATGTAAAAGCACTGCTGCTGCCACTCCTTGATGGACTCATTGAATGTACCTATTGGCCATGTAACGTTGGGCATCTTTCTCATCATGGCGCCTCTGCATTTAGCATGCTCGCCGCTCACTACCTTGGGCTTCACATTAAAAACCTTCAGTCATAAGCTGAAGTGTGGCGGGATGCGGAGAAAGGCCTCGCACACGACGATGAATGTCGAGATGTTGAGGAAGGAATTGGGGGATAGATCATGAAAATCAATACCGTAATAATACAAGATGCCACGAACAAATGGGTGGAGGGGAAAGCCTAGCCCGCGGACGAAATGGGGGAGGAATACCACCCTCTCTTGGGGTTCCGGAGTGGGGACGATCTGTCCCGCCGTCGGAAGACGATGGCCGATTCTTTTGGCGAAATACCCGGCCTCCCGAGGCTTTTTGATATCTTTCTCCCGGAGGGTAGAGGCCATCCACTTGCCTCCTGCTCCAGATCCGGAAATTTTTGGGAAACCTTTTTGGGCGGAGAAGACGAACACTTGGGCGCTAGGGCTCGAGCTAAGAGGAAAGGGTGATCAGAGGAAGAAGAAGGCGTGAGTGAAAATGGGAGTCCTTATCCCCTTATAAAGCCAATGGAGATCCTGCACCTCCCCAGTTGCCCGGTAAACTCGCTTATTCCCCAAGCGCCACGATTGATGGCGCGGTTAGGTTACCCACACCTGTATTAATGAGAATCCCATGATAAGAGGACACGATCTCTGCTTCGACAAGACGTGCCAATAAAACCGCCTCGCAATATGTCTGGTGGCAGGTTGAGAAAAACGGTTCGAATAATGACCGGGCCGCGGTGTGATGTCACGCTATGAAAAGTTGTCAGCATATTAGATTTGTGGAATATTGTGCTCTCTACGGTGGTATGTGGAATTTGTTTTGCAGAGCCGGACACGATCCTTGTGTTCAAAATCTTCTATGGAGTATTCGGAGAAGGAAACCACCTTGCAATGACGAAGACAATCTGCGTGCCGGACTCATCGTCATTGAAGCCTGGTTCAGGGGCTACAGAGGGACTTCAGGATTAGGGGGTCCTTAGACAGCCTGACTATATACTTTGGCCGGACTGTTGGACTATGAAGATACAAGATTAAAGACTTTGTCCCGTGTCTGGGTGGGACTCTCCTTTGCGCGGAAGGCAAGCTTGGCAATTCGGATATGTCGGTGTCTATATAAACCGGAGGTTTTAGTCCGTAGGATAACAACAATCAGAATCATAGGCTAGCTTTAGATCTCATGGTAGATATCATCAAGATCAATCAAGCAGGAAGTAGGTTATTACCACCATCGAGAGGGCCCGAACCTGAGTAAACATCGTGTCCCCCGCCTCTTGTTACCATTAGCCTTAGACGCACAGTTCGGGACCCCCTACCCGAGATTCGTCGGTTTTGACACCGACACCCATACCGTAGGACGGCAACCAGATGAAACAAGTCCCCTGGCTTGTCACCTCAAAGATGCGACCTATATGGCGCACGGCGTCTTCAAACGTGTAGGGGTACAAATCTGTCACCGCCAACATGCGCCAGCCTCTGCCGTTACTGCCTCTTTCATTGATGGCAATCCTTATGTCAAACACCGCGATGAGATAGTAATCGTCGTAGCCGCATCGCTTTGTCGGTGGGTCCGCAATTTCTATCTTCTTCAATCTCATGTAGGCATCATCATACATATTCAAGCCCAGCCAGTCCGGAAGGCCGATCCCAATGGTGGAGATGGGGTCTACTGGAACTGCCGCACTGCTGTGGATGTTGTGCAAAATGATGGTGGCATCCGCCAGAGGTATGCAAGCCAATCTTCATGGGCACCGAGCCAGACCTATATATAAGATGGTGGGCAGCAGAGAAATTATGGGATGTTAATGGAATAGCTAAGTACTACATGATCAAACTCCATTACTGACCTGCTCATCGGACAAAATCCGACTACCTCTCAACGTCGGCAACTCTAGTGGAGTCAACGTGCAACTATGGCCAGGGAGCGGTGGACTGTTCGAAGGATTGTCCCATAGAAGAACCTTCTCCGCGAGGACGCATGGAAGACCAACAAGCATGGCCGTTTCCCAAGCCTTTTTAAGCACCTTCCTGGAAAACTTGGTGCAGGAAGCACCGAGTCTTGCGGCGGTGAGGACGTCGAAGCGGCGTGCGATTTCTCCCACGGGATCGTTGTCCAAGGTCTCCCAGCCCCGACGAGAAGGAGAACCTCCTGGCAAATCCATGGGAGCAGCGACGAACTGCCTTCTCTTTGGGGGGAGGGGAAATGGCGAGGAGGAGATAAGAGCATAGTAACCGAGGTGCCTCGTCCCTTCCAACTGTAGATCGTTCCTTAGCGTAGGGGTGAGGCTATTATTTACTACTAGTACTAGCATTATGGAACATTATGGGATTGCATTATACTGTAAATAATAGCACTAGTAAGAAATTTTTGGCACTAGGTAGTAGTTTTTGGCGTGGATTAAGAAATTTTGGGTATGATTTTGCCATTTTTTGTACACGCCAACTAGTGTCAAAAAACGTCTTACATTATGTGACGGAGGAGTACATACTCGTACTGTAGCAGTATTAGTACTAATTTTTCTCAACTAGTAGTGCGATATACTGTACTTCTAGTCTAGTCTAATATAGTGCACCAGTTTTGAACTCTTGAATCTCAGGGCCAAGGAGCTACAGTTGGAAGTGGAGGGTACTACTGTTCTCTAGAACCATCGCTGTACTATCAATGAATGGAAAGTACACCTGCATGGTGGCCTAGTGGGCACTCTCGGTGCTCTATTCAGTCGCTCCTCTCATGTAGCTAGCCTACTCAGCCGCTCCTCTCACGCACACACTAGCAGCCTATTTATCAGCGACAGTTACTGTGGGGGCAGAACATTTGAGTTATTGGACACAGCGAGACTAGGCTTTTCGCTTCCATTTGTGGAGGTGTAATGGATCTCGTCGAACTTTATTAGTAGTTCCTTCTTTATGAATGAGATGAAGCAAAGCTTTTGCCTCCGTTTCAAAAAAACACGTCAAGAGGAATTTCTTTTATAGTAGAGCCGATAATGGAGTGAAGTCTATGCGTGCAACGCCACAAGCTATAGAGTAGTAGTACAGCACTTTACGTACAAAGCCATATTGCACATTTCTCAATGCCCCGCGAGGCTTTTCCGGCTCCTCGGGCTTAATTGGGAGGCACTAGTTTAAATATGCTACTAGTTGATGAGGAAGCTACAAGTGAGGTGCGGCTAGGGCGAGCACGTGAGCCATGGGATGCTGGGAAGGAAACCCCGTTCACGTGGCTAGGCTATCCAGTGCACCCAGATTGTGGGGTCGCATGTTCGTTTGACTTCAAAACTCAAACTACCTGTGTAAAATATTGGCTTGCAGCGAAGTGTAGTACTATTTAAAAAAAAAGATCGATGTGTGTTTGGCTGGGATCGAACCCACAACACGAGGTATACACTCCCGCGACAACTAGTAGTTCTCATTGGAGTACAAGGCAACCTAGAATCTCCTTTTGTCGCTAGTAGTACGTACATTGTTCCTTACAAGAAACCCCTAGTAATGCAAGAAACAACTAAAATGCCAAGAAACTACTACCACTTGCATACGTGGCAGACTTAAGATAAGACTACCTTATCTACCATTGTGCATGCTCTTACCAACCAGCCCTACCAAGAAACGGCTACTCTACAAAATGTCGTTATAGGCATGTTTCAACCCATGGCCCTGTTTGGATACATTTGTTGTCAATCTAACTCAGCCATCGGAACACCACTTTGATTAGAGTTAGTTCAGGGTTACAATCTAACTCTAACCTCTGACAGGGCCCATGTCTCCCATTAAGTCAACGCGTTCTATTTGACTGGGCTTTATGACTTGTGGGACCTACATGTCAGTCTGCACAAAAATCCTCGAGTGACCTCCAACCTCCGGCGCCTCCACCGAGTCATCCTCGGCCATGGGACGCAGCTACCGCCGCCGGCAGAAGGCGAGGTCAAAACCGTCGGCGATGCGGCGCCCATATTGCGGCAGCCCAAATGTCAGCTCCATCCGGCGCTCGCGGCCGCTAGCTACCCAAGATAGCTCCGTCCAGCTGCTTGTCTGCAAGGTTTGCTAGCTAGATTGGCACAGAAGTGCGGCGCCTTGCTCGCGCGTGCCGCGCTAAGGCCAGCGATCTGGCTCGAGCGAAGGCCAGCGCGGCGGCTTGCTCGCTCGTGAGTCATGCTCGGGCCAGCTTGCCAACCCGTGCGGAGGACAGCGCGGCGTCCGGCCCGTCCGGTGGAGCGGCGGCCAACTCGCTCATCATCGGCGCCACCGACGAACACGCATCAATACTGTTTGAAGTAATTTTCAGGAAAAATAATGATTTGAGGGGGAATAACAGGATAGAAGGTCAGATGTTGGTCCCTTGTGTCAATGGTCAAACAAAATGTGTTGGTTTAAGCTGCCTCGTCAGCACGGACGTGTGGGCCAACCCTGTCATAAATGTGTTTAAACGAACCTAATCGGTAGGAGTACTAGGTAGTAGTTTTTGGAGTGGATTAAGAAATTTTGGGTATGTTTTTGCTATTTTTTGTACAATAGATTCTTCCTAGGGCTGGTTGAAAGTTGTAGTTTTTTGTTAAATACTCTACATATTGTAAGTAGGAGTGAAAGTCAAGCTTTGGAAGCCAATAAGCAAGGCTAGTTACATAGTGCATATGTGTACATGATTGAAACTAAATATCAACCATGAGTGACTAATATCTTGATGGAAAACTCGAAACTATGGAATACTAGGAAAAAATGCATGGTTGGAAATACTAGCAATGTTCATGTGCATTGCAATGAATCATAATTAGAATAACACTTATTCACAAACTTGATACAAAACACTCTAATTTTGATATACATATGTCACTAGAGATATATTATGTTTCAATTAGAATATATTCCTTGGGCTGTTTTGGTGAGGTCAGGGAGGGATGTGGTTGGTTTTAAGATACTAATTATGGGTTTTTCTGCAAATTGGTAGACAAGTGGGATGTTGGTGAGAAAAGGCAACAACTTACCTCACAATAGTTAGATGTAGATCTAATGGTCAGAAACGACGGATGGCAGACACACCATCATCACCAACTTAGTCTTGTGTAGGAGTACTAGCAATATCCGTGCATTGCACGGAACATCAAGATGCATTTTTTTATAAAACACTTGTTGTGATTTTCATGCCCAATATGCGATACTATCCTAAAGAGACTCGAAGGTCCCACCAAGGATAGAACTGCATATTGATACGCTTTTGCAAGGTGGATATCATTACATCAACATTACATAATAGATGGGGATACATACAAGAGGCATACAATGCCACACGAATACAACATCATCATACATAAGAGCAACATCTGACTACGGATGAAACACAAACAGAAAACTCAAATGACATCCACCCTGCTAGCCCAGGCTGCCGACCTGGAACATATCCCCTGATCGAAGAAGAAGCAGAAAAAGAACTCCAAAACAAGCAAACATCGCTCTCGCGTCATGATCATCACATAACAAGTACCTGCATCTGTTGTTGTAGTAATCTGTGAGCTACGAGGACTCAGCAATCCCATTACCATGGGTATCAAGACTAGCAAAGCTTAAGGGAAAGGAAGGGGTAAGGTGGTGAGGTTGCAGCAGCTGCTAAGCATAATATGGTGGCTAACATACGCAATTGAGAAAGCAATGGAACGGTCGTGAAGCTATCAATGATCAAGAGGTGATCCTGAACTCCTACTTACGTCAAACAGAACCCAAAACCGTGTTCACTTTCCGGACTCCGCCGAAAAGAGACCATCACAGCTACACACACGGACAATACAAGTTTAAAGGACAAGCTGTCCAAAACAGCAAGTAGGCATCTTACAAGCATCAAAACAATATGCTACAACATCTCAACGTGAAAACAAAATTCATGGGCATGAAGTACAGGTAAAGCAAGGCAAAACATGAACACTGAGCTATCTCCAGAAATCACTATAACATGCTCAAAAGGACATGGCAAGATTGCAAATAATAACAGTTTGAGACTTAGCAGAAATAACATCAGGTTGCAATGTTTAGAGCTATTAAACAAGATGCTACAGGAACTTATCATGGTAAAGAAAGGAATGGGATGCTAATACTAAAGACAAAGAACAAAACTCCTTTACTGAACTTATTCCAAAGATCAACCGAAAAGATGGTAGCATCCATGCAAACATGGCAAATGATGACAGATTCATATATGGCAGGAACAATAAGTAGGCATGTTGGTGAGCTTGTACCACTCACCACAGAGGATTACATGGCATGACAAGGTGACCAACAGTAATAATACATGTTTATGAAGCTAAGAATGGCAAGAACAAGTTCATAGGGTGCATGGATCACTAGCAAAGCTCATGGCAAAACTGAACTTAATGTTAACATGCTGACAGCAACATTATTTAGCAACTTGAGAGAAAGATAACAGCAAGTTACAGCAGGACATAAATGCAACCAGGGGCATGGATGGATAGAGCATGACATGTATAACAAAACATCCTTAGTGAACATCTCCAGATTATGCATAGAATGACTTGTAGCAGCAGGTTTACATAGCATCATGAGATAGCAGATTCAGGCTAGCAAAACAGTAACAGCAAGTACCCTACTTAACAAGCTCGATGGACTCACTACAAGACTCACAAAAAATACATGGATTGCACCACTGTAAATATGGCAAGATGTATTTCAAAACACGTGTAGAGCCCATGCTCATAGGATGCACACACAAAATGCAATGAAAAAGACAAATCACCAAGTTCTGCTAACAGACAGTAGTTAACATCATATAGCACTCTTGCAACGATGAAAAGGGAATCAAGATGGACACAAAAAAGCATGGCGTAATGGAACAAAATGAAGGGGATATCATGGTGAACATTCCGATATATCATGCATGCAAAACGGAGCGGCATGCTAGGAGATATGATGTGATGAACATGGCAACATAACAACGGAATTAGGGGACTTAGGA
>NC_041387.1:566533522-566540210 GCF_002162155.2 Triticum dicoccoides | reverse complement strand
GGTGTGGGCGAACGGCGCAGCCGGGTCGGATGGCGGGGATGGCGGCGCCTGCGGAGGAGCGGGCTCCGGCGATGACGGCGGTCGCCGGCGGGCGTCCATGCGGCGGCGCAAGAGTGCGCGGGCGGCCGGAGTGCGGGGGCGCAGCTCGGCGAAGGAACGGGCGCGGTTGAGCCGCAGGACAGGTGGCGGCGTCTCACTGGTCCGGGGCGGCGGCGCGGGACGCCCGGCAGGCGGCGGACATGTCCGATGGCGGTGGGGGATGTTTTGAGGGTTTTGGACTGCGGGATTGGAGGAGGGGTGCACATATTTATAGGTAGAGGGAGCTAGGACAGTCCAAATAAGGAGTGGTTTTCGGCCACGCGATCGTGATTGAACGACCGAGAGGATGGAGGGGGTTAGGATGGGTTATTGATGTGCTTTGGAGGGGTGTTGGCCTGCAACACAGAAGAGGCCTTTGTGGTTCCCCGGTTAACCGTTGGAGTATCAAACAGACTCCAAATGGCACGCAAACTTGACAGGCGGTCTACCGGTAGTGTACCAAGGCCGCTTGGCAAATCACGGTCCATTTCGAGAATGTTTAACACCCGTTCACAACAGGAGACAAAAGGGGGACGCCAGAGGACATAGGAGTGTCGGATTGCAAAACGGATAACGGGGAAAATGCTCAGATGCATGAAACGAACACGTATGCAAAATGATATGCACATGATGACATGGCAAAGGGCAACACGCAGGCAAATGACATGGCAACAACGGCGCATAACTGGCGGACACCTGGCGCATCGAAGTCGGGGCGTTACAACTCTCCTCCACTAACAAGAGATCTCGTCCCGAGATCTTAGGAACAAGACGGAAGGGAAAAGGGATGAGGTGGAATAAGAATGCAAGAGAAGAAGCAAAGAATCGAGAGAACTCGAGAAGAAGAGGGGAACTCGAGAATCAAAAGCTCACGGAATCAGATAGACTATGAAACCACTCCGGTTAGAACGAGATAAGAAACGAATAAGACTGAAAGGATTTAGGCAACACTCCGGCTGAAACATGGAGGAATAGAACACAATCTTGAGAGGATGGAATGATACTAGATGAAGACATGACACAAAACCTCCGGAAAGAATTGAAATAGTTGAATGAAAAGAACGGAGAAGAAAATGACAACTTGTGCCACGACTAAAATTGAAAGCATCTTTAGAAGGAAGGTTTAAACGAAGTTGTTGAGAAAATCAACAACGGGAAGAATAAGCTTGTTGTGGTCTTGTAGGTAACATCTCAAGATCATAAGGTGATAACCGGACACAAACGGAAATGATCGGATAGCTTAGAAGAACGAACAAATGCAAAACTCTACTTCAAAAGAATACGGAGAATTAATTGTAGTTCGAGACGTGAGAAGAAAAGATACTTGAACTCCACCAACAAGGATCTTGATGAACTCTTGAAGAATGAATTAAATCATGAAGAACCACCATGAAGAACTCCGGTAACGAAAAGATGATGAGATAGGAATGAACGATGAAAAGAATAAGACTGAAGCCTTGCATCGATTTAGATGGAGGTTCCGACGAGATGGCCGAGGAAAATTTGAACTCCGAAAAAGAAAAGATGATAACACTTGGAACCGAGAGATTTTTCGTCATGAACAAACTCCGAAGGAAGGGATTAATCACTTGGAGGAAATAATAATAAGATTTATTGTATGCTTATCCTTCATCAAATTAAATTGATGACAAGCAATGGATTTTGCATACTACTTATTCTTCTTGGAAAGGATTAAGGGGAATATAGCACAAAACTTGAGAAAGTCTTCATAAACCACCGGTAGATTGGAAAAAACGAATGAATTGATATGATAAGAATGGAAAAGGAATCTTCAACGAACCACCGTGAAAATGAAAATGAACGAAGAGAAGAGAACGAATCGCCAGAAAGAATTATAAACCGAACGAAGATACTTGAGTGAATCAAAATGCAAGAGAATGAAGAGATCGCGAACTGATTGAAGAATACTTGAACGAAGCACCGGAAGAATGTTGAGACGAATGAAAGGGCATGGATCTGGAATAATTGGAGAACAAATTTGAAAAACTTAGAACGAAGAGATATTCCGAAAAGATGGCCTCCGGATGATTGAGACGGAAAACAACTCCTGAAATACTCTCGATGGATGAAAAGAATTTCTGACAAACGGGGTAATTTGTGAGGATAACAAGACATAGAACCACACGTCCTCGAGAGAACGGGCAAGATTTAGAGAAACCCTTCTTCGATCTTCAAAGCTAAGAATGACGACGAGAAACACCACCGAAATTACTGAGATACTCCGGGAGAATGAAAAACGAAGAGGTTGAGCGAACAATGAAAATGATTTGAAATTCATCTTGGAAAAGATCTGACTGATGAAAATCATACTTACGTCAAAATTAAAAATGATTTGAGAATAGCTCCGGGAAATTAGAAGAGTCAGGTAAGATCCTGGAAAAAGACCTGTGGGTTAGGGCCCACTTAAGAGATAACCCCGTTGGAAAGGATTGTTGAAGAGATAGATGATGGACCGGAACAACTGAAATATTTGAATGAGGTGACAACCTCGAATTAATTCAAACACAGACGAATATCCTGAGATTTCTTCCAAACTCTGGAATGATTAAATGGCGAGGGTCGAATGAGCAAGGAGAACACTTGATCCCAGGAAAAGAATGTGATCAACCCGAAAAACATGAATTGAGTCCACCGAAAAAGAGATGAAGAATGTCAAACAAAAGAGAGTTCACCGGTTGAAACAATTTACAAATGATTTAAGAGACTCCGCACAAATGAAATTGATGCTCGAAACAAACTCAGGCTCCGGGAAGAGGAGGGTGGGAGGGCGGGAAAAACAAAGGCAACTTGGAAGGGGAAACCGACGAATATGTTGAAGAGAAAACACCGGTTGAAATCATTGAGGAAAGAAAGCAAAGACTTCACACGAGTAGGATGGATACTCGATTATGAACTCCGGTTCCAATAAGTAAAGGGTGGGCGGGTGGGAAAAAGAAAATAACTGAGGATTGAACTTGGCAAAGATGAAGAGGCTCGAGTCAACTTGATGAGAAATGCACCGGATGAAAAGAGCTGAGAACCAACGAACGGAAACCAACTGCGTGAACCTAAAGAAAAATTTGAAGGGGAAGAGAACTAATTCAAAACACCTACGTCAAGATTCCTCACCAGAGCGACAAAGGGGCTGAGGAGTAAAAAGAATTCCTACTCTCCGATATAACTAGACTCCGAAAATAGTTTTCTTCTAGACTCAACAACGGCCAAACTACACGATCAATCAAGGGGGCTCCTATGGTCGGTTGAGGCTATGATACCAACTTGTCACGCCCAATATGCGATACTATCCTAAAGAGACTCGAAGGTCCCACCAAGGATAGAACCACATATTGATACGCTTTTGCAAGGTGGATATCATTACATCAACATTACATAATAGATGGGGATACATACAAGAGGCATACAATGCCACACGAATACAACACCATCATACATAAGAGCAACATTCGACTACGGATGAAACACAAACAGAAAACTCAAACGACAGCCACCCTGCTAGCCCAGGCTGTCGACCTGGAACCTATCCCGTGATCGAAGAAGAAGCAGAAAAAGAACTCCAAAACAAGCAAACATCGCTCTCGCGTCATGATCATCACATAACCTGTACCTGCAACTGTTGTTGTAGTAATGTGTGAGCCACGAGGACTCAGCAATCCCATTACCATGGGTATCAAGACTAGCAAAGCTTAAAGGGAAAGGAAGGGATAAGGTGGTGAGGTTGAAGCAGCGGCTAAGCATAATATGGTGGCTAACATACGCAAATGAGAGTGAGAAGAGAAGCAACGGGACGGTCGTGAAGCTATCAATGATCAAGAGGTGATCCTGAACTCCTACTTACGTCAAACATAACCCAAAACCGTGTTCACTTCCCGGACTCCGCCGAAAAGAGACCATCTCGGCTACACACACGGTTGATGCGCTTTAATTCGTATCTGGTGTCAAGTTATCTACAACCGGATATTAACAAATTCCCATCTGCCACATAACCGCGGGCACGGCTCTCGAAATTTTATACCCTACAGGGGTGTCCCAACTTAGCCCATCACAAGCTCTCACGGTCAATGAAGGATATTCCTTCTCCCAGGAAGACCCGATCAGTCTCGGAATCCCGGTTTACAAGACATTTCGACAATGGTAAAACAAGACCAGCAAAGCCGCCCGAATGTGCCGACAAATCCTTATAGGAGCTGCACATATCTCGTTCTCAGGGCAAACCGGATTGTCCAAACTTCCGGTAGGCCAGCCCAGAGTTGCCCCAGGTGGCCACCGGCGGCTGATAGGTGGGACCAACACTCACGACGAGCACTGGCCCGGGGGGGGGAGGTAAATAAAGATGACCCTCGGGCTCCGGAAACCCAAGGGAAAAAGGGCTAGGTGAGGCAAATGGTAAAACCAAGGTTGGGCCTTGCTGGAGGAGTTTTATTCAAAGCCAACTGTCAAGAGGGTCCCATAAATCACCCAACCGTGTAAGGAACGCAAAATCCGGGAACATAATACCGATATGACGGAAACTAGGGCGGCAAGAGTCGAACAAAACACCAGACATAAGGCCGAGTCTTCCACCCTTTACCAAGTATATAGATGCATTAATTAAATAAGAGATATTGTGATATCCCAACATAATCCTGTCCATCATAGAGCAATCTTCAACCTCACCTGCAACTAACAACGCTATAAGAGGGGCTGAGCACAAGCGGTAACATAGCCAAGCAATGGTTTGCTAGGAAGGGTGAAAAGGTTAGAGGCTGACATGGCAATTTAGGAGGCTTTAAGAGAAGTGATAGGTAGCGCAGCAATGCGATAGAACGAAGCAACTAGCATAGCAATGATAGTAGTGAGATCCAAGGTGACGGTCATCTGGCCTTAAATCCCGCAAGGAAGAAGAACGAGTCCATGAAGAAGATGAAGCCACGAAGACGAACCAAGCGTAGATGAACGAATCCTCATGATCGCAACGAAACGGGAACTATCGAGAAGAAGCACACAACATGGTAAACACACCACACATATACATGACATGATGCACAACCAAGCATGATGCATGACAAAGCTACATGAAGCTACTCATGGCAAGAGATGATGCAAACAAGAGCAACGCATCAAACCAAGTTTAAATGAGGCCGGAAATACATATAACAAATCTGGTAGGTCCTCATATGGAAGTCTTGAACTTGGTCCAGATCTGAATAAACCTTATGTTCAAGTTGTTAAACAGAAAGTTAACATGCACCAAGATGATCTAGACGAGATTCTAGTCAAGTTACATATAAAGTTCATTTAATTCGGAGCTACGGCCAAGAAGATATGAGCAAAACAAGTTAAACATGGCATTGATGCAAAATGCATCCAAACATCAAGCAAACACCTCAAAACAAGGATGCAAGTTTCATATAGAGCACACTCAAAACGGAGCAACGGTTCAACACATACACACAATACAAGTTTAAAGGACAAGCTGTCCAAAACAGCAAGTAGGCATCTTACAAGCATCAAAACAATATGCTACAACATCTCAACGTGAAAACATAAGGCATGGGCATGAAGTACAGGTAAAGCAAGGCAAAACATGAACACTGAGCTATCTCCGGAAATCACTATAACATGCACAAAACGACATGGCAAGATTGCAAATAATAACAGTTTCAGACATAGCAGAAATAACATCAGGTTGCAATGTTTAGAGCTATCAAACAACATGCTACAGAAACTTATCATGGTAAACAAAGGCATGGGATGCTAATACTAAAGACAAAGAACAAAACTCCTTTACTGAACTTATTACAAAGATCAACCGAAAAGATGGTAGCATCCATGCAAACATGGCAAATGATATGACAGATTCATATATGGCAGGAACAACAATAAGTAGGCATGTTGGTGAGCTTGTACCACTCACCACAGAGTAATACAGGGCATTACAATGTGACCAACAGTAATAATACATGTCTATGAAGCTAAGCATGGCAAGAACAAGTTCATAGGGTGCATGGATCACTAGCAAAGCTCATGGCAAAACTGAACTTAATGTTAACAGGCTGACAGCAACATTATTTAGCAACTTGAGAGAAAGATAACAGCAAGTTACAGCAGGCCATAAATGCGACTAGGGGCATGTATGGATAGAGCATGACATGTATAACAAAACATCCTTAGTGAACATCTCCAGATTATGCATAGATTGACTTGTAGCAGCAGGCTTACATAGCATCATGAGATAGCAGATTCAGCCTAGCAAAACAGTAACAGCAAGTACCCTACTTACCAAGCTCGACGCACTCACTACAAGACTCACAAAAATACATGGATTGCACCACTTTAAATATGGCATGATGTAGTTCAAAACACATGTAGAGCCAATGCTCATAGGATGCACATAGAAAATGCAATGAAAAAGACAAATCACCAAGTTCTGCTAACAGACAACAGTTAACATAATATAGCACTCTTTCAATGATGAAAAGGGAATCAAGATGGACTCAAACAAGCATGGAGCAATGGAACAAAATTGAGGGCATCTCATGGTGAACATTTTGATATATCATGCACGCAAAACGGAGCGGCATGCTAGGAGATATGATGCGATGAACATGGT
>NC_041387.1:566470242-566533146 GCF_002162155.2 Triticum dicoccoides | reverse complement strand
CGCGGCTCGGCAAAGGAACGGGCGCGGGCGGCGGCGGCTGGGCCCGTGGGGGCCGGCTGCGGGCCTGGCGGGCCGTGCGGGCGCAGTTGACCCGCGGGACAGGTGGCGGCTTCTCACTGGTCTGGGGCGGCGGCGCGGGACGTCTGGCAGGGGGCAGACATGTCCGGTGGCGGCGGGGGAAGTTTTTAAGGTTTTGGACTGCGGGATTGGAGGAGGGTGCACATATTTATAGGTAGAGGGAGCTAGGAGAGTCCAAATGAGGAGCAGTTTTCAGCCACGCGATCGTGATCGAATGACCGAGAGCATGGAGGGGGTTAGGATGGGTTATTGAGCTGCTTTGGACGGGTGTTGGGCTGCAACACAAAAGATGCCATTAGATTTATTTTGGAGTGCGGCCTCTCTCGTGGGAGCCTCGTGTCCCTTTCGGACTACTTCTTTCTTCCTAAAATTCTTAAATAATCCAAAACTGATAAAAATTGCCATTAGAGTTATTTTGGAGTCAGTTTACTTACCGTACCACGTACCTATGCCTTTTCGGAGTCTGGAACGTTCTGGAAAGTGTCTCTTATGTATTCCTCAGGGGTTATGGTTTCAATAATATTAGTTTCAACATTGATAGGATTACCTAAAATATAATGTTTAATTCTTTGACCGTTTACCACCCTTGGATTTGTGCCTTCGAAGTTGTTGATTTTTATAGCACCAGAACGATAGACCTCCTCGATAACGTAGGGACCTTCCCATTTTGAGAGAAGTTTTCCTGCAAAAAATCTTAAACGAGAGTTTAATAATAACACATAATCCCTACGTTAAACTAACGCTTTTGTATCCTCTTATCATGCCAGCGTTTGACTTTTTCTATGAAAAGCTTGGCATTCTCATATGCTTGGGTTCTCCATTCATCAAGTGAGCTAATATCAAACAACCTCTTCTCACCGGCAAGTTTGAAGTCATAATTGAGATCTTTAATAGCCCAATATGATTTATGTTCAAGTTCAAGAGGTAAATGACATGCTTTTCCATAAACCATCTTATATGGAGACATACCCATAGGATTTTTGTATGCAGTTCTATAGGCCCAGAATGCATCATCAAGATTTTTGGACCAATTCTTTCTAGATCTATTCACATTCTTTTGCAAAATTAATTTGAGCTCTCTATTTCTCAACTCTACTTGACCACTAGACTACGGGTGATAGGAGATGCGATTCTATGATTGACATCATAGTTAGCGAGCATCTTACGGAAAGCACCATGAATAAAGTGTGAACCACCATCAGTCATAAGATATCTAGGGACTCCAAACCTCGGAAAAATAACTTCTTTAAGCATTTTAATAGAAGTGTTATGATCAGCACTACTAGTTGGAATAGCTTCTACCCACTTAGTAATGTAATCAACAGCAACTAGAATATGTGTATAACCATTGGAGGTAGGAAAAGGTCCCATATAATCAAAGCCCCAAACATCAAACGGTTCAATAACAATAGAATAATTCATAGGCATTTCTTGACGTCTACTGATGTTACCTATTCTTTGACATTCATCACAAGATAAGACAAACTTACGAGCATCTTTGAAGAGATTAGGCCAATAAAAACCAGATTGCAGTACCTTGTGTGCAGTTCTGTCTCCAGCGTGGTGTCCTCCATAGGATTCAGAGTGACACTTGCGTAGGATTTGTTCCTGTTCATGCTTAGGCACACAACGTCTAATAATACCATCTACTCCTTCTTTATAAAGGTGTGGATCATCCCAGAAGTAATGTCTTAAATCATAAAAGAACTTTTTCTTTTGCTGGTATGTGAAACTAGGCGGTATATATTTAGCAACAATGTAATTACCATAATCAGCATACCAAGGAGCAGTACGAGAAGCATTGACAACCGCTAATTGTTCATCGGGAAAACTATCATTAATAGGCAGTGGGTCATCAAGAACATTCTCTAACCTAGACAAGTTTTCTGCGACGGGGTTCTCAGCTCCCTTTCTATCAATAATATGCAAGTCAAATTCTTGAAGCAAGAGAACCCATCTAATGAGTCTAGGCTTAGCATCTTTCTTTTCCATAAGATATTTAATAGCAGCATGATCAGTGTGAATAGTAACTTTGGAATCAACAATATAAGGTCTAAATTTATCACATGCAAACACAACTGCTAAGAACTCTTTTTCAGTAGTAGCATAGTTTCTCTGGGCAGTATGAAGAGTCTTACTAGCATACTGGATAACATTCAATTTCTTATTGACTCTTTGCCATAAAACAGCACCTACAACATAATCACTAGCATCGCTCATAATTTCAAAAGGTAAATTCCAATCAGGTGGCTGAACAATAGGTGCAGTGATCAAAGCTTTCTTAAGTCTTTCAAATGCTTCTACACAATCATCATCAAAGTCAAAAGGAATATCTTTTTGTAATAAATTAGTCAGAGGCCTAGAGATTTTCGAAAAGTCCTTAATGAACCTCTTATAAAAACCGGCATGACCAAGGAAACTTCTTATACCTTTTATGTCCTTGGGGCATGGCATCTTTTCAATAGCATCAACTTTGGCTTTATCGACTTCAATACCTCTCTCGGAGATCTTGTGCCCCAAGACAATGCCTTCATTAACCATAAAGTGACACTTCTACCAATTCAGGATGAGACTAGTGTCTTCGCACCTCTGCAAAACTTGATCAAGGTTGCTCAAACAATCATCAAAAGAGGATCCATAGACGGAGAAGTCATCCATGAATACCTCACAAATCTTTTCACAAAAATCAGAACATATAGCCATCATGCATCTTTGAAAGGTAGCAGGTGCATTACATAAAACAAAAGGCATACGTCTATAAGCAAAAGTACCAAAAGGGCAAGTAAAAGTAGTTTTAGATTGATCCTTCGCTGATACAGGTATTCGAGAGAAGCCAGAATAACCATCTAGAAAGAAAAAATGTATGTGTTTGGATAGCCTTTCTAGCATTTGATCAATAAAAGGTAAAGGGTAATGATCTTTCTTAGTAGCTTTATTCAAGTTACGGAAATCAATTACCATCCTATAACCTATAATAATTCTTTGTGGGATCAATTCAGCTTTATCATTAGGAACAATGGTAATACCTCCCTTTTTAGGGACACAATGGACAGGGCTTACCCATTCACTATCAGCAACGGGATAAATAATACCTGCCTCAAGGAGTTTTAGTATCTCCTTTCTTACCACTTCCTTCATTTTGGGATTTAATCGTCTTTGAGGATCTCTAACTGGTTTGGCATCTTTCTCCATTGAAATTTTGTGTTGACATAATGTGGGACTAATGCCCTTAAGATCATCCAGAGTATATCCAATTGCAGCTCGGTGCTTCTTTAGAGTTTTCAATAGTTTTTATTCTTCTTTCTCTGAAAGGTTAGCACTAATAATAACAGGATATATTTCTTTTTCATCAACATAAGCATACTTAAGATTATCAGTTAAGGGTTTGAGTTCAAACACGGGATCACCCTTGGGTGGAGGGGGATCCCCAAGAATTTCAACGGGAAGGTTATGTTTTAGCTTAGGTTCTTGTTTAAGGAACACTTAATATATTTCTTCCCTTTCCTTCATAAACATATCGTTTTCATGGTCTAACAAATAATGTTCTAACGGATGAGACATACCATGGAAGCAAGACCAATAATCTCATCCTTACTAGGTGGTTCCCTTTCTCGAGCTTGTCTACTAAACTTAGCAAAATTGAACTCATGAGACATACCATCTATGCCCACAGTGATGACCTTCCTTTTACAATTAATCTTAGCACTAGCAGTATTCAAGAAGGGTCTACCAAAAATAATGGGACAAAAATCATCTTGTGGGGAAGCAAGAACAAGAAAATCAGCAGGGTATTTAATCTTCCCACACAAGACTTCAACATCTCTAACAATCCCTATAGGTTTAATGGTGTCCCTATTAGCAAGCTTAATAGTAACATCAATGTCTTCTAATTCAACAGGTGCAATATCGTGCAAAATTTCTTTATAAATATCATAAGGTATCGCACTAGCACTAGCACCCATATCACATAAGCCATGGTAACAATGATCTCCTATTTTAACAGAAATAATAGGCATGCCTACAATAGGTCTACGTGTCTTAGTATCGGGTCTAGCAATATTAGCAGTTTCACCCAAGAAAGAGATAACATGCCCATCTAAGTCCTCATCCAAGAGATCTTTAATCATAGCAATACCAGGTTCAACATTAGTTTGTTCAGGAGGTGTATAGGTCCTAGTATTACTCTTACGAACAACAATCGAAGCTTTAGCATGATCTTTTATCCTAACAGGAAAAGGAGGTTTTTCGACATAAGCAGTAGGAATAATAGGATCACTATATGTAATAGTGTTTTCTTCGACCGTAATAGGTGCAACAACTTTCACTTCAACAGGAGGATTATATTTAAACCACTTCTCTTTAGGGAGATCAACGTGAGTAGCAAAAGTTTCACAAAAAGTAGCTACTATCTCAGAGTCAAGTCCATACTTAGAGCTAAATCCACGGAAAGCATCGGTATCCATAAAAGATTTAACACAATCGAACTTAGGTGTCATACCTGACTCCTTTCCATCGTCGGAACCCCAATCTTCAGAGTTGCGTTTAATTATTTCCAATAAGTCCCATTTGAAATCAATAGTCTTCAGCATATAGGAACCAACACAAGAAGTATCGAGCAAGTTGCGATTATCAAGAGAAAGCCGAGCATAAAAATTCTGAATTATCATTTCCCGAGAGAGCTCATGATTGGGGCATGAATACAACATTGACTTAAGCCTCCCCCAAGATTGAGAGATGCTTTCTCCTTCGCGAGGCTAGAAATTAGATATGTAGTTACGATCACGATGAACAAGATGCATAGGATAGAACTTCTGGTGAAATTCCAACTTCAATCGCTTATAATTCCAATATCTCGTATCATCACATAGCCTATACCATGTAATTGCATCTCCCTTCAAAGATAAAGGGAAGACCTTCCTTTTGACAACATCATCAGGAATACCTGCAAGCTTAAATAATCCACAAAGTTCATCTACAAAGATAAGGTGTAAGTCGGGATGCAATGTTCTGTCTCCTGCAAAAGGATTAGCTAGCAGTTTTTCTATCATACCCGAAGGAATCTCAAAGTGAATATTTTCATAAAGTTTAGTAGGTTGAGGATCATCTCTTTGCTCTTCTGGTTGGGATGAAGATACCCCAAACAAGCCCCTCAAAGGATTAGTTTCCATAGTGACAAATAACAGAAAATTTCAGCACACTATATAAATGTTTCCTTACCAAGTTCTAGTCACCAAAAGCGCTACACTCCCTGGCAACGGCGCCAGAAAAGAGTCTTGATGACCCACAGGTATAGGGGATCTATCGTAGTCCTTTCGATAAGTAAGAGTGCCGAACCCAACGAGGAGCAGAAGGAAATGATAAGCAGTTTTCAGTAAGGTTTTCTCTGCAAGCACTGAAATAGTAGGTGATAGATAGTTTTGTGATAAGATAAATAGTAACAAGCAAAAAGTAAATATAGTAATTAAATAAAGTGCAGCAAGGTGGCCCAATCCTTTATGTAGCAAAGGATAAGCCTGGACAAATTCTAATAATGAAGAAGAAGCTCCCGAGGACACATTGGGAATTATCGTCAAGCTAGTTGTCATCACGTTCATAAGATTCACGTTCGGTACATTGATAATTTGATATGTGGGTGGACCGGCACTTGGGTACTGCCCTAACATGGACAAGCATCCCACTTATGATTAACCCCTATTGCAAGCATCCGCAACTACAAAAAGGAGTATTAAGGTAAACCTCACCACAACATTAAACATATGGGTCCATATCAACCCCTAACGAAGCAACACATAAACTAGGGTTTAAGATTCCGTCACTCTAGCAACCCATCATCTACTTATTACTTCCCTATGCCTTCCTCTAGGCCCAAATAATGGTGAAGTGTCATGTAGTCGACGTTCACATAACACCACTAGAGGAAAGACAACATACATCTCATCAAAATATCAAACGAATACCAAATTCACATGACTACTAATAGCAAGACTTCACCCATGTCCTCAGGAACAAACGTAACTACTCACAAAGCATATTCATGTTCATAATCAGAGGAGTAATAATATGCATAAAGGATCTGAACATATGATCTTCCACCACGTAAACCAATTAGGATCAACTAGAAGGAGTAATCAACACTACTAGCAACCCTCATGTACCAATTTGTGGTTTTGATACAATATTGGATACAAGAGATGAACTAGGGTTTTGAGAGGAGATAGTGCTGGTGAAGATGTTGATGGAGATTGACCCCCTCTCGATGAGAGGATCGTTGGTGATGACGTTGGTGATGATTTCCCCCTCCCGGAGGGAAGTGTCCCCGGCAGAACAGCTCCGCTAGATCCCTAGATTGATTCCGCCAAGGTCCCGCCTCGTGGCGGCGGAGTTTTGTCTCGTAAGCTTGCCCACGATTTTTTCCAGGGTAAAAGAGATGATATAGCAGAAGATGGATGCCGGAGGCCCACCAGGGGGCCTAGGAGATAGGGGGACACGCCCTAGGGGGGGCATGCCCCCCTGTCTCCTGGACAGGGTGTGGGGCCCGTGGCCTATTTCTTTCGCCCATAAATTATTATTAATTCCAAAAAGTTTTTTCGTGGAGTCTCAGGACTTTTGGAGTTGTGCAGAATAGGTTTCCAACGTTTGCTCCTTTTCCAGCCAGAATTCCAGCTGCCGGCATTCCCTCTCTTCATGGTAAACCTTGTAAAATTAGAGAGAATAGCCATAAGTATTGAGATATAATGTGTAATAACAGCCCATAATGCAATAAATAGTTATATAAAAGCATGATGCAAAATGGACGTTTCAACCCCCAACTACCAACTCACCACTTCACCGGAGTCGCTTCAGCGACTGGCTTGTCCACCGCTCAAGATCTCCTTGACCACCATCATGGTCCACCGTACCGGATCTGCTTAACCGGCGCCCTCGTCCACCACAGTGTAGGCCCTTCACTGACTCCCTCGTCCGCCTCTTCGCTGGCCCTTCATACCAGCCCTCGTCCACCGCAATAGATCCGCCTCACCGAAAGCACTATACAACGCGCCCGCCGAAGCCTTCGTCCACTGCACCGGACCCGCTCCACGGATGCCATATTCAACTCCACCGGCCCTGCTTTACCGATGCCGCAGCCTCAATAGGTTATTTCGATTTGTACTCCTTTGGTTTTTCTCTTTATCATGCAACTGTTCACTTACCACAGATGAGCTTTCTTGTATGTCGACAGGCGCCGCAACTGTAGCACCGGAGCCGCTTCAGCGATGGCGACAGCCAGCCCAAACTCAACCGCAACACGAGCACCATCGATGATCCTTAGCTATCAAGTATGACAACGATACCCATACGCCGCCGAGAATCAGGTACTATTATCCAACGGCCGGTGCCTATGTTCAGTTTCCTAGCATAAGCACCGCACCTTTGAATTTCTTTAGGGCATCATTCAATTTTTCATGAGACGCGTTATTCTACTTGCACCTGTGGGGCCATACTTCTGACAGTGAACATCTTACATGTGCTAAATTACATACTAGTGCACATATAGTTAATATGCTTTAGTTTTGTCCTAAGTACTCCCTCTGTTCCAAAATAGATGACCCAACTTTGTACTAACTTTGTACTAAAGTTAGTACAAAGTTGAGTCATCTATTTTGGAACGGAGGGAGTATTACTGTACTTCCTAGATATCACTGCCTACTATTTTACTTCTTAAATGCTATATTTATGATAATGGTGTTGTTCTGATGCCACCTGTTGGTTCCATCATACTGCTTAATGTTCTCTATGCTTAATTACACATCAGCAAACTAGCATGTGGTTCCGCTGCTTTTTGTTCGTTTTACCCTACATTTTCTGATGCTAGCTATTACATCACTGCTCCTAGCCTCTGTTCATTACTTGTTTGTGTGTTCTTGATCTTACCAAGTTGCATGACTAATTTGATGCTTCTATTAATTCTAGAGCTGCCAACCCCATCAAGCAAAATATTTGTTCTTTTGGGGCTGGCACCTCGAACAAGCATAAAACTAGAGGGAAGCAGATATATTGTCGTGTATGCACACACCCTTCTTTCATTAGTTTAGATGAACCATTGATGATCAATTCGGACCAGTGCATGCGATTAAAATTAATTTTACCTAAATAGAGGGTGCAGAATAAACTACAACAACTAGATCTGCAACCACGGGATGCTGACGATATCTTCAAAGAACATTGCAACAGCAGCGAGGCTTCACAACAAATATGGTAAGCCAATTAGTACATGTGAAATGTAATGCGAGTGGGCTGCTTTCTTGGCTTGTGCCCTCAACCTCTAATCCTACCAAATTACAAATAGTTCAGTTGTCTGCTTTGCTGTATTGCTTGATTCGAATGCTTGTTTGTTGTTACACTATACCTGAGTTGGCCAATATGTCAGCAGTGCCTGTTGTACTATCATAAATAAATGCATGCCTATTTCATTTGAGTCCTTAACTTTTCCTCTCAACTTCATCACAAGACTGTCTTCGTAGTTTATATGAGGCCACACTATTAAGTGCTTTCTCAGATATTTCAACTACTTAGATGCCTTGGCAACTTAAATATAGCGTTGGTACACTCCCTTTAAACTAGGGATGTCAACTGGGTACCGTTTAATCCCGATTAAAGTCCACTAGTGGTATGATAGTTCAAAAGGGTTTTTGTTTTTTGAGGAAAATGAACTAGGGAGGTAGCAAAAACTAACTAGATGGGACTAGCGGATGTCGTTTATTTGCCACTTACATCCCTAGTTTCATCTTACCATTTTAATTTCTTTTCGGTTGGTGCTGCTTCGAACCATTTAAATATAGCTTGCCATGCTCGGCAATAATTCGTCTGTCGTTTCCCATGTAAGCTTACTGCCTGGATCATACGATAACTATCTCTTACTTATGTACAGTGGAAACCTTTCAGGATTCTGTTCACACTAGGACACAATGTACAACCCCAGAATCTATTTGAGGAAGCAGTGCGCCATCCATGTTAACAAATGGTAGCAGTTCAAAGGCTACACCGCTGGAGAGCAGTCTGAGCACAGATATTATAGTGCTTGAGGCTTGTAACGCCCCGGATACAACTTTCCATATTCGTAACTCACACTCTTGCCTTTTTCGGAGATGCAATATGTTATTTTCCTCCGTGGTTGGGTTTTTGTTTTTTTGTTTTTCTTTTTGTGCATGTCTTGCATCTGATCTCATAGCATCATGCGCATTGCATCGGCACTGTTTTCTTAAAACTTGCATTTGCTCGTCGTTGCCGTTTCTACCATTGCCTTCATCACCTTCCCTCGGACCACTTTGCCTTTGTTGACCGTTCCAAACCAACTGGGTTTTCGATTCCCTCTTGTCAAACCACCTAATCTCTCTGCACAGCCGCCGATCCCCCCTCGCGCGCGTCCAAAACCTGCCCGGAACCCGACCCGCTCAGTCATTACCGTTGAATTCAGATCATCCCCAAACACTCGAAAAACATCTCTGTTTTCTTATTTGGACTCCCTAGCCTATTTTTCTCAACCGCCCGATTATAATCGAACGGACCGGATTAGCCCCTACCCAGTCCCCTACCTATTTAACCAGATCAAACCCTAGGATTTAGGGAGATATCCCATCCACCCGTCGCCGCCGCCGCCACTCTCTCCAAAATCCTCCTCGAATTCCACATCGAGCCAACCACAGCCACCTTCCTTCCTCGTTTTCACATCCAGCCAATCCATCGCAGCCTCGCTCCCAGCCGCGCCTCCTCACAACCCGTCGGCAACCGGACCTTGCCGGAGATGAGTTCCCCGCCGTGCCCTGCTCCCTTCCTTCCCCATCTGCTCTCTCTTTTTTTCTCTCTCTCTCACGCTGCTCTCTCTCTCTGTTGTCCTCGCAGCGCCGTCATGGAGGCCCCAGCTCCAACCCGTAGCAGCTGCACTACCGGAGTCGCCATCACCTTGTCCCCTCATCTAGTTCCCGGTGACCGGGTCGTCTCCCCGTCATCGCCATATTGATGTCATGGCGCGGTTGTGCCCGAAGAGATGCCCGTGTCGCTTTGGCCGTGCCTCCCAGCCGTGCCCCGTCGACCGCGCCAAGCTGCCATCTCCTACCTTGTCGTCCCGTCCCTGCGGTGCCGTCCAGGACCCAGCTGGCCTCCCTGCTCCTGCTGCGCGAGGAGGACGACGCATCCAGCAAGCGCCCGCTCGCCCCAGCCGCGTTGACCTCCTGCCTTGGAACTGCTTCCAGCCGCGCCATCGCCCATTCGGTCCGAACCCCACGTCGAACTCCTCAAGTCCTGCGCCGCCCGCCAAGTCCAGTCTCCGGCCAGATCTGTTGAGCCCCGGCCATCTTCGTCGTTTCCCGTCTCCGGCAACCCCTAGTAGATGAGTCGCCGTCGGCCTCCATTTTCCTCTCCCCTGTTTTCCTCTCCTACCTCCTCTAAACTCTCTCCCTCCCTCGTTTGTTTTCTCCTCTGCCAGGAAATGAACGGGGTTCGCCCCTGCTGCCATGGTCGCCGGTGCAAGGTTCTGCACCGCCTCGTGCTTCCTTCCCTGCCGCGCTCGGTCGGCCAGAACAATTCGTCCCCGATGCCCTTTTCCCGGATCCAGCCGTCGTCCCTTGCCTCATCCGTAGACGCAGCCCGAGTGCCTCCTCTACCTCGACGCCGTGGCCTCCTCTACTTCGGGCCATGCCCAGCCCCGCGCCGACTTCCCCCGCAATAGCTCCGTCACGACCTCCTCCGGCCTTGCCTGCGCCTCCACGTCGGTTCCCTCATCTCCTCCCGCATGCCCGCCGTCTCTCTCTGCTTTCCTCCCCGTGTTTCCTCTCTAAATCCTCTTCTGCATTTTCTTTCTTCAGGAGACTACACCGCTGCCCATAGACACCAAGTCCTCAAGCCCCACGGAGCTCCAACCTCGCCGACCCATCCAGATCCAGCCACTGGAACCCGAGCCGCGCCGAATCCTCATTACAGTTCCACGTCGCCGGCAGCCGTTCCCGCCGTTCGTCACCATGGACCCGCCGCTGCTGCCTTTGTTCTTCTGTAACAAGCAGCAGCTCGCTCGCCTAGCCTCACGTTGACCACGCCTGGGTCGCGTCCAGCACGCTGCGTGGCCCAGCGCCTCCCCAAGGCCCAACGCGCCCCTGTAGGCCTCCCTCACCACCGAACCGGGACTTGGCCCATGGGTGAGCTTCCCACAGCCCATCCACTCTGTTCAGCCCAGCATGCACCAGTTTCGGCCCGATAGTATTTTTTTCCTGACATGCGATTTTGCTAATTATCCATAGATTTACAGATTTGCAGAAAAACCCTTATGCTTCATGCTTTTAATATCTCATGAACCGTGCATCGGATTAAAATGATTTAAACATGTAAAATGCTTAGAATTTTGTGTAGATTAATAATATGCAACTTTCATCCATGTTTAAAATGTTTAAAATGATGTTTGTTTAAATTTGCTTAAATGCTTTGTTAAAATGTTTTATTTCATAACTATTTAATCGTAGCTCCAAATTTAATAAACTTTATATGTAAATGGGGTGGAAAAATGCCTAGTTTAACATGTTGCACTTAATTTTCCTGTTTAACAACTATAAAATATGGTTTAGGGCAGAACAGTACCAAATCTAGAATATAGACATGAGGATTTTTCAGAATTGTTGTTAGTTCTTCCGGCCTCATTTAAACTTGCCTAGATAGGTAGTTTTCTTATGCTTCACCTCTTGCCATGTTTAACAACATTTAATATTGATGACTAGCATAAATGAGAGTGAACTAAATAATTGAATGTGGTGTTTCGTCAATATGCAACTCGTTGCATATTGAGCTCCACTTAACTTGTAGTATTGTTTGTTGCACTTTGCCATGCCTTGCCTCATTAAATCAGACTTGCATCATACTTGGTTGTGCATCATGCCATGCTTATGCTTGTGTGTTTACCATGTTGTTTGTTTCTTTCCGGTGTTGCTTCTTCTCGTTAGTTCCTATTTCGTTGCGATCGTGAGGATTCGTTCGTCTACGCTTGGTTCGTCTTCGTGGTTTCATATTCTTCATGGACTCGTTCTTCTTCCTAGCGGGATTTCAGGCAAGATGACCGTCACCTAGGATATCACTACTATCATTGCTATGCTAGTTGCTTCGTTCTATCGCTATGCTGCGCTACCTATCACTTGTTGATCAAGCCTTCCCAAATTGCCATGTCAGCCTCTAACCTTTTCACCCTTCCTAGCAAACCGTTGTTTGGCTATGTTACCGCTTTGCTCAGCCCCTCTTATAGCATTGTTAGTTGCAGGTGAAGTTGAAGATTGCCCCATGATGGACAGGATTATGTTGGGATATCACAATATCTCTTATTTAATTAATGCAGCCATATACTTGGTAAAGGGTGGAAGGCTCGGCCTTATGCCTGGTGTTTTGTTCCACTCTTGCTGCCCTAGTTTCCGTCATACCGGTGTTATGTTCCCGGATTTTGCGTTCCTCACGCGATTGGGTGATTTATGGGACCCCCTTGACAGTTCGCTTTGAATAAAACTCCTTAAGCAAGGCCAAACCTTGGTTTTACCATTTGCCTCACCACCACCTACTTTTCCCTTGGGAGACGCGCTCTCGAGGGTCATCTTTATTTAGCCCCCCCGGGCCAGTGCTTCTCTAAGTGCTGGTCCGGACCAGAGCCCTTTGCAGCGCCCCCTCAGGGAAACTTGAGGTCTGGTTTTAGTTGTACGGATTGCTCATCCGGTGTTGCCCTGAGAACGAGATATGTGCAGCTCCTATCGGGATGTCGGCGCATCGGGCGGTCTTGCTGGTCTTGTTTTACCATTGTCGAAATGTCTTGTAAACCGGGATTCCGAGACTGATCAGGTCTTCCTCGGAGAAGGAATATCCTTCGTTGACCGTGAGTGCTTATAATGGGCTAAGTTGGGACACCCCTGCAGGGTATAAACTTTCGAGAGTCGTGCCCGCGATTATGTGGCAGATGGGAATTTGTTAATGTCCGGTTGTAGATAACTTGACACCAGATACGAATTAAAACGCATCAACCATGTGTGTAGCCGTGATGGTCTCTTTTCGGCGGAGTCCGGGAGGTGAACACGGTTTTGGGTTATGTTTGACGTAAGTAGGAGTTCAGGATCACCTCTTGGTCATTGCTAGCTTCACGACCGTTCCGTTTGCTCTCTTCTCGCTCTTATTTGCGTATGTTAGCCACCTTATATGCTTAGTCGTTGCTGCAACCTCACCACTTTACCCCTTCCTTACCCCTTTAAGCTTTGCTAGTCTTGATACCAATGGTAATGGGATTGCTGAGTCCTCGTGGCTCACAGATTACTACAACAACAGTTGCAGGTACAGGTTTTGCGATGATCATGACGCGAGTGCGATGTTTGCTTGTTTTGGAGTTCTTCTTCTGCTTCTTCTTCGATCAGGGGATAGGTTCCAGGTCGGCAGCCTGGGCTAGCAGGGTGGATGTAATTTGAGTTTCTGTTTGTGTTTCATCCGTAGTCAGATGGTGCTCTTATGTAAGATGATGTTGTATTCGTGTGGCATTGTATGCCTTATGTATGTATCCCTATCTATAATGTAATGTTGATGTAATGATATCCACCTTGTAAAAGCGTCTTCAAGATGCGCTTCTATCCTTGGTGGGACCTTCGAGTTCCTTTAGGCTAGGGTTGCATCTTGGGCGTGACAAGGCTCTACTAGAGGCAGAAAGAAATGTTGTGGCTGTCATGAATGAGGTAATCTTTATCTTGAGGCTAGAAATTATGGAATTAGTGGCATGCATTATGCAAGCAACCCAAGAATTGGAGGAAGTAAGAATGTTGCATTTGAAGATGGAGGAGGTCTTGCTGTTTCTGCTATCTAAAGCCCAAGGTAATCCCGGTTCTTCTTTAGATACCAGTTGAAATTGTCATTAGATTATTGTACTTGCATGTTGTGTCATGTCTCTGAATGGATTATGTTGCAAGACCACGTATGTTGTCCATGTGTTGTAATGACCCAAATTTTTTAGGCGAGGTAATCCTAAGTACTTGTATGATTGACATAAGGTGAACTGTTTTTTGTGTGAGCATATTGTATTGGATGAAATAACTGTTTGACTCAGAATGTATCCAACCTACTGAATTCGAAGATCACGACATTTCTAAATCATAATCATATATAAATGTGGAATAAATCTTTGTTGTGGTTTTGAAGAAATAAATATCAAAACGTAGAATTATCTGTGGATATTCATAATTGAATACAAATTGGATTTGAATTTAGTTTGCCAGGGCCTAGGGCAAACGTGAATGCTAATTCTCCCATGTTTTGAACGAAGCGGCTAAACACCCACTATAATTTGTGGGCTGCCCGAAGCAAGTGTTTGCGAGATGGAAATTACTGTCTACCCCTGACACTTGACATCCTTATCGACCGGATTTACACTGCTGTCGATAGGGGTAGACTAGTAACTTCAATCACATGTGATACGACGGCCTCTTAGCCCATTCAAACACGGTGGGCGCCAAACATGGGCGGCAAAACACATTTGATTCAAGATTGTCCGAAAGACATGTGTCTCTTCCTACATTTCCCCATTCATACACGGTGGGCGGCAAAACAAACTCTCCTCGTCCGAAATCGATGTAGGCTAATATTTTAAATAGGGGCAGATGTGTAACTTCCCTCAGACATGACACAACCGGCCTACCTATCAGCCATGTTTATACACCGTGGGCAGAAAAACACCCTCTCCTCGCCCGAAATAGTTACCGGCAAATATTTGGGAGATGCGAGATTACCGTTCTATCCCCAACCGACATTCTAGAGAAGCGCGTCCCAAAGATTGAGATCCCCCATCCCCTCCATTTCCCCATTCATACACCGTCGGCGGCATGACAACCTCCACACTGCGGCCAGCCTCCTCCGTCCGCCACCCCATCCTCCACCTTGCCGGAGCTGCTACCCCTACCTCGTCGTCCACTGCAAGAGATGGACGTCTCTCATCCATGGCGCTGGACCAGGATCCTTTCATCGCCTCCTCTCACTTCATCGGCGCCGTCGTCCACCTTGCCGTTGCCGCTCCTATGACTGCCTCGTCCACGGCGACAGGATATATCCCCCGACCCGGCCGTTTGCCATATAAAGTCTTCTTCCCCGCCGCCGACAGCCATCGCACCTGCAGCATCCTCAACGTATCAGCATAGGCCTACACGGCATCGCAAGAGAGGTGGTCCTCTTCCATATGTGCTTAAGTTATTGATCTCACGAGGAAAATAGATCGTAATTTGTTTACTGTACTTTTCTTGCCCGTAGCAAATCGTAGTGGCTAGTTGAAAGCACACATTGGTTGCGAAGTAGCTTTGTCCGGTTTGCACCTTCCGATCCGCCATGGCACGGGCACTATACTCGTAAAGCTTATGGTTTTCCCCTTTATATTCACTACCATAATCGTAGGTGCTTCATGTCGTGCTAGCACTGCTCCTCAAGACCTCAACCCAAAGCTTATGTGTTGAAATACGAATCTGATATGATGCTCATATCACTAAAACAGAGAATGTTTAATTGGTCACCTAATGTTCCTATATTCATTTTGAAAAGCATGTGCACCACCCACTGGTCCAGCTAGTTCCACTTTCCTGATTTTTCTGTTAATTCTTAGGGATTTCCCCTTTTATCTACTCTACTATGATCTGCGTAGGTGCTTTCTGTCGTACTAGCATTACTCCACCCTTCAAGCTAAACAACACACCACTCAGAATTCGAAAGCTTAGTTGTTCAAATATGATACTGATATTAGTTAACCCACACATTTATTTGGTTAGCTAAAGGTCCCACTTGAGTTTCCAAATGCATGTCGCGACATATAGAGAGACAGCATAATTGCATTTCTTTGTCACTTGTTGACCGTACTTTCTTGTCCATACCAAATCTTAGCCGTTATTTCAAAGCAAACATCGGTTGCTAACTACCCTTTGTGTGGTTTGCAGCTGCAGATCTGCCATCCCACTGCCATGGTCAACACTGTACTCATCATGCTTATGGTTTCCCCATTTTATGATGACCACAATCAGCCTATGTGGTTCGTGTCATAATAGCACTGCTCCACCCATCGAGCTAAACAAGCTTAGTTGTACAAATTCATATATGATATTATTGCTGATATTAGTAAAACTGAGAGATGTTTAATTGGTTAGCTAAGTGTTCCTACTTTAGTTTCGAAATGCATGTGAGCCACATATGGAGAGATCGGAAAGTGTAGTATTTCTCTGTGCGCTCTGGTTCATCATGGGTGGCCAACCGACATTGTATTGAAAGACTTGTAATATCTTCAATCTGCTTGCTCTTCTTTAAGATGATACTCTTCTCTTGCGGTCAACTGGTCAGGTCAAGTTGTTCTCCCTTAGTAGATTTTGAATCTATCAGGTCAAGTCGACTTGTTCTTCATCACTTCTGGAGCTCTCATATTTTGAGTAGTAGGCCACATTATATTAATGCACACACCAAATTACAGAATGCATGGCATCTCTTAAAAGAATTGCAGAAATAGCACAAAGGGGTTTATAGGGAGGCAGTATTGGATTAGAATCACTTCTGCATTACAAAGAAAATTTCACTTGTTTTTATGTTTTCATGCATGTCAGATATTGAACATTATCAAAATAAATATGAGAATGGGCGCACGAGAGGAATATTGCGAAACAATCCACTGGCTAACAAACTTGGCATGGTGGAGGATGGCCTATCTTATTCACCCATCAAGGTGCTTGCTCTAACATTGCAAAGTTGTATTGGTCGCACATATTTTGCATCTGACCTCTTGCATTACTTCTACTTTGTTACACCATCTGCTTAGTTTAAGCATCATATATGAGTATATGCCATACCTATCCATTTTCTGTACGTATTCCATGTGTGTCACACTATGTTTTTCCAGTCAAATGTTGTTCTTTCATAATAGAGGTCCAAAAGGAAGAGGGTGAGTGCAGATCCTAAAGGAGTACAAACTAGGTATTTGGAAAAGGTAGTGATACCTGTTAAATCAGATAGATCAGCAGCCACAGAAAACACAGGCCCAACTGTACCACACTTTACGCCTACTCCAGTGGCCAAGCCCCTATTAGAACCGCTGAGAGCCCAGCGTCAGGTACTGTCTATGATATCAATTCCAAATTTGAACTCCTAAATTTCTGCATGTGCCTTACCTTCTCTCTTGTATGAAAACTAATTTCAGATGAATCTCCTTGCTCAAAGGATCATACGATACACAACAATACTGGGCTCTGCATTGCTCTTGTCAGTACCTCTCTCCCTTTTGCCTTGTAATGATGTACTTAATTAATTGCTATTTGATTATGTATCATCAGTCTGCACCTGAGCTTCATAATCCTCTGTTTCTTCCAATATTATTTGATCTATATTTACTCTTTGCAAAATGTAGAATAATGGCAACGCTTATAAAGAACTTTATTTGGGGAATTTGTAGAATTATCCTTCCATTAACATGGAGAAGGGCTTTGTCCAGCCCGTGTTAACATGTCATGTAAGTTCATCCATATCAAGCCTTCAAACTTTGCTCTAGTATAGATTTGGATAGGCATCATTTCCTCCACTTCTGTTTGCTTTGCTGTTTACATCTGATTGGATGTTTGCAACAACTACCAGCTTCAAATTGTAGTTGTAAAAACGTGTTCCTTATGCAGAACAGATCCATTTATTTGCTTATATAATTGTGAAACCTGTTACGTGTCTCCTTGGTTCTCTTTCAGAGTCGTATCTCTTACGCCAGACAGGACTTTAGGGAAGATAGTGAGCCAAACCATCTTGAGGACAGCGAGATGACCCCAAGGTCATGTCTTGATGAAGGCAGTGAGTTGAAGCTACTCACCAGTAGGTGTGCGACAACCTCTGTGCAGTCGCTGCATCAATCAGTTCGACTTTTTTAGTCTCAACTTAAAGCGGAAAGGCTAGCTTCAGCTCAGCTTCGACTTGAAGTCAAAAATGCAATGAAGATGTCAGAGGACTGCCGTGCGCACCATCATGCCACACATCTAGTGTTGATGCATCTATCGTTGACACAACTGAGGTCTACTCAGCTTCTTCGGTTGTTTGGGGGGCCCGACCTGGCCAGGCCTAGTGCCTTCTGAAGTGCTCCCAGTTTTGTATATTCTTTTGTCGGCGCGTTTATTTGCACTGGTGGCGAACTTTGATGCCCAGTGGATGTAATATGTGTGATTGCCGTGATAGCCTAGCGTAAGTTGCTTGCTTATTTATTTCCTTGTTGTCTTGTTTATTTGTTTACTTGTAGTCATTGCAGTTCTTTTTCCGCGGTTTGCTAGTGGCTGCAATAACCTATTTTTTAAAACTAGGCCACAATAACCATGGGCTAATATTTACTGTAGTGACACTTGGCCTCCTACGGGCTGTAGAAATAGTGGGCCTTCTACGAGCCATAGAAACAGTGGGCCTTCTACGGGCCGTAGAAACAATGGGCCTTCTATGGGCCGTATCATCAATGGGCCTTATACGGGCCGTATGATTGATTGGCCAAACATGGGCCAATAACAGGCCGCATTATGGCCGTAAACGGGCTAGAGTTGGAATCGTCCATTCATGGGCTGACCATAACGGGCCATCATTAATAGGCCGTATTTGATGACACTATGAAAACGGCCCAACGTATTAACGGACCACAAACGGGCCGACTGTAACCACGGGCTGAATTTGGCCCACAAGCAAAAAATGACAGTAACGGGCTATAAGTAAACGAATGCTGGAAATGAGCCCAAGAATAAATGGGCTCTTAGAAGGACGAAAGATAACATGGGCTGGAAACGGCCCAACGGAATAACGGGCCGTTAATGGGTATAAAGTGATACACTATTCATTACGGGACAGTTTCACCACGGGCCGTTAATGGGTGTAAAGTGATACACTGTTCATTACGGGCCAGTTTCACCACGTGTCGTTAATGGGCCAAGAGTTACAAAGGGCCTCATATGGGCCAAAAGACGTCATGGGCCATACATGGGCCAGAAGTGAAAACGGGCTGCAATCATATTGGATGGCCCATATGAAGCTACTGGGCCTAATTCGGATAGGGCGTAACGGGCCTTGGGTTAGCGGGCTGTAAATGGGCTATATGCTAACAAGCTATTAACAGGCTTTCCATGGGCCGGCCCGCCACCTTTTGACCAAGTCAAACGGGCCGGTCTTTTCACAGGAATGGGCCTCTGTTGGGCCGTGCCACGTGCTGACGTATCATAGGCGCCTTCTGTCCAATGAGTGGATGACATCTGTCCCAACGATGAGCCGACATGTGTTTCCTCCAACCAATGATTATTTTACACATGGAAAATCCCCATCGGTCGGGGCTGTTAACGGGTTATCGGATCCAAAACCCGACCCGATAGCTTAACGACATTCCATTATGGTGGATGCCACGTATCGGTCACCCTTGACGAAAGAACTTCTTTGACGCGCGATTTATCGTCATGGAAGTGGACACTTCCGTGATGATAATTTTGGTAATGTCATGGAACACTTCTACGACAGCACAGGTATGACTATCTTGATTCTATCATAAAATCGTCATGGATGTACATGCATGACAAAAAATGCGACCTACTGTGACAAACATGTATCATCACGGAAGTGTATTATTTTGTAGTGCTCTTTGATTTTTTTTCTCCCCGAACGTGAATATATGGAGTTGGAGTTGAGGTCGATGGAGGTCCAGGGGGGCCACGAGGTAGGGGGCGCGCCCTAGGGGGCGCCCCCACCCTCCTGGCTAGGGTGTGGGCTCCCTTCTGTTGATTCTTTCATCAATATTTTTTATTAATTCCAAAATGTGACTCCGTGAAGTTTCAGGTGATTCCGAGAACTTTTATTTCTGCACAAAAATAACACCATGGCAATTCTGTTGAAAACAGCGTCAGTCCGGGTTAGTTCAATTCAAATCATGCAAGTTAGAGTCGAAAACTAGGGCAAAAGTGTTTGGAAAAGTAGATACATTGGAGACATATCAACTCCCCCAAGCTTAAACCTTTGCTTGTCCTCAAGCAATTCAGTTGACAAACTAAAAGTGATAAAGAAAAACTTTTACAAACTCTGTTTGATCTTGTTGTTGCAAATATGTAAAGCCAGCATTCAAGTTTTCAGCAAAGGTTATGAACTAACCATATTCACATTAACATAGGTCTCATGTTTACGCATATCAATGGCATAATCAACTAGCGAGCAATAATAATAAATCTCAGATGACAACACTTTCTCAAAACAATCATGATATGATATAATAAGATGGTATCTCGCTAGCCCTTTCTGAGACCGCAAAACATAAATGCAGAGCACCCCTGAAGATCAAGGACTGACTAGACATTGTAATTCATGGCAAAAGAGATCCATTCACAGTCATACTCAAGGTAAATTAGTAACAATGCATACAAATGATAGCGGTGCTATCCAACTGGTGCTTTTTTATTATAGGATGATAACTCAACATAAAAATAAATAGATAGGCCCTTCGCAGAGGGAAGCAGGGATTTGCAGAGGTGCGAGAGCTCTAGTTTTGGAATAGAGATAAATAATATTTTGAGCTCCATACTTTCATTGTCAACATAACAACCAAGAGATCTCGATATCTTCCATGCTGCATACATTATAGGCGGTTCCCAAACAGAATGGTAAAATGTATACTCCCCCACCACCAACGATGTCAGGACCCTGATCCTAAGTCACACCGATCTAGCATGGAACACATCATATCACCTTGCGGCCTCACGCACGATATTCCCACGGGTGCCACCTTACCTGGCCCGGGACCGTTGAGCCTTTTGGCTCACGTATATGATAGTGCCGCTAGCATCCATATGACAAAGAACCCAGGCTGACATGACTAGTCGTGGACCCAAAGTGGCACTAACTTACAGGGACAGGCATACATGACCCAACAACGAACGTGTCGATCAACAACGTATGAACCCAAGTCATAGCAAGCTATATGGACTTAAAGGAACAACGTGTGACATTTCCCGGAAGGGCCAGACACAGGAACGAAGAAGGACACATGCCGGCTAATCTAAGTGTTCCAGAGCAGTAGCAAGCTACCATGGCTCAGTGGAAGCACTAGGAGATATTTCCCAGTAAGAGATGCTACCAAGGATGAACAACTAGGTGGTCAGATCTCACACATACCAAGCATTTCAAATCATACACACAATATGCTCGATATGCGCAAATACAACATGGCATCACAACATAACTCTATGACTCCAAGTATTTATTCAATAGGCTCTGAGGAGCGAGATATTACAAACATGGGTCTCATGGCCCAACATTCAGAGCATACAAGTCAAAGCACATGCGGAAGCTTATCATGTCTGAGTACAGACATCTACAAATGAAAAAGGCTGAGAAGCCTGACTTTCTACCAGATCCTGCCGAGGGCACAAGATCGTAGCTGAGGTATCAAGCTAAACGTCAAAGTCCAAGCGGAACTACTAGCGAGGCTGAAGTCTCTCTGCAAAAACATAAATTAAGCAAACGTGAGTACAAATGTACCCAACAAGACTTACATCAGAACTATCTACACAAGCATCGGTATCTTTAAAGGGGGTGGTGGAGTTTGACTATAGCAAGCCAGCTTTGACTCAGTGGCTATCCTGAACTACGACTGCAAGTAACTCTTTGAGGTGGTGCACACGAGTCCACATATTCACCATATTAATACACCACTATGGATCCGCTCCCGTCTCCCTACGAGAACACCATCCATAGCACTCACGCTTATCTTGCACATTTTAGAGTATCCACTTTCACTTGTCTATGAACTGTATAGGCAACCCAGAGGTCCTTTACCGCGGACACGGCTATTCAAATAGGTCATATTAACCCTGCAGGGGTGTACTTCTTCACACACACTCTCGCCACTTACCTCCATGTACACGTCATGTATCTCTCCAACCTTCAAGAAGAAGCCTGGCGAGGGTGTCGGCCAAGACTAACCACACAAGTCTCTACTCAAGTTTATTGCCTATTCGTGTTCCATCCACAAGGAGATCCGGCCGGGGTGTCACTCACGGCCCCAAACAATGTGTACAGGGTTCCAAGCCCACCAAACGGGCGACGCTTGGCAAACCCGGCCATGGTGTCTAGTCTGACCCAAGCCCACCTGTATCGGGTGCCACCTGGTAGACTACTAACACAACCTACAAACACTAGAAACTAGTTGCAACTCCTGGACATAGATCGAGTTGATTAATAAGTCAAGGGAGCTTGCAGTGCCCGGAGCCCAATGTGTGGTAGTAACTGTTCATGGATCACAAACACAGAACTTAGTTCCTGAAGACGGTTTCAATGAGACAACCCACCATGTACTCCTACATGGCCTCTCACCGCTACCTTTACCAAATCGTATTCACACACTTAGCTCTCAACAGTAGGACATCTTCACAACTTTCCAATTCATCCCCGATGAATCAGACCTGACTCAAATCTAAGCAGTAGCAGGCATGACAAACAAACATGAATGAGTAGGAAAATCAAGGCTCAAACAACTCCTACTCATGCTAGTGGGTTTCATCTATTTACTGTGGCAATGACAGGTCATGCAGATGAAAGGCAGTTCAACAACCGCAGCATGTAACCGTTGAATCGGTGTTGTCCTAATGCAATAAAAGAGAGCAGAAACGAGAGAGTGGGATTGAATCGGAATGAACAAGGGGGCTTTGCTTGCCTGTCACTTTTGAAGATAGTATAGTTCTTCATCAGTGTCATCGAACTCATCGTCGGAACACGTCTACTGAGAGTGGACAAATACCGGCAGTAGAGAGGAAACACAATCAATGCAATGCGACAATATGATGCATGATCATGACATGGCAACATGCTGTGATTTGAGGTAATGCAACTAAAAACCAGATTAAATGAAGTTGGTTTGAACCAAAGATTCAAATCCAAACTCATATGTGATGGTTTAAATGTACTTTATATGATTTGTCCTAAACAGCAGCCATAAGTTATTCTAACATGCATGAAAATGGTACAGATGGATATATTGGATTTTTCTGATCATTTTTCATATATAAATTATTTCATTTGGAGTAATAGATTATTTTCTATGCATTTTAGAAGTTTTAGCTATTTTCTCGAATTTCCTGGATTAATAAAAACGCCAGAAAAGCTTTATGACATGAGCACTATGTCATGCTGACCTCAGCAGGTCAACACGGTCAGCCACGGTCAAACCTGATGCGTGGGACCCATATGTCAGCTGCACAGTGGCTAACAGGGTTTAGTTAAATCCTAACTAAAACAATTAGAAGGGCAGGGGCCCACTGTCAGTATGAGAGGGGCTATTTAGCAGGGTCATTAGGTGCTAATGAGGCTGCCACGTCAGCCTGCCGGCGTTTAGCCACCGGCGCTAATCCAAGGACGCCGGAGTTGCCCTCCCAGTCGTTTTAGGCGACGGGAGCTCGCGTGGCTAGGTTCTACAGACACAGCGCATCGAAGCGTGTTGGTTGGTGGTGGCAGCGGTCACTGGGGTGGCCGGAATCAGCAACGGCGGCAAGCTTTGGCGGTGACTGAAACACTGCTTGCAAGGGCGTGAGGCTACAAGGAACAAGCGGGCCATCTAAGGGGCTTGCTAGCTTCCTGGGAGGCGCAGGAACACATCTACGCGCTCGGGTGCGATGGACGCGAGCTCAAACAACGGTAGCCATAGGTGCGGTGATGGGGAGCTCACAGGCACGGCGGGTTCGTGGACAAGGGGACGGGCGCGAGGAGTAGCGGAGGGGAAAAGGAAGCAGGAGCTCACAAGGGCCGGAGTAGCAGCTTAGTGGGCTCGGGGAAGCTTCTGCGACAGCGAATCGACGGTCAAGTCCGATGAGCAGATGCAGCGGTGACGCGCTCGATGTTGAGGGCGTAGGGATTCTACGGTCCCGGTCTTCTTCTTGGAGAGGTGCAGCGTGATACGTCTCCAACATATCTATAATTTTTTATTGTTCCATGCTATTATATTACCCCTTTTGGATGTTTATGGGCTTTATTTTGCACATTTATATCATTTTTGAGACTAACCTACTAACCGGAGGCTCAGCCTGTATTGCTGTTTTTTGCCTATTTTAGCATTTCGAAGAAAAGGAATATCAAAGGGGGTCCAAACGGAATGGAACCTTCGGGAGCGTGATTTTTGGAACGAACGTGATCCAGAGGACTTGGAGTGCAAGCCAAGCAGCAGCCGAGGCAGCCACGAGATAGGAGGGCGTGCCCACCCCTACAGGGCGCGCCCCCTGTCTCGTGGGCCCCTCGGGCGGCCACCGACGTACTTCTTCCTCCTATATATGCCTACGTACCCCGAAAACATCCAGGGAGCCAACGAAACACAATTTCCACCGCCATAACCTTCTGTATCCGCGAGATCCCATCTTGGAGCCTTGGTCGGTGCTCCGCCGGAGGGGGAATCGACCATGGAGGTCTTCTACATCAACACCATAGCCCCTCCGATGAGTTGTGAGTAGTTTACCAGAGACCTTCGGCTCCATAGTTATTAGCTAGATGGCTTCTTCTTTCTTTTTGGATCTCAATACAATGTTCTCCCCCTCTCTTGTGGAGATCTATTCGATGTAAACTCTTTTTGTGGTGTGTTTGTTGAGATCCGATGAATTGTGGGTTTATGATCAAGTTTATCTATGAGAAATATTTGAATCTCCTATGAATTCTTTTATGTATGATTGAGTTATTTTTGCAAGTCTCTTTGAATTATCAGTTTGGTTTGGCCTACTAGATTGATCTTTCTTGCCATGGGAGAAGTGCTTAGCTTTGGGTTCAATCTTGTGGTGTCCTTTCCCAGTGACAGCAGGGGCAGCACGGCACGTATTGTATTGTTGCCATCAAGGATAAAAAGATGGGTTTTATATCATATTGCTTGAGTTTATCCCTCTAAATCATGTCATCTTGCTTAATGCGTTACTCTGTTCTTTATGAAATTAATACTCTAGACGCAAGCAGGAGTCGATCGATGTGTGGAGTAATAGTAGTAGATGCAGGCAGGAGTCGGTCTACTTGTTGCGGACGTGATGCCTATATAGATGATCATGTCTAGATAATCTCATAATTATTCGCTCTTCTATCAATTGCTCGACAGTAATTTGTTCACCCACCGTAATACTTATGCTATCTTGAGAGAAGCCTCTAGTGAAACCTATGGCCCCCAGGTCTATCTTTTATCATATTTGCTTTCAATCTACTTTTATTTGCATCTTTACTTTTTGCATCTATATTATAAAATACCAAAAATATATTTATCTTATCATACTATCTCTATCAGATCTCACTTTCGCAAGTGGACGTGAAGGGATTGACAACCCCTTTATTGCGTTGGTTGCGAGTTCTTTGTTTGTTTGTGTAGGTGCGTGGGACTTTTGAGGAGCATCCTACTGGATTGATACCTTGGTTCTCAAAAACTGAGGGAAATACTTACGCTACTATTGCTGCATCACCCTTTCCTCTTCAAGGAAAACCAACGCAAGCTCAAGACGTAGCAAGAAGGATTTCTGGCGCCATTGCCGGGGAGGTCTTCGCTCAAGTCAAGATATACCAAGTACCCATCACAAACTCATCTCCCTCGCATTTACATTATTTTCCATTTGCCTCTCGTTTTCCTCTCCACCACTTCACCCTTGGTGTTTTATTTGCCCTCTCTTTCCCAATCTCTTCCACTCTTTTTCGCTTGCCTTTTTTCTGTTTGCTTGTGTGTTGGATTACTTGTTGCCATGGCGCAAGATAATAACAAATTGTGTGATTTCTCCAATACCAATAATAATGATTTCCTTAGTACTCCGATTGATCCTCTTAATGATGTTGAGTCTTGTGAAATCAATACTACTTTGCTGAATCTTGTTATGAAAGATCAATTCACCGGCCTTCCTAGTGAAGATGCCGCTACTCATCTAAACAACTTTGTTGATTTGTGTGATATCCAAAAGAAGAAAGATATGGATAATGATATTGTTAAATTGAAGTTATTTCTATTTTCACTTAGAGATCATGCTAAAGTTTGGTCTTCGTCTTTGCCTAAAAATAGTATTGATTCTTGGAACAAGTGCAAAGATGCTTTTATCTCTAAGTATTTTCCTCCCGCTAAGATTATCACTCTTAGGAACGATATTATGAATTTTAAATAAATTGATCATGAGCATGTTGCACAATCTTGGGAAAGAATGAAATTGATGATTCGCTATTGCCCTACTCATGGTTTGAATTTATGGATGATCATACAAAAATTATATGCCGATTTGAACTTTTCTTCTAGAAATCTCTTAGATTCGGCGGCGGGAGGAACGTTTATGGAAATCACGTTAGGAGATGCTACAAAACTTCTTGATAATATTATGGCTAATTATTCTCAATGGCACACCGAAATATCTTCTAGTAAAAAGTGCATGTTATAGAAGAAATCAATGTTTTGAGTGGAAAGATGGATGAACTTATGAAGTTGTTTGCTACTAAAAATACTCCTCTTGATCCCAATGATATGCCTTTGTCTACTTTGTTTGAGAATAATAATGAATATATGGATGTGAATTTTGTTGGTAGGAATAGCTTTGGAAACAATGCTTATAGAGGAAACTTTAATTCTAGACCGTTCCCTAGTAATTCCTCTAATAATTATGGAAATTACTATAATAATTCTTATGGTAATTTTAATAAGATGCCCTCTGATTTTGAGAATAGTGTGAAAGAATTTGTGATTTCTCAAAAGAATTTTAATGCATTACTTGAAGAAAAATTGCTCAAAGTTGATGATTTGGCTAGGAACGTTGATAGACTTTCGCTTGATGTTAATTCGATTAAACTTAGATCTTCTCCTCCTAAGCATGATATCAATGAGTCTCTCAAAGCCATGAGAATATCCATTGGTGAGTGCAAGGAAAGAACCGCTAGATTGCGTGCTAAGAAAGATTGCTTTATAAAAGCGTGTTCTTCTAGTTTCCATGAAAATAATGATGAAGATCTCAAAGTTATTGATGTGTCTCCTATTAGATCTTTGTTTTGCAATATGAATCTTGATAACAATGGGACTGGAGATGATTCAACTTTAGTTAGAAGGCGTCCCAAGAATTCAGAGTTTTTAGATCTTGATACTAAATTTGGTAAAAGTGGTATTGGAGAGGTCATGACTTTAAATAGCGCTAGTTGGAAGGCAACCCAATTTTATTTGTGTTTTTTGTTTTTGTTCCTATTTAGTAATAAATTTCGCTTCTACCTTCTATTTAGATGTGTTTTTATATTTTAATTAGTGTTTGTGCCAAGTAGAACCTATAGGATAACCTATGATGGTAGTTGATTTGATTCTGCTGAAAAATAGAAACTTTGCGCGCATGAATTTAGTTTTGTTAAATCACAGAAACGTGCTTTTGTGTTGATTCTTTTTTATGCTAATCAATAGAAAAATTTTCCAGGACTTACTATTGTTTCAGGATTTTTAGACTTCCAGAAGTTTGCGTTAGTTACAGATTGCTACAGACTGTTCTGTTTTTGATAGATTCTGTTTTTCGTGTGTTGTTTGCTTATTTTGATGCATCTATGGCTAGTAAAATAGTTTATAAACCATAGAGAAGTTGGAATACAGTAGGTTTAACACCAAAATAAATAAAGAATGAGTTCACTACAGTACCTTATGTGGTGGTTTTGTTTTCTTTCACTAACAGAGCTTATAAGATTTCCTGTTGAGTTTTGTGTTGTGAAGTTTTCAAGTTTTGGGTAAAGATTTGATGGACTATGGAATAAGGAGTGGCAAAAGCCTAAGCTTGGGGATGCCCAAGGCACCCCAAGATATTCAAGAATAGCCAAAAGCCTAAGCTTGGGGATGCCCCGGGAAGGATCCCCTCTTTCGTCTTTGTTCATTGGTAACTTTACTTGGAGCTATATTTTTATTCGCCACATGATATGTGTTTTGCTTGGAGCATGGTGTATTATATTAGTCTTTTATTTTTAGTTTACCATAATCATCCTTGCTGTACATACCTTTTTGGGAGAAGCCTACTTGATTAGAATTTTCTAGAATACTCTATGTGCTTCACTTATATCTTTTGAGCTTGATAGTTTTTGCTCTAGTGCTTCACTTATATCTTTTAGATCACGGCAGTGGCTTATTTTTGTAGAAATTGCTAGTCTCTCATGCTTCACTTATATTATTTTGAGAGTCTTTTAGGACAACATGGTATTTGCTATGATTATAAAAGTGGTCCTAGAATGGTAGGCATCCAAGTTGGGTATAATAAAAACTATCATAGGAAGTGAATTGGATGCTATGATCAATTTGATACTTGATAATTGTTTTGAGATGTGGAGGTAGTGATATTAAAGTCATGCTAGTTGGGTGATTATGAATTTAAAGAATGCTTGTGTTGAAGTTAGCAAGTCCCGTAGCATGCACGTATGGTTAAAGTTGTGTAACAAATTTGATACATGAAGTGTACCTGGCTTGTGCATCCTTATGAGTGGCGGTCGGGGACGAGCGATGGTCTTTTCCTACCAACCTATCCCCCTAGGAGCATGCGCGTAGTGCTTGATTTTTGATGACTTCTAAATTTTTGCAATAAGTATATGAGTTCTTTTGACTAATCTTTAGTCCATGGATTATACACACTTTTACCTTTCCACCATTGCTAGCCTCTTCGGTACCGTGCATTGCCATTTCTCACCTTGAGAGTTGGTGCAAACTTCGCCAGTGCATCCAAACCCCGTGATACGATACGCTCTATCACACATAATCCTCCTTATATCTTCCTCAAAACAGCCACCATACCTACCTATTATGGCATTTCCATAGCCATTCCGAGATATATTGCCATGCAACTTTCCACCGTTCCGTTGATCATCATCATGACATACTTTACTTTTGTCATATTGCCACCATGCATAATTTTCATACATGTCACTCTTGATCCATTGCACCATCCTGGTACACCGCCGAAGGCATTCATGTAGAGTCATATCTTGTTCTAGTTTCGAGTTGTAATTCATGTGTTGTAATCAATAAAAGTGTGATGATCATCATTATTAGAGCATTGACCAAAAAGAAAAAAAGAAAGGCCAAAAAAAGGCAAAACAAAAAAAAAGAAAATAAAATAAAAAAGAAAAAGAAAAAAAAAGAAAAATAAATAAAAGGGGCAATGTTACCATCTCTTTTTCCACACTTGTGCTTCAAAGTAGCACCTTGTTCTTCGTGTAGTGAGTCTCATATAGTGTGCTTCAAAGTAGCACCATGTTTTTCATATAGAGAGTCTCATATGTTGTCACTTTCATATACTAGTGGGAATTTTTCATTATAGAACTTGGCTTGTATATTCCTACAATGGGCTTCCTCAAATGCCCTAGGTCTTTGTGAGCAAGCAAGTTGGATGCACACCCACTAGTTTCCTTTTGTTGAGCACTCATTTATAGCTCTAGTGCATCCGTTGCATGGCAATCCCTACTCCTCATGTTGACATCAATTGATGGGCATCTCCATAGCCCGTTGATTATCCTCGTCAATGTGAGACTTTCTCCTTATTGTCTTCTCCACACAATCCCCATCATCATATTCTATTCCACAGTGCTATATCCATGGCTCACGCTCATGTATTGCGTGAAGGTTGAAAAAGTTTCAGATTATTTAAGTACGAAACAATTGCTTGGCTTGTCATCGGGGGTATAGAAGTTGGGAACATCTTTGTGTGACGAAAATGAAACATAGCCTAACTATATGATTTTGTAGGGATGAACTTTCTTTTGCCATGTTATTTTGAGAAGACATGATTACTTTGATTAGTATGCTTGAAGTGTTACTATTTATTTTATCAATATGAACTTTTATTTTGAATCATTTGGATCTGAACATTCATGCCACAATAAAGAAAATTACATTGAGAATTATGCTAGGTAGCATTCCACATCAAAAATTCTGTTTTTATCATTTACCTACTCGAGGAAGAGCATGAATTAAGCTTGGGGATGCTTGATACGTCTCCAACGTATCTATAATTTTTGATTGTTCCATGCTACTATATTTCCCTTTTTGGATGTTTATGGGCTTTATTTTACACATTTATATCATTTTTGGGACTAACCTACTAACTGGAGGCCCAGCCCGTATTGTTTTTTTTTGCCTATTTCAGTATTTTGAAGAAAAGGAATATCAAACGGAGTCCAAACGGAATGAAACCTTCGGGAGCGTGATTTTTGGAACGAACGTGATCCAGGGGACTTGGAGTGCAAGCCAAGCAGCAGCCGAGGTGGCCACGAGATAGGAGGGCGCGCCACCTGCCTCGTGGGCCCCTTGGGCGGCCACCGACGTACTTCTTCCTCCTATATATGCCTACGTAGCCCGAAAACATCTAGGGAGCCAACGAAACACAATTTCCACCGCCGTAACCTTCTATATCCGCGAGATCCCATCTTGGAGCCTTCGCCGGCACTCCATCGGAGGGGGAATCGACCATGGAGGGCTTCTACATCAACACCATAGCCCCTCCGATGAGTTGTGAGTAGTTTACCACAGACCTTCGGGTCCATAGTTATTAGCTAGATGGCTTCTTCTCTCTTTTTGGATCTCAATACAATGTTCTCCCCCTCTCTTGTGGAGATCTATTCGATGTAAACTCTTTTTGCGGTGTGTTTGTCGAGATCCGATGAATTGTGGGTTTATGATCATGTTTATCTATTAGAAATATTTGAATCTCCTCTGAATTCTTTTATGTATGATTGAGTAACTTTGCAAGTCTATTCGAATTATCAGTTTGGTTTGGCCTACGAGATTGATCTTTCTTGCCATGGGAGAAGTGCTTTTTATTAATTTTTGTCTGTGTGAGAGGGGCTAACTGGGCCAGGTGAGGTTAGGTAGGTGGCCCAGGTGGTTTTCTGCTTTTTATTAGTTTTTGTCTGTTTCCTTTTTCTGCAGTTTCCTTTAATTTGGTTTTCAAATCAAACTATTTTTTCAGCTTCTAGAAATTATTATGTGGCTAGACAAAATATATTAAGAGCCACTCACAAATTTTCAGAATTGTTGGACTTGCAATTCTTTTATAGAAGAATTAAATCCAACTCAAATACTTATTGATTTAAATCCAAATGGCCAAAATAATTCCTCAAAAAATGTTCCATATTTTTGGTTTGGATAAAAAAACCCTTCCCAAAATTATCAAACATCATTGAAGACCGTTTTGGAGACCTTGGATGCATTTTCCAGGGTTATTTGCCCTTCTTTTATTTAAATGTTTTGAGGCTTTTCAAATTTCTCAGTTCAACTTTCAAAAAATGGACAAGATGCATGGATGCAATGCCACTAACTACAAGCATTAATCTATAGGGTTGTGACAGCTCACCCCCACTAAACAAGAATCTCGTCCCGAGATTCAAGACGTGAGGCAAGAAGACAAAGGGGACACAAGGTAACACGGTCTTCACGATCCAGGTTGCACTTCATAAGAAGGTTGACTCGATCACCATCTTTGTCCCGATGTCTTGCTCTGAGAACTCCAACCAACATGAGAACGAGAGGAAAGGAAAAACTCTAGAAGGGTCGATCTTCTCGAAGATCGAGCAACTCAGGATCAACTCATGGAGTGAGACATTGAAACATCTCTCGAGCTGAGACACAAAGCATACATCTTGAGTGATGGAGTGAAACAGATGACAAAGGTTCGCTAGATAGGCGATAGTTCCACACTTAAGAAGGTGGTGAACGGTTGTGAATGTAGCGAGGAGTTGAGTTGCCATGATTCCATAACAGGGCACCTCAGGGAAAAGTAACTCGTAGAATTATTACCTTAAGTGGAAAAAAGAATTACTTTTGATACATGGATCATTGAAACTCTCTAAACCAGCCTAAGGTAGTTCACCAACAATCATTTGGCAGAGTGCAAAGGAATGGCATACTCAGACTAGAATGGGTGATGTGGATTACCTTGTTGAAGACAACATAATGGATGATTTTTCTTATCATCGGAAATGGATGGGACCCATGGTAGGACCTCCTTTGAAGATGATCCTGGACAACAACTGCTGAGAAGGGTAGCCCATGGGAAATTGGCACAATGGCAGTGCAAGCTAGGAACAAAATGCAAATGTTGGGAATGCTCCAACCATCATATCTGCCTGAGATTCAGATTTGGTTAGAACCAGGATACTTCAGACTCAACATGTCTGATAAGAGGAGTTGCAACACAAATCGACGAGATAACGTTGCGAGATTCTCGGGAAGCGAACCACGGTGGTAAGCTTCAAAACATGAGCTAGTTCTACTACACATATGTGATCACGCTGTACCAGACAAGCATGACCACATAGTAGTCTTATAATAAAACACTACCGAGTTCAGGTGGGGAACCATCATTAATGATATCGAAGTCTCCACGTGTGGAAGTACGAAGGATTCACCTTATAACAGACTCCTTTATCTTGAACAAATCAATCAGTGGCTTGGTGTGCTAGGATATACATATGGAATGGAGATGATCAATCTATCAAACCATAGAATACTTTGCACGTACATGACTGACTTGGGATGAATCCAGGGGAAGCAAAAACAAGCTTTCTCGAATTCACGGCGACAACTTGCAGCAAATGCATGTGAATTATAGGAAGTCACTTATTTCATCCAAACATGTGCTTCATGAACGAGACATGAGGCAATGCTTTAAAAGTTTCCAACACTAGTTGGATGTTCGACACGATTCATGGAGGTGATAAAATGCTATTGATGGCTCAACAACAAGTCTTCGTGATTTCCATATAGATGGAATTCCATAATTATGTGAACAAAGTGATAGAATTGGTCAGACCAAAAGATGTAATGGTGTATGCTCGGGGGGTCAACCACGAGTAAGACAACATTATGAACATCGTTGGTTCTGATTTGATTTAACGCTAGCCCATACTCAAATCAATGATTGGATAAGACAATAGCACCGACAATTGATCACGAGGATAACTCTATAAAGATATCATCTTTCTTCAACACACACACACACAAGATATCCCTTTGGGATGAACTGAGTCGGACATTCTTTTATCTTCCAACTCTCCAAGTTGTTGTTCACCTTAACCAACTAGCTCACGGGTACCCAACATAAATTCTTGGAGAAGGGGTGGTTACAGAAACCAACCTGATCACGAAGTCAACATTGCAGTTAGGTAACAACCTGGTAATACTTCCGAGAAGATGTTTGGAGCATCACGAACCACTGGTATGTTACTAAGCTCGAGAACAATCTGGCTTTTCAGGGCAAGACGATATGATCAAATGAACGAGGATTTGATAGAATCCTAACTCATCAATCGAGGAGTGCACCAGGAAAGTGGACTAGGTAACACAACCAGTCTTAGAATGAGGATTCAATAACCAACACGCTAAGAACGAAATTGTTGCCCATTAACTACCAAGCAACAAGGTTGCTAGGAGTATCGATTTCACACATCATTGTTCACCTGTCGGCATTCCGGTTGCAACAACACGGGAACCGAGAAATGAATAATGAGGGCGAGAGGTATCACTGTATCAAGAGGTCATAGGATGGTGTGAAATTCTCATGATACTCTTGTTATAAAATAGGGTGATACTCCGAGGTAGAACAGAACAAAAGCTGGATTGGCATTTTGATCTGCGGAATACAACTGCTTTGACCAAATCCTAGAAATGGATAAGGTATTCTCCAAGTCATTCCGAAATAGAATGGCTTGATAGAACACAAGAGTAAAGGGCATCGATGAACAAATGCACGCATAATCTTGACTATCAATGGATAGACGAAGGTCATCAGAAGGCAACTAAAGAGGGACAACTCAAAAGAACATATGATTTTCTGAGTTGTGGATGCATGGATTAGCATGTCGAATGAGTACAACATATTTCTTCCGGATAACCTATGCAGAAAGGTAGAACTGGCAAAGTCACAATATAAAATGGAGAACTCATCGAGTGCACTTTTGATGTGATCTTTTGGTTCAAAGAACTTCTGCCATAAGCGGTTCATAGTATTTGGAAGAAGGAAATACCACGACCTCGAGGACTATCGCAAGGTTACTAATATTCTAAGGAGCTAGCAAACACTATCAACATGAAGTAAGTAGGGTGAATCTCGTGTTCAAAACCCAGCAGTAGAATACCTACTACTAAGTGGCATCACGGGATGCTTTCGAGAATAATGGCCAGAATCATCACACTGTGAACACAAAACATGGATGAATTACTAGGTGATACTCTAAGACATCTAGGGTCATAGTAATAGTTCCAACCTATATACCAAGGCAATTAAGTACCTCAACACACTAGTTAGTGTGGTTGATCTGGCACAAAGGACCTGCGGAAGGGTAAGAAGGGATTTGCAAGTGTATCCGACTGTTTAGAAACCTGGGATGACTCAGACAGCATAACGGTTGTAAATGCTCGAAAAGATTTAAGACATCCTACAAATGGTGGCATAACCACTCGATCGTCACAAAATCAAGGTTCTGAGACCGGCTATGAACACACAGAAGTAGAAGAGACTGAACTGAGGCTTGAATCCATCAACCTTATAGGTCTACAGATTAGTAACGCGTGATCCTGATAGAAAGAAGAGATAGCCTAGTTCCTTAACCCTGTAGGAAAGATATGATGCCTCGGATCAGAAGGGCATAAGGTATAAGGAGTAAAAAGAGCCTTCCGTTCCCATCCACAATCAATTCCCTTATATAACTAGAGAATTTCTAGACTCACTTCAACCAGTTTGGCTTGGTAATCCAACAGGCAATCAAGCTCTGATACCAAAGCTGTCAGGACCCCGATCCTAAGTCACACTGATCTAGCATGGAACACATCATATCACCTAGCGGCCTCACGCATGGTATTTCCACGGGTGCCACCTTACCTGGCACGGGACCGTTTGCACCTTTTGGCTCACGTATATGATAGTGCTTCTAGCATCCATATGACAAGGGCTGACATGACTAGTCATGGACCCAAAGTGGCACTAACTTACAGGGACAGGCATACATGACCCAACAACGAACGTGTCGATCAACAACGTATGAACCCAAGTCGTAGCAAGCTACATGGACTTAAAGGAAGAACGTGTGACATTTCCCGGAAGGGCCAGACACAGGAACGAAGAAGGACACATGCCAGCTAACCTAAGTGTTCCAGAGCAGTAGCAAGCTACCATGGCTCAGTGGAAGCACTAGGAGACATTTCCTAGTAAGAGATGCTACCAAGGATGAACAACTAGGTGGTCAGATCTCACACATACCAAGCATTTCAAATCATACACACAATATGCTCGATATGCGCAAATACAACATGGCATCACAACATAACTCTACGACTCAAAGTACTTATTCAATAGGCTCCGAGGAGCGAGATATTACAAACATGGGTCTCATGACCCAACATTTAGAGCATACAAGTCAAAGCACATGCGGAAGCTTATCATGTCTGAGTACAGACACCTACAAATGAAAAAGGTTGAGAAGCCTGACTATCTACCAGATCATGCCGAGGGCACAAGATCGTAGCTGAGGTAGAAAGCTAAACGTTGAAGTCCAAGCCGAACTACTAGCGAGACTGAAGTCTCTCTGCAAAAACATAAATTAAGCAAACATGAGTACAAATGTACCCAGCAAGACTTACATCAGAACTATCTACACATGCATCAGTATCAATAGAGGGGGTGGTGGAGTTTGACTGCAGCAGGCCAGCTTTGACTCAGTGGCTATCCTGAACTATGACTGCAAGAAACTCTTTGAGGTGGCGCACACGAGTCCACATATTCACCATATCAATATACCACTATGGATCCGCTCTCGTCTCCCTACGAGAACGCCATCCATAGCACTCATGCTTATCTTGCACATTTTAGAGTATCCACTTTCACTTGTCTATCAACTGTATAGGCAACCCAGAGGTCCTTTACCGCGGACGCGGCTATTCGAATAGATCATATTAACCCTGCAGGGGTGTACTTCTTCACACACGCTCTCGCCACTTACCGTCATGTACACGTCATGCATCTTGGCAACCTTCAAGCGGAAGCCTCGCGAGGGTGTTGGCCATGACCTGACTAACCACATGAGTCTCTAGTCCAGGTTTATCACCTTCGGGTTCCATCCGCAAGGAGATCCGGCCGTGGTGTCGCTCGCGGCCCCAAACGATGTGTATAGGGTTCCAAGCCCACCAAACGGGCGGCAATTGGCATACCCGGCCACGGTGTCCAGTCTGACCCAAGCCCACATGTACCGGGTGCCACCTGGTGACTACTAACACAACCTACAAACACTACAAACTAGTTGCAACTCCTGGACAGAGATCGAGTTCATTAATAAGTCTAGAGAGCTTGGAGTGCCTGGAGACCAATGTGTGGTAGTAATTGTTCATGCATCACAAACACAGAACTCAGTTCCTGAGGACGGTTTTAATGAGACAACCCACCATGTACTCCTACATGGCCTCTCACCGCTACCTTTACCAAATCATATTCACACACTTAGCTCTCAACAGTAGGACATGTTCACAACTTTCCAATTCATCCCCAATGAATCAGACCTAACTCAAATCTAAGCAGTAGCAGGCATGACAAACAAAACATGAATGAGTAGGCACATTAGGGCTCAAACAACTCCTACTCATGCTAGTGGGTTTCATCTATTTACTGTGGGAATGACAGGTCCTAATGCAGTAAAGGAGAGCTGGAGCGAGAGAGTGGGATTGTATCAGAATGAACAAGGGGGCTTTCCTTGCCTGGCACTTCTGAAGATAGTATAGTTTTTTATCGGTGTCATCGAACTCATCGTCGAAACACATCTACTGAGAGGGGACAAATACCAGCAACAGAGAGGAAACACATTCAATGCAATACGACAATATGATGCATGATCATGACATGGCAAAATGCTATGATTTGAGCTAATGCAACTAAAATCCAGATTAAATGAAGTTGGTTTGAACCAAAGATTGAAATCCAAACTTCATATATGATGGTTTAAAGCACTTTATATGATTTGTCCTAAACAGCAGCCATAAGTTATTCTAACATGCATGAAAACGGTACAGATGGATAGATTAGATTTTTCTGATCATTTTTATATATAAATTATTTCATTTGGAGTTATAGATTATTTTCTATGAATTTTAGAAGTTTTAGCTATTTTCTGGAATTTCCTGGATTAATAAAAACGCCAGAAAAACTTTATGACATCATCACTACGTCATGCTGACCTTAGCAGGTCAACACTGTCAGCCACGGTCAAACCTGATGCGTGGCACCCATATGTCAGCTGCACAGTGGCTAATAGGATTTAGTTAAATCCTAACTAAAGCAATTAGAAGGGTAGGGGCCCACTGTCAGTGTGAGAGGGCTATTTAGCAGGGTCATTAGGCGCTAATGAGGCTGCCACGTAAGCCTGCCGGCGTTTAGCCGCCGGCACTAATCCGAGGACGCCGGAGTTGCCCTCCCGGTTGTTTCAGGCGAAGGAAGCTCACGCGGCTGGGTTCTAAAGACGTAGCGCATCGAGGCGCGTTGGTTGGTGCTGGCAGCGGTCGCTGGGGTGGCCGGAATAAGCAACGGCGGTGAGCTTTGGGAGTGGCCGAAACACGGCTTGCAAGGGCAAGATGCTGCGAGGCACTAACGGGCCATCTAAGGGGTGTGTTGGCTTCCTGGGAGACACAGGAACATCCCTACGCGCTCGAGTGTGATGGACGCGAGCTCAAACGACGGCAGCCACAGGCGCGGTGATGAGGAGCTCACGGGCACGGCGGGTTTGCGGACTAGGGGACGGGTGCGAGGAGTAGCGGAGGGAAAGAGGAAGTAGGAGCTCACAGGGGCCGGAGTAGCAGCTTAGCGGGCTCGGGGAAGCTTCTGCGACAGTGAATCGATGGTGAAGTCCGGTGAGTAGATGCAGCCGTGACGAGCTCGATGTCGAGGGCGTAGGGATTCCGCGGTCCCGACCTTCTTCTTGGAGAGGCGCAACGTTGACGCGGTTCAGATGGACATGGCAGGGGGCGCGGGGGTGGTGATGGCCACGCGGGCGGCAGCGGTGGCCGGCGGGGCTCTTGGGTGGTCGCGGGGAGCAGGGGCTAGGCAGGGAAGTAAGGGAGGAGGTGTTGGGCGTCTTGAGGCGCTTGAATGAGGCGGGGGAGAAAGCAGGAGGTGGAAGCAGGAGGTGGAGCTCGGTTGAGCGCGCGTCGACATGGCATCGTCTTCCTGGCAGAAGCTAGGAGATGACTGGCAAGGTGGGTTGGTGGGCTGGGCCAACTGGGCCAGGTGAGGTCAGGTAGGTGGCCCAGGTGGTTTTCTGCTTTTTATTAATTTTTTCTGTTTCCTTTTTCTGCAGTTTCCTTTAATTTGGTTTTCAAACCAAACTATTTTTTTAGCTTCTGGAAATTATTATGTGGCTAGATAAAATATATTAAGAGCCACTCACAAATTTTCAGAATTGTTGGACTTGCAATTCTAATTAAATCCAACTCAAATACTTATTGATTTAAATCCAAATGGCCAAAATAATTCTTTAAAAAATGATCCATATTTTGGTTTCGATAAAAAAACCTTCCCAAAATTATCAAACATCATTGAAGACCATTTTGGAGACATTGGATGCATTTTCCAGGGTTATTTTCCCTTGTTTTATTTAAATGTTTTGAGGCTTTTCAAATTTCCTCAGTTCAACTTTCAGAAAATGGACAAGATGCATGGATGCAATGCCACTAACTACAAGCATTAATCTAGGGCTGTGGCAAACGAGCACATTCCACGGCTGGTCTGAAACAACGGGTACCGTCCAACTAACAACAATCCTGGGGAAGTTTTATTTGCAATTATTTTGATTTGATTTGAGCATGGGACTGGGCATCCCGGTTACCGACCATTTTCTCGTGAGTGATGAGCGGAGTCCACTCATTATGTGAATAACCCACCTAGCATGGAAGATCTAGACAACCCTAATTGATACATGAGCTATTCGAGCATACAAAATAGAATTTCATTTGAAGGTTTAGAGTTTGGCACATACAAATTTACATGGAACGGCAGGTAGATACTGCATATAGGTAGATATGGTGGGCTCAAATGGAACAACTTTGGGGTTTATGCAAGTGGATGCTCAAGTAGTATTCGCGCTTAGTACAAGTGAAGGCTAGAAAGAGACTGGGAAGCGACCAATTAGAGAGCGACAACAGTCATGAACATGCATTAAGATTAACCAACAATGAGTGCAAACATGAGTAGGATATAAATCACCATGAACAATAATATCATGGAGGCTATGTTGATTTTGTTTCAACTACATGCGTGAACATGAGCCAAGTCAAGCCACTCGAATCATTCAAAGGAGGATACCACCCTATCATACTACATCACAACCATTTTAATGGCATGTTGGCACGCAAGGTAAACCATTATAAACTCTTAGCTCATTAAGCATGGCATGAATAACTATAATCTCTAATTGTCATTGCAAACATGTTTCATTCATAATAGGCTAAATCAGGAACGATTAACTAATCATATTTACAAAAACAAGATAGGTCGAGTTCATACCAGCTTTTCCTCATCTTAATCATTTCATCATATACCGTCATTATATTATCGCCTTTCACTTGCACGACCGAATGGTGTGAATCATAATAATAGTGCACGTGCATTGGACTAAGCTGAAATCTGCAAACATTTAATTCAAAGGAGAAAACAAGGTAACATGGGCTCTTTGTTAGATCAACAATAATGCAGATGAGAGCCACTCATCATTTTCATTGTGGTCTTCTCGTCTTGACCCCCAAAGAAAAGAAAAGAATTTCAAAGAAAAAGAAAAACTATTTACGAAGGAAATCTCCCAACAAGCAAAAGAACGAGAAATATTTTTGGGTTTTCTTTAACGCTTCTACTACAAGCATGGAAAGTAAACTAGCTAAAAGTTATAACTAATTTTTTTTGTTTTTTCTCAAAGTTTTCAAACACACAAGAAGAAAGCAGGAGAAGAAACTAAACTAGCATGGATAGTACACTGAAAAAGTATGAACACCGACAACTAGAATGAGTGTGTGAACATGAATGTAATGTCGGTGAGAAATATGTATTCCTCTAAGCTTAGGCTTTTGGCCTAAGTTGGTCTAAAGCAACGGCTGGCCTGGCGGATATCCAAAGTTGTAGTCGGGGTTGTACTGAGATGCAGGAGCTACTGCGTGAAGGGCTGCAGCATGAAGGCGAGCAGCCTCTGCCTTCCTCTCATATTCATTTGTCTCCTCTCTGGTTATAAGACGTCTCCCATTTTCCTGAAAGTTAAAGAAGGCAGGAGCAGGAAGAGTAACATGGACATCATGCTGTCTGTCAAAGATTAGTCGGTACTAGAGGGATTGTTCATTCCTCTCAAGAAACTCATGGGGAACCATATCATTATAATATAGAAAAGCAGGTGGCAACTCAATATAATTTTCACTTATGAATACACCAAGATAATCAGCTAAACGAGATGCATAAATTCCACCAAATAAATCTCCATCTATAGCATTAAGATGTAACCTCTGTGCAACAATGCCCCCACCCCCAAGTTATATCGTTTATCATCTAATACCGCACTCTTGAGGACACTAAGATCTCGGAGGCTAAGCTCATGCTTACCGTTAATGCATCTACCTATAAAGATAGCAAAGTAATGTATGGCAAGAAAATCAATGCTCCCTATGATAGCTTGTGTAATATTTCTAGTTTCTCCCACAGTGATGCTAGCAAGGAAATCATTATATTCAGAGTGGGGTTCACTAAAGATGCCCCACTGTGGGATTTTGCAAGCAGTGTTAAAATCTTCAAGGTCAGTGGTATATGATTTATCATAGAGGTCAAATAGAATAGTGTGAGTGTTGTGCTTAGATGAAAAGTTAAACCTCCGCACAAAGGAATCAGTGAGGTGATAATATTGGCGGCACTTATCTGATACGAAATCCTCAAGATCAGCATTACACATGTACGCATCAAACTCATCTTTGCAGCCTGCTTGGATCATAAATTCATCCGACGGCCATCCGGAAGGCCGCACTGGAGCTCCTCTTCGTGGTTCGAGGTCCGGCTCATGTATTGCGAGCCTTAGTGCTTGCTTCCTTGAAAAACCACCTTGGTACATTTTCCTAAACATTTTTCTTCCTCTGAAAAATTTATGAAATTTTTAGTGACTCAAAATAAAAGTGAACCAAAATCAACAAGATTGATAGCAACTACTCCCACAAGTGCCTAGGGACTATATCATGCATTAAAACTACTTTGGACCATATAAATTTTGACATGTAGGCTCAAGAACAGGGTCACCTCAGTAGCAAAAATTTGCAATAAATAAAGCATTAGAACAAAAACTAATTGGACCATTGGATGAGTCACATACCGAAGAACAATCCCCCAAAGCAGTTTTGTGAATGGAGCCTTGAGCAAGGAGATCGAAAATGGCAGCAAAACGAGCAAGAACATGAGTTTGAGCTAAGGTATGATTTTTCTGGAGGAAGACAAAGTGCGTACGTGCTGGAATAAGTGGAGGGGGGCCACGTGGGGCCCACGAGGCAGGGAGTGTGCCCAGGGGGTAGGGCGTGCCCTCCACCCTCGTGACCAAATGGTGGGTCCCCTGGTGTGTTCTAAGTGCCAGAAATTTTCAAATATTCTACAAAAAATCATACTCAATTTTCAGGGCATTTGGATAACTTTTATTTTCGGGGTATTTTTTTATTGCACGGGTAATTCAGAAAATAGACAGAAAATACTACTTTTGCTTTATTTAAACTAAATAACAGAAAGTAAAAGGAGGGTACGAAAGCTTGTGCCTTCTAATTTCATCCATCTCATGCCCACCAAAAGGAATACACTAACATGGTTAATCAAGTCTTGTTAACAAACTTCTTCCGAATAACATGAAACCAGAGAATTTTTGAATAACACTAGGTTACCTCAACAGGGATATGCATGTCCCCAACAATAAGAATATCATATTTCTTTTTGACAGTAGGAAGAGGGAATTCAAAACCTCCAATAGTAATAGTTGAAATTTTTCCAATAGAATTGATACTATGAACTTGAGGTTGGTTCTTCGGAAAGTGTATCATATGCTCATTACCATTAACATGAAAAGTGGCATTGCCTTTGTTGCACTCAATAACTGTAGTATTCGGAAAAGGTCTACCAAGGATGATCGACATACAGTCGTCCTCGAGAATATCAAGAATAACAAAGTCCGTTAAGATAGTAATGTTTGCATCCACAACAGGCACATACTCACAAATACCGATGGGGATAGCAGTTGATTTATCAGCCATTTGCAAAGAGATTTCAGTAGGTGTCAACTTAATCAAATCAAGTCTATGATACAAAGATAAAGGCATAACACTAACACTGGCTCCAAGATCACATAAATCACTTTTAACATAGTTTCTTTTAATGGAGCATGGCATAGTTGGTACTCATGGATCTCCTAGTTTCTTTGGTATTCCACACTTAAAAGTATAATTAGCAAGCATGGTGGAAATTTCAGCTTTCGGTCTCTTTCTTTTATTTGTAACATTATCTTTCATATACTTAGCATAGGGATTCATTTTAAGCATATCAGTCAAACGCATACGCAAAAAGATAGGTCTAATCTTTTCAGCAAAGCGCTCAACATCCTCCTCATCCTTTTTCTTGGATGGCTTAGGAGGAAAAGGCATGGGTTTCTGAACCCATCGTTCTCTTTCTACCGTGCTTCCTAGCAACAAAGTATCTCTTATCATCACGTTGATTCTTTGATTGTGGGTTATCAAGATCAACAGCAGGTTCAATCTCTACATCATTATCATTACTAGGTTGAGCATCAACATGAACATCATCATTAACATTATCTCTAGGTTCACGTTCATTACCAGATTGTGTTTCAGCATCAGAAATAGAAATATTATTGGGATTCTCTGGTGTGTCTATAACAGGTTCACTAGGAGCATGCAAAGTCCTAACCTTATTCTTTTTCTTTTTCTTAGAAGGACTAGGTGCATCAGTATTAATTCTCTGAGAGTCTTGCTCAACTCTCTTAGGGTGGCCCTTAGGATATAAAGGTTCCTGGGTCATTTTACCACCTTTAGTCATAACTCTAACAACATTATCATTGTTCTTATTATTCAACTCATTGAGCAAATCATCTTGTGCTTTAAGTACTTGTTCTACTTGTGTGGTAATCATGGAAGCATGTTTACTAATAAGCTTAAGATCACCTTTAACTCTAGACATATAATCACTCAAGTGTTCAACCATATAAGCATTGTGTTTCAATTGTCTACCAACATATGCATTGAAGTTTTCTTGTTTAACAATAAAATTATCAAACTCATCCAAGCATTGACTAGCAGACTTTACCTTTACTTCCTCCTTCCTTGTTCTAGTAGGAGAAGGGGAAAGAGGGGGAGACGAAGAAGGAAAAGGGGGCTGTGCCCCTTGTCCAATTCGGACCAGAGGGGGGGTGCAGGCCTCCTTCCTTTTGGCCTCTCTCCTCTATTCCCGTATGGCCCAATAAGGCCCATATACTCCCCGACGAATTCCCGTAACTCTCCGGTACTCCGAAAAATACCCGAATCACTCGAAACCTTTCCGAACTCCGAATATAGTCGTCCAATATATCGATCTTTATGTCTCGACCATTTCGAGACTCCTCGTCATGTCCCCAATGCCATACGGGACTCCGAACTTCTTCGGTACATCAAAACTCATAAACTCATAATATAACTGTCATCGAAACCTTAAGCGTGCGGACCCTACGGGTTCGAGAACAATGTAGACATGACCGAGACACGTTTCCGGTCAATAACCAATAGCGGAACCTGGATGCTCATATTGGCTCCCACATATTCTACGAAGATCTTTATCGGTCAAACCGCATAACAACATACGTTGTTCCCTTTGTCATCGGTATGTTACTTGCCCGAGATTCGATCGCGGTATCTCAATACCTAGTTCAATCTCGTTACCGGGCATAATACATCATCTCACAACTAACTCATTAGTTGCAATGCTTGCAAGGCTTAAGTGATGTGCATTACCGAGAGGGCCCAGAGATACCTCTCCGACAATCGGAGTGACAAATCCTAATCTCGAAATACGCCAACCCAACATGTACCTTCGCAGAGACCTGTAGAGCTCCTTTATAATCACCCAGTTACGTTGTGACGTTTGGTAGCACACAAAGTGTTCCTCCAGTAAACAGGAGTTGCATAATCTCATAGAAATAGGAACATGTATAAGTCATGAAGAAAGCAATAGAAACATGCTAAACGATCAAGTGCTAAGATAACGGAATGGGTCAAGTCAATCACATCATTCTCCTAATGATGTGATCCCGTTTATCAAATAACAACTCTTTTGTCCATGGCTAGGAAACATAACCATCTTTGATAAACGAGCTAGTCAAGTAGAGGCATACTAGTGACACTATGTTTGTCTATGTATTCACACATGTATTATGTTTCCGGTTAATACAATTCTAGCATGAATAATAAACATTTATCATGATATAAGGAAATAAATAATAACTTTATTATTGCCTCTAGGGCATATTTCCTTCAGTCTCCCACTTGCACTAGAGTCAATAATCTAGTTCACATCAGCATGTGATGCAACACCAATATTCACATCTGTATGTGATTAATACCCATAGTTCACATCGTCATGTGATCAACACCCAAAGGGTTTACTAGAGTCAATAATCTAGTTCACATCGCTATGTGATTAACACCCAAAGAGTACTAAGGTATGATCATGTTTTGCTCGTGAGAGAAGTTTATTCAACGGGTCTGTCATATTACAGAGTCGTATGTATTTTGCAAATATTCTATGTCTACAATGCTTTGCACGGAGCTACTCTAGCTAATTGCTCCCACTTTCAATATGTATTCAGATTGAGACTTAGAGTCATCTGGATCGGTGTAAAATCTTGCATCGATGTAACTCTTTACGACGAACTCTTTTATCACCTCCATAATTGAGAAACATATCCTTATTCTACTAAGGATAATTTTGACCAATGTCTAGTGGTCTACTCCTAGATCACTATTGTACTCCCTTGCCAAACCAGGGCAGAGTATACAATAGGTCTGGTCCATAGCCTGGCATACTTTTATAGAACCTATGACTGATGCATAGGGAATGACTTTCATTCTCTTTCTATTTTCTGCCATGGTCGGGATTTGAGTCTTACTCAATTTCACACCTTTGCAACACAGGCAAGAACTCTTTCTTTGACTGTTCCATTTTGAACTATTTCAAAATCTTGACAAGGTATGTACTTATTGAAAAACTTATCAAGCGTCTTGATCTATCTCTATAGATCTTGATGCTCAATATGTAAGTAGCTTTACTGAGGTCTTTCTTTTTAAATAACTCCTTTCAAATACTCCTTTATGCTTTCCAGAAAAATTCTACATCATTTCTGATAAACAATATGTTACTCACATATATTTATCAGAAAGGTGGTAGTTCTCCCACTCACTTTATTGTAAATACAGGCTTCTTCAAAAGTCTGTATAAAACTATATGCTTTGATCAACTTATCAAAGCATATATTCCAACTCTGAGATGTTTGCACCAGTCCATAAATGGATCGCTAGAGCTTGCACATTTTGTTAGCATCTTTAGGATTGACAAAACCTTATGGTTGCATCATATGAAAATCTTCTTTAATAAATCCATTAAGGAATGCAGTTTTGACATCCATTTGCCAGATTTCATAAAATGTGGCAATTGCTAACATGATTCGGACAGACTTAAGCATCGTTACGAGTGAGAAAATCTCATCGTATTCAACACCTTGAACTTGTCGAAAACCTTTTGCAACAAGTCGAGCTTTGCAGATAGTAACACTACTATCAGTGTCCATCTTCCTCTTGAAGATCTATTTATTTAACATGGCTTGCTGATCATCGAGAAAGTCAATCAAAGTCCATACTTTGTTCTCATCCATGGATCATATCTCAGATTTTATGGCCTCAAGCCATTTCGTGGAATCTAGGCTCATCATCGCTTCCTCATAGTTCGTAGGTTCATCATGGTCTAGTAACATGACTTCCAGAACATGATTACCGTACCACTCTGGTGCGGATCTTATTCTGGTAGACCTACGAGGTTTTTGTAGTAACTTGATCTGAAGTTTCATGATCATCATCATTAGCTTCCTCACTAATTGGTGTAGGAATCACTGGAACTGATTTCTGTGATGAACTACTTTCCAATTCGGGAGAAGGTACAAATTACCTTGTCAAGCTCTTACTTTCCTCCCACTCACTTCTTTCGAGAGAAACTTCTTCTCTAGAAAGGATCCATCTTAGCAACGAATAACTTGCCTTAGGATATGTGATAGAAGGTGTACCCAATATTTACCTTTGGGTATTCTATGAAGACGCACTTCTCTGATTTGGGTTCGAGCTTATCAGGTTGAAATTTTTCACATAAGCATCGCATCCCCAAACTTTAAGAAACGACAACTTTGGTTTCTTGCCAAACCACAGTTCATAAGGCGTCGTCTCAACGGATTTTGATGGTGCCCTATTTAAAGTGAATGCAGCTGTCTCTAATGCATAACCCCAAAATGATAGTGGTAAATCAGTAAGAGACATCATAGATTGCACTATATCCAATAAAGTACTGTTATGACGTTCGGACACACCATTAAGTTGTGGTGTTCCAGGTGGCATGAGTTTGTGAAACTATTCCACATTGTTTTAATTGAAGACCAAACTCGTAACTCAAATATTTGTCTCCGCGATCAAATTGTAGAAACTTTATTTTCTTGTTATGATGATTCTCCACTTCACTCTGAAATTCTTTGAACTTTTCAAATGCTTCAAACTTGTGCTTCATTAAGTAGATATACCCATATCTTCTCAAATCATCTGTGAAGGTCAGAAAATAACGATACTTGCCACGAGCATCAACACTCATTGGATCGCATACATCGGTATGTATTATTTTTCAATAAGTCAGTAGCTCATTCCATTGTTCCGGAGAACGGAGTTTTAGTCATCTTGCCCAAAAGGCACGGTTCGCAAGCATCAAATGATTCATAACCAAGTGATTCCAAAAATCCATCTTTATGGAGTTTCTTCATGCGCTTTACACCGATATGACCTAAACGGCAGTGCCACAAATATGTTGCACTATCATTATCAACTTTGCATCTTTTGGCATCAATATTATGGATATGTGTATCACTATGATCGAGATCCAACAAACTATTTTCATTGGGTGTATGACCATTAAAGGTTTTATTCATGTAAACAGAACAACAATTATTCTCTGACTTTAAATGAATAACCATATTGCAATAAACATGATCAAATCATATATATGCTCAACACAAATGCCAAATAACATTTATTCAGGTTTAACACTAATCCCGAAAGTATAGTGAGTGTGCGATGATGATCATATCAATCTTGGAACCACTTCCAACACACATCGTCACTTCACTCTCAACTAGTCTCTGTTTGCTCTGCAATTCCTGTTTCGAGTTACTAATTTTTAGCAATCGAACAAGTATCAAATACTCAGGGGCTACTATAAACACTAGTAAGGTACACATCAATAACCTGTATATCAAATATACCTTTGTTCACTTTGCCATCCTTCTTATCCAACAAATATTCAGGGTATTTCCGCTTCCAGTGACCATTTCCTTTGCAATGTAAGCACTCAGTTTCAGGCTTTGGTCTAGCTTTGGGATTTTTCGCGGGAGTGACAACTTGCTTGTCATTCTACTTAAAGTTCCCCTTTCTTTCCCTTTGCCCTTTTCTTGAAACTAGTGATCTTGTCAACCATCAACACTTGATGCACTTTCTTGATTTCTACCTTCGTCGATTTCAACATCACGAAGAGTTCGAGAATCGCTTTCGTCATCCCTTGCATACTATAGTTCATCACAAAGTTCTACTAACTTGGTGATGGTGACTAGAGAACTCTGTCAATCACTATCTTATCTGGAAGATTAACTCCCACTTGATTCAAGCGATTGTAGTACCCAGACAATATGAGCACATGCTCACTAGTTGAGCGATTCTCCTCCATCTTTTAGCCATAGAACTTGTTGGATACTTCATATCTCTCAACTCGGGTATTTGCTTGAAATATTAACTTCAACACCTGGAACATCTCATATGGTCCATCACGTTCAAAACGTCTTTGAAATCCCGATTCTAAGCCGTTAAGCATGGTGCACTAAACTATCAAGTAGTCATCATATTGAGCTAGCCAAACGTTCATAATGTCTGCATCTGCTCCTGCAATAGGTCTATCACCTAGCGGTGCATTAAGGACATAATTCTTCTGTGCAGCAATGAGGATAAACCTCAGATCACGGATTCAATCCGCATCATTGCTACTAACATCTTTCAACACAATTTTTCTCTAGGAACATATCAAAACAAACATATGAAAGCAACAACGCGAGCTATTAATCTACAACATAATTTGCAAAATACTGCCAGGACTAAGTTCATGATAAATTTAAGTTCAATTAATCATATTACTTAAGAACTCCCACTTAGATAGACATCCCTCTAATCCTCTAAGTGATTACGTGATCCATATCAACTACACCATGTCCGATCATCACGTGAGATGGAGTAGTTTCAACGGTGAACATCAATATGTTGATCATATCTACTATATGATTCACGCTCGACCTTTCGGTCTCCGTGTTCCGAGGCCATATCTGTTATATGCTAGGCTCGTCAAGTTTAACCTGAGTATTCCGCGTGTGCAACTGTTTTGGACCTGTTGTATTTGAACGTAGAGTCTATCACACCCGATCATCACGTGGTGTCTCAGCACGAACAACTTTCGCAACGGTGCATACTCAGGGAGAACACTTCTTGATAATTTTAGTGAGAGATCATCTTAAAATGCTACCGTCAATCAAAGCAAGATAAGATGCATAAAGGATAAACATCACATGCAATCAATATAAGTGATATGATATGGCCATCATCATCTTGTGCTTGTGATCTCCATCTCCGAAGCACCTCCATGATCACCATCGTCACCGGCGCGACACCTTGATCTCCATCGTAGCATCATTCTCGTTTACGCTGTCTATTGCTTCTACGACTATCGCTACCGCTTAGTGATAAAGTAAAGCAATTACATGGCGTTTTCTTTTCATACAATAAAGCGACAATCATATGGCTCCTGCCAGTTGCCGATAACTTCGGTTACAAAACATGATCATCTCATACAATAAAATATAGCATCACGTCTTGACCATATCACATCACAACATGCCCTGCAAAAACAAGTTAGACGTCCTCTACTTTGTTGTTGCAAGTTTTACGTGGCTGCTACGGGCTTAGCAAGAACCGTTCTTACCTACGCATAAAAACCACAACGATAGTTTGTCAAGTTGGTGCTGTTTTAACCTTCGCAAGGACCGGGCGTAGCCACACTCGGTTCAACTAAAGTTGGAGAAACTGACATCCGCCAGCCACCTGTGTGCAAAGCACGTTAGTAGAACCAGTCTCGCGTAAGCGTACGCGTAATGTCGGTCCGGGGCGCTTCATCCAACAATACAGCCGAACCAAAGTATGACATGCTGGTAAGCAGTATGACTTATATTGCCCACAACCCACTTGTGTTCCACTCGTGCATATGACATCTACGCATAAAACCAGGCTCGGATGCCACTGATGGGGAACGTAATAATTTCAAAAAAATTCCTACGCACACGCAAGATCATGGTGATGCATAGCAACGAGAGGGGAGAGTGTAGTCCATGTACCCTTGTAGACCGTAAGCGGAAGCGTTATGACAACGCGGTTGATGTAGTCGTACGTCTTCACGATCCGACCGATCCAAGCACTGAACGTACGGCACCTCCGAGTTCAGCACACGTTCAGCTCGATGACGATCCCCAGACTCCGATCCAGCAGGGTGTCGGGGATGAGTTCCGTCAGCACGACGGCGTGGTGACGATGATGATGTTCTACCGATGCAGGGCTTCGCCTAAACACCGCAACGATATGACCGAGGTGGAATATGGTGGAGGGGGGCACCGCACACGGCTAAGGAACGATCACGAAGATCAACTTGTGTGTCTAGAGGTGCCCCCCTGCCCCCGTATATAAAGGAGGGAGGGGGGAGGAGGCCGGCCCTAGGAGGGGGCGCGCCAAGGGGAGTCCTACTCCCACCGGGAGTAGGACTCCCTCCTTCCTTGTTGGAATAGGAGAAGGGGAAAGAGGGGGAGAGGAAGAACGAAAAGGGGGCTACGCCCCTTGTCCAATTCGGACCAGAGGGGGGGCGCAGGCCTCCTTCCTTTTGGCATCTCTCCTCTATTCCCGTATGGCCCAATAAGGCCCATATACTCCCCGGCGAATTCCCGTAACTCTCCGGTACTCCGAAAAATACCCAAATCACTCAGAACCTTTCCGAACTCCGAATATAGTCGTCCAATATATTGATCTTTACGTCTCGACCATTTCTAGACTCCTCGTCATGTCCCCGATCTCATCCGGGACTCCGAACTCCTTCGGTACATCAAAACTCATAAACTCATAATATAACTGTCATCGAAACCTTAAGCGTGCGGACCCTACGGGTTCGAGAACAATGTAGACATGACCGAGACACGTTTCCGGTCAATAACCAATAGCGGAACCTGGATGCTCATATTGGCTCCGACATATTCTACGAAGATCTTTATCGGTCAAATCGCATAACAACATACGTTGTTCCCTTTGTCATCGGTATGTTACTTGCCCGTGATTCGATCGTGGGTATCTCAATACCTAGTTCAATCTCGTTACTGGCAAGTCTCTTTACTCGTTCCGTAATACATCATCTCACAACTAACTCATTAGTTGCAATGCTTGCAAGGCTTAAGTGATGTGCATTACCGAGAGGGCCCAGAGATACCTCTCCGACAATCGGAGTGACAAATCCTAATCTCGAAATACGCCAACCCAACATGTACCTTCGGAGACACCTCTAGAGCTCCTTTATAATCACCCAGTTACGTTGTGACGTTTGGTAGCACACAAAGTGTTCCTCCGGTAAACGGGAGTTGCATAATCTCATAGTCATAGGAACATGTATAAGTCATGAAGAAAGCAATAGCAACATACTAAACGATCAAGTGCTAAGCTAACGGAATGGGTCAAGTCAATCATATCATTGTCCTAATGATGTGATCCCGTTAATCAAATGACAACTCTTTTGTCCATGGCTAGGAAACATAACCATCTTTGATAAACGAGCTAGTCAAGTAGAGGCATACTAGTGACACTATGTTTGTCTATGTATTCACACATGTATTATGTTTCCGGTTAATACAATTCTAGCATTAATAATAAACATTTATCATGATATAAGAAAATAAATAATAACTTTATTATTGCCTCTATGGCATATTTCCTTCAGATATAACTCCCAAGTGACTCAGAGAATAGAGCTATGCTCCCCGGCAACGGCGCCAGAAAAAAGGTCTTGATAACCCACATGTATAGGGGATCGCAACAGTTTTCAAGGGTAGAGTATTCAACCCAAATTTATTGATTTGACACAAGGGGAGCCAAAGAATATTCTCAAGTATTAGCAGCTGAGTTGTCAATTCAACCACACCTGAAAGACTTAATATCTGCAGCAAAGTATTTAGTAGCAAAGTAGTATGGAAGTAACGGTAACAGTGGCAAAAGCAACAGTAGCAGTTTTGTAACAATCATAATAGTGGCAATGGAAAAGTAACGTAGCAAAGATAAATATGTGAAAAGCACATAGGCAATGGATCAATGATGGATAATTATGTTGGATGTGATTCATCACGCAATAGTCATAACATAGGATGACACAGAACTAGCTCCAGTTCATCAATATAATGTAGGCATGTATTCCGAATATAGTCATACGTGCTTATGGAAAAGAAGCATGACATCTTTTGTCCTACCCTTCCGTGGCAGCGGGGTCCTAATGGAACTAAGGGATATTAAGGCCTCCTTTTAATAGAGTACTGGACCAAAGCATTAACACTCAGTGAATACATGAACTCCTCAAACTACGGTCATCACCGGGAAGTGTCCCGACTATTATCACTCCGGGGTTTGCCGGATCATAACACGTAGTAGCTAGGGGACTATAACTTGCAAGATAGGATCAAGAACACTCATATATTCATGAAAACATAATAGGTTCATATCTGAAATCATGGCACTCGGGCCCTAGTGACAAGCATTAAGGATGGCAAAGTCATAGCAACATCAATCTTAGAACATAATGGATACTTGGGATCTAACCCTAACAAAACTAACTCGATTACATGGTAAATCTCATCCAACCCATCACCGTCCAGCAAGCCTACGATGGGATTACTCACGCACGACGGTGAGCATCATGAAATTGGTGATGGAGGATGGTTGGTGATGATGATGGTGATGGATTCCCCTCTCCGGAGCCCTGAACGGACTCCATATTAGCCCTCCCGAGGAAGAACAAGGCTTGGCGGCGGCTCCGTATTGTAAAACGTGATGAATCCTTCTCTCTGTTTTTTCTCCCCGAACGTGAATATATGGATTTAGAGTTGAGGTCGGTGGAGGTCCAGGGGGGCCACGAGGCAGGGGGCGTGCCCTAGGGGGGCACCCCCCCACCCTCGTGGCTAGGGTGTGGGCCCCCTTATATTGATTCTTTCGCCAATATTTTTTATTAATTCCAAAACGTGACTCCGTGAAGTTTCAGGTTATTCAGAGAACTTTATTTCTGCACAAAAATAACACCATGGCAATTCTGCTGAAAATAGCGTCAGTCCGGGTTTGTTCCAAAACAAGGGCAAAAATGTTTGGAAAAGTGGATACGTTGGAGACGTATCACTTACCTAATTAAATCATCCGGCTAACCTACTAACGAGGGCTCACTTGTCAGTTATAGAAAATGTTACAAGTTGTTAGTTGTACCTTATTTGTTTCTAAGGGAAAATGTTCAGAAATAATGAGAACAATCATATAAAATGTGATAGGGTAGTACTGGAAACTGGAGAAACTATAAATTGGCAAGGTCCACAAATCACAATGTATTTTGGAAAGGTGATATAGTAAAGACAAATAAGAAAAGGCAATCGAGGTTGCCACCCTAATTAACAAGACCCACAAACATGTTATGGCCGCATTGGTTTATCATAAGAAGGAAGACTTTTTTTTTGCCATGGCCACTAATGAAGCTTGCCCTAGGTGTCCAAGTTACCGATGCCACATGTTGAAGGAGCAGATCGAGGGGCCACCTTTATTTATGGAGAAAAGAGAATATAGATATTTCTAACAACTAGATCTCCCGATGATTCCCTTGGTGTCTAGATCCTTCACAAAACAAACATATGGATCAAATTTAGTAGAACAAGAATTGCCCCGAGTAAAATTGCATATGGGTATGAAGTCATTAACAATCAAGAGTAATACATCAAACATTGTTGAGAGAAAGGGGGAGTGTGACCGAAATGAGTATAACTAGTAGGAGTAATGGTGATCTAGGAACCATTACTAACAACTAAACTACGACAAGCGTGCATTGAAGAGAAAAGATACTAGTTGAGATTACTTCTGCAACCCGTCACCTGTGATTACGTGACATAGTCCATGTACTAATTGTCAAAGGAGGGGTGGATCTTGTGTTTTCGGGCGCCTTGTCGATCACGGAGAACCGGTCCCGCAAGGGAGGCGACGTCATAAAGTGTTATCTCTAAGCTCAAAGCTCCTGTCAATGGCGAGGGAGAGAGGGACATGAAGGGGACTGAATTTTGTGCAGCGCAAACTCTACTGCTTTTCTCCTCCTCTTCTTATTCAAATGGGAAATACGGATCGAGGCGTGCCCCATCTACTAGATCATGCCATCCCATGATCATGGGCATGCGCTCGCCGTGAGCTACGGCCTCGGGATCGCAAATACCGCGTCCTCAGGCTTGACTGAAACTGAACATCGAAGAAACTACAGACTGACAAAACTGGATCCTAACACTACGTCTAACCTAAACTTGAACCCGTCACGCTAGTTTATTTGCTAACAATCTCCCCCTAAGCTAGTCGTCACATAGAGACCAAACTTCAACCATGCCAATGCGTGCGCGCAGCTCCTGGAACCGCATGCGCCCGAGTGATTTGGTGAACATGTCAGTGAGCTAGTCACCTGTGGCGATGTACTCGACCTTGGTCCTTGATCTTCCCTTCCTTGATGCATCTCCGGATGAAACGGAAGCGAACGTTGATGCGCTTCCTCCGATCATGGAAGACCGGATTCTTGCAAAACTGTATGGCTGACTTGTTGTCGGTGAAGATGGTGACAGCGCCGTGCTCCTCCATCAGCAGATCGCCCATGAGCCTGCCCAGCCAGATGGCCTGACAAGCTACTATTGTTGTCGCCACATACTCAGCCTCACACGAAGATAGAGCAACAATCTTCTGTTTCTGCGACTGCCAGGTGAGCGGTGCACCCCCAAGGAAGAAGAGGTTCCCCGAGGTGCTCTTGCGATCATCGACATTGCCAGCCATGTTGGAGTCACTGTACCCGATGAGCACGCTCTCGCTGCCCTTGGTGTACCTGCAACCAAGCCTGCGCGTGCCTGCGATATAACGCAGCATGTGTTTGACAGCGGTGAGGTGCGCCGTGTTCGGTGCCTCCATGAACCGACTGACATACCCCACCATCAACACGATGTCCGGCCATGTATGAGTGAGATACCGCAGCCCTCCGATGATGCTCTGGTAGTCCTTGGCATCCACCAGTGGTTCTGGTCCCTTCTTGCTCAGACGAAGCCGCAGCTTCATGGGAACGTGCACTGGGTTGCAGTCCGTCATGCCCACTCGCTCCAGCAGCTTGCCGGTGCATGCAGCCTGAGATAGAATTATCGCTCCCCCTTGCTTCATCTCGATGCCGAGGTAGAAACTGAGCAGTCCGAGATCGCTCATGCAGAACTTGGCCATCATCTCCGCCTTGAACTATCTGACGCACTCGCCGTCGGCGCCGTTGACGACGAGATCATCCACATACACGCCGACTAGGAGCCGCGCTTGCCCTCTTCCACGCGCGTACAGAGCCTGATTAGCTGGGCAGCAGGAGAACCCCAACTCCTTCAGAGTGGCGTCGAGCTTTGCGTTCCACGCCCGCGGCGCCTGCCGCAAGTCGTAGAGCGCCTTGTGCAGACGGTAGACCTTGTGCTCTTCTCCTTCCTGAGAAAAATCATGTGGTTGGGCAATGTACACCTCCTCCTTGAGCTCATCATTCAGAAATGCTGACTTGATGTCGAGGTGATGCAGTTCCCAGCCATGCTGCGCCGCCGTGCCGACCATGACACGGACAGAGTCCAGTTTTGCCACGGGCGCGAACACATCGTCGAAGTCCATGCCGTCCTTCTGCACAAAACCTCTTGCTACCAGCCTCGCCTTGTGCTTGACAACAGCACCGGCAGCGTCTTTCTTCAACTTCGACACCCATTTGAGCCCGATTGCCTGATGACCTGGAGGAAGATCAGTGAGCACCCAGGTTCCGTTCTCCTTGATGCTCGCCAGTTCTTCGAGCATTGCCCTTCGCCAGCACTCATGGGGCTCAGCCTCGAGGAAACTGGCCGGCTCCTCCCCTGCCAGCAACAAGCGCTCCGCCGGCTGCTTAGCTGGGCCGCCAAGGATATGTGCCATACGGCGGAAGCGAGGTCGAGCACTGGCAGATCATCATCAGCATCGAAGAGGTCAGGCATGGTTGCTGGCGGTGTGACAAACTCCACGTGCCCTGGGTCTACACCCTGAGGCGCACTGCTACTGGGTGTGGCCGTCGCATCTGACCACGCGGAGTCTGGCGATGCAGGTGCTCCGGTGCTATCAGGAGTGGCGGGCGACGCACGCGCTAGTGATCCTTCGGGCGTCCGCCCTACTTCCGGGGATGTTGTCTCATCTGGTGCTGAGTTTGCACCGGTGGCGAGTGGGAGCTGAACAGGGAAGACAAGTTGCTCGTCCTGGGCCTCGCTCGACGCGCCCCAGTCCTAGCTCACGCCCTTGTCGAACACCATGCCGTTTGTGTCATACATGCGTTAAGTCAGCGGATCATAGACCCTGTACGCCTTCGACCCTTCCTCGTAGCCGATGAAGATCATCTTGGTGTTGCGATCGTCCAGCTTCTTGAGCCCTAGCTGGGTGTTCTTGACATAGGCAATGCTGCCGAACACGCGTAGGTAGTGCACCGCCGGTTTATTGTTGTACCATGCCTCGTAGGGGGTCTTGCCGTCAATGTTGTGTGTGTACGAGCGGTTCAGGATGAACACCACAGTCGCCACGGCCTTCCCCCGGAACCAGCTGGGCATCTTCTTGGCCTTGAGCATACTCCGTGCCATGCCAACGACCATCTGGTTGCGCCGTTCCACGACGCCGTTTTGCTAGGGTGAATACGGCGCCGTCAGGTGTCTCTACATGCCCTGGTCCGTGAAGTAATCACCAAGCACGCCGGAGGTGAACTCCCCGCCCCGATCCGTGCGGAACGTGTGGAGCCGCACCCCCAGCTCTTCTTCCGCCGCGGCAACAAAGCGATTGATGTCGTCCGTAGCGGCATCCTTTGCTGGCAGCATCACTGCCTAGATTAGCGGTTGTGATCATCGACAATCAACATGAACTACCTCTTACCACCGAGTGTGGCCGGAGTGATTGGCCCGCAGAGGTCAGCGTGCATGAGCTCAAGTGGCCTCTCCACGCGATAGCACGCCTGCGATGGGAAGGGAGCGCGCCGCTACTTCCTTGCCAGGCAGACGTCGCAGAGCTGCTCCACGTGATCCACCACATGCATCCCGCACACCATCCCGGCACGCCCCATGCGCCGGAGCCCATCGAAGTGCTGGTGACCCAGTCTGGCGTGCCACATCCACGCCTCGTCGCCGTCGCGCGTGGACTGGCAGACAGGGTGCAAGATGTCGAGGCGCACCACGTACAAGCACTTGCCATTCCTGCACATTTGAGCCAGCTCGATCTGGCAGGGATCGTACAATGTTAGAACGCCACCATGGATCTTGGTGGTGCAGCCGTCCTAGTCCAGATGCCCAAGGCTGGTTATGCTTGTCTTGAGGCACAGGATGAAGTAGACGTCTGTGAGCACGCGTTGGTCGCCGCTGCGCACGGTGAAGGTGATCGCCCTGCGGCCGCAAATCGCCACGCTGGAGCGGTCGCCAAACCTGACGCTGCCGGTGACACCCTCGTCTAGCTCAGCGAAAGCCGCGCGATCACCCGTCATATAGTTGGACGCGCCGGTGTCCAGGAACCACTAGCCGTCGCACGGCGCCTCTTCCGCACCTAGGTTCGCCTCCGCACGACATCTTTGAGCATGATGTGCTCCCCCGCGCTTTGTGACAGGTCTGTGGCGATCGCAACCATCAAGAGCGTCAGGTCATCATCCTGCCCATCCGCAGCGTGCTCGCCCTGCTCAGCGAGGTTTGCCTCCTCGCAGAGAGGCGTGCGACACTCGCGCGCCCAGTGCACGGCCTTCTTGCAGTGTCGGCATATATCCATGGGTTTAGCACGGCTGCCCGCTCCGCGCCCACCGCCGTGCCCGCGCCGGCGACCACAGCGACCGCCTCCGCGGCCAGCTCCGGATCCGCTGCCACTAGACCCGTTGTTCTCATTGCGTTTCATGCACTTGTTCCACTCCATCATCATGAGAAGGCAGTCGATGCATGTCTCCGGCTGCTCGAGATCATAACGCTCCTCGGCGGCCTTGAGCCGCTCGATGAGCTCCTCCACCATGAGCGCATCCAGGTCTACCAGAGTCTCTATAGAAAGAGCGATCTGAGAATACCTCATTGGGACTACGGAGAGGAACTTACTTACCACGTGCTTCTGTTGTACGACCTCGCCGAGCTGCACCATCTGGGCCACCATGTTGTTGATCCTCATCGCGAACTTGTCCACCGTCTCGCCGTCGATGAACCGGATGTCGCTGTACTGCTTGGAAATCGTCGCGAGCTTTGCCTCACGGACGCACGTCACCCGAGGCGCATCATCTTCATTGCATCCCACGCCTCCTTTGTCGTGGCCTTACCAGCGAGAGTGGGTGCCATCTCCAGTGGCACCCCCCGTAGGATCGCCTCGAGCGCGAGCCGATCATCGCTCCGCTCCGCCTTGCCTGTTTGCACGGCGTCCCACATGTGCCGTCCCTCCATCATGACCTGCATGAGGACAGCCCAGTCGGTGTAATTGGTCCTCGTCAACATCGGCCACGTCGTGTCGCCGGTGTCGTGCACCAGCCGCGCAGACGAACCCTGATCTGAGCCATCAGCGATTCGAGCACGCGGCGTCGGCGGTGCTTTGCCATCGTCGGTGTCGTCCTTCTTCGTCATCCCTAGATCGCAAACAAGGCGCTCTGATGCCAATTATTATCTCTGAGCTCAAAGCTCCTGTCAATGGCAAGGGAGAAAGGGACACGAAGTGGACTGAGTTTTGTGTAGTACAAACTTTGTTGCTTTTCCCCTCCTCTTTTTATTCACTGGAAAATGGGAAAGGCGGATCGAGGCGTGCCCCATCTACTGGATCGTGCCATCCCACGATCATGGGAATGCGCTCGCCGCGAGCTACGGCCTCGGGATCACACATACCGCGTCCTCAGGCTTGACTGAAACAGAACACCGAAAAAACTGCAGACTGACGAAACTGAATCCTAACACTATGTCTAACCTGAACTTGAACCTGTCACGCTAGTTTATTTGCTAACATAAAGATGGATGCCATGGAGTAGAGCAACGAGTATCCCTGTGTTGGAACAGATGGGCGTGGGTTGAGGACGCCGCCGACGCTTCGAGGGGCCCACTGAGTATGCGGCGGCTGCCTCGGCAATGGGAAGGGCGCCCCCATTGCGCAAAGTAGCCCATATAGGGTCGTTGTTGTGGTTGTGCCGACTGTCCAGGCCAGGTGTTAGAAAAAGCGTTGTGATCGCCTCGATTCCCATTGTTGCTTCCACCGGGGGTGGAGTTGGAGCCGGTGTTGGTGCCAATAGTGATGGTGGAGGATCCCTTGGCCCTGTCACGCGCATTAAGATTGATTTCTTCGAGCAACAGTAGGGAACGAGCCTGGATAAAGGAAGGAAAAGGCATGTGCATGGGAAGAGTAGTTGCCAGCACATGGAAGCGGTTGTTGAGTCCTCGGATCATTTGTAATGTCAAGATCTCATCGTTGACTGGTTCACCTGCGTCGGCGAGGGCGTCAGCGAGGGCCTTAATCCGATTGTAGTAGGCGGCCACCATCATGTCTCCTTGCTCGGTGGCGCTTAACTCTTCGCGGATGTGGATGGCCCATCCGGGCTGGTTGTCCCGGAAGAAGGTGTACAACTTATCCCAAACGGTATACGCGGTGTTCTCCGGCTCCCTCGCCACTTGATAGAGCTCATCGCAAATGGTAGCATAGAACCACAACATAATGGTCAGATCGTCGTTGCGCCACTTGGCATCTTGAAGACGGGGATCAGACTTGTGGTCGACATGGTGGGCGCAGTCGTATTTGGTGAGGATAGCGTAGAACTTCCACGTCCACTGAGTGTAGTTGTTTGTGGCGAGATCTAGCTTGAAATTGATGAAGTGGGTAATATCGATGCGGTGCATAGGAGGCTCGGGACGGGTAGAGGGGAGGCCAGGCTTGGCCTTCTGGGTGCCAGCGAGAGGAAAGAAATGATGAAGGGAGAAGGACGTGGCCAGAAGGGTGGGGGCGCTGAATGAAGGAGAGATGTTGCTCATGGTGAAGAGGAGAAGATGGTTGTGATACCAAGAACAATTGTGACTTGTGAGTATAATCTCGAAGATGTCTTGTGTTCACTCGCTGCCCTATTTACATACACATCACAAGGGTAGAACCATAGGAGAGAGATTTATTACAACAACAGTAAAAGTATACCAGAATTTGGCTGGTGGGGAGCTTGGGACAAAATGATGGACGAGACGCATGGTAGTACTCCTACCCGTAGTACTACGTAGTGGGTACCGGATCTGATCGATGCAGGAGGTGAATTCTCACCGTGATTCCACGATTAGTGTGATTCCACGATTAGTGAGCTCACATCACAGTCTGATCGATTGACGCGTACGATGCCACTGTGACATGACGGGTAATTCAATCAGTGACCGTAAGTGATGAGCTAGAGTGACGTTTTCATCTCCAGTTACGATCAGCATTGCAATGATCAGATCACCACGTCGATGTGTGCGGGGCAGGCGTGCGTGGCTGGCCTTTTGCTACCGGCGTTGCCGTGTACACTTGTGACCGGCTTCAGCTTTCGGCGGGCCAGTTTGCGCCGGCCGCGCCGCATTCCCTGTGCGGACGTGCACGCGATGGCTAATTTTTTTGATTTGGAGTGGTAGGTGGTGACCATGGGACAAAATTTGTTGGAACGAGGCACACGGATGGCTAATACAGTGTCGTGCAGTTCTTACTGTGGGAAACTTATGCCGCACCGCACCACCACCCAGCACCGATATTAGCCATCCGTGCGTCTGATTCCAACGAGTTTTGTCCCGTGGCCACCATTCACCAACCCAAACCAAAAATTTCAGCCATGGCGTGCACGTCCGTACAGGCATGCGGCGCCGCAAGCATGCATGCACAAACTGTTCCGCCGAAAGCCGAAGCCGGCCACGAGTGTACACGGCAAGGCACGCACCGGTAGCAAAAGACGAGCCACGGACGTCTGGCTCGTACGTATCGACGTGGCGATCTGATCAGTCCATGCTAATCGTAACTGAAGAGGAAAACCTCACTCTATCTCTTCAGTTACCGTCCAATCGACCACCAAAGACAAGTGATGACCCGTAGGCACGCATATCCAGAGTTCCAGACCAAGATCAGATAGCGAACCAACTCAAAAGCGCGAGCCGATGACGCAGCGGCTGGGCCGGACACGCGCGGCGGTTCAGAGTTCAGGGTTCAGACAAGATTAGTGTAGCTGTTCGTGCAGTCGTGCACACCACCGCCCTCGATCTGCAGACGCAAATCCAAAACACGGCGGTTCCGCGTGTGGAGTTACCTTCGCCGCTCCCCTGCTCATGCATGCAGCCATGCAGCTGTCTATCTAGCTGCATGCTTCCAAACCAAAGCTTGAACTCCCTCACTGAAAAGGCAAAAGAGGAAAAAGACACAGCTTCAACTACCTGCGCGACAAAGTTGGTTGGCCTGGCCGGGAAGATAGATTTGTTCGGGCGCAGGAAGCTTCGGTGCACCTTCCCGCCGCCACCTGAGTGTCTCGCACGCGCCCTTTGTCTGGCTTGTGGTTAACGAGAACCGCAACTAAGATGACAAATTAAAAAACGTGTAGGCTGTATATATCTAGAAAAGTTTTCTTTTAAGGGAAGTATATCTAGAAAAGTTAGTATGCATGTGCGAAATGCAAAAATGAAAACCGGTTTGGAACGTCCAGGGCGGTATCTATAAACCAGGGGTCTCCGTGTGAAATGTACGATGGAACCCGACAATTCAAAATACGGATAATCAAAGTATGTTTTCACAAAATTAAAAAAACTTAATTTTGGGACACCCTGACTCTGAAAACACGACGAGGAGATGTAATAAATGAGAACTTATAAAACAATTTCCTTTTATCTAATTCTAAGTTGGTTCAACCCAACCGTTGGATATCAATCCAACAGCCGCCCACCTCCTTCCTCACCCAGCATGGCGCCCGCCGCCCTCCAACCTAGACCTAATTGTCGCCCTCAACGGTAGGGCCACCTCACAGAACCACCCCCCCCCCCTTCGTTGTGCCACCACCGCCCCGACCATTCCTGTATACCCCTTTCTTTTTCGCATTGGCACCCCACCCCGCACCCAAATCGTTAAGCCTCCACTCGCGATGCCGGCTAGGTGTGAGTTCTTCTCTCCTATCTAAAACTGACCGGCCCAAAATTTGTTTTCAGACAACTGAGGATAGTAAATCCGCTATAAAAAATAACAAAATTTGGCAAGACGAGAAAAAAAAGATAAGGAAAAAAGTAGTTTTCTGATGATATGAATATGATGGATGCCCTGGATATGTAGAAATCTGATGAGAAATTACGATGGAACCCTACAAATTAACATTAAGCATCGCCTAGGTATATTTCACTTAATTATATGACTTCCTAATTCTAGAAGACATGACAATGATTGATGTAATAAATATCTCCATGTTCTATAAACCGGGCAAAACCGATGATTAGTTATACATCAATTTTAGTCCTAGCATGACAAGAACAAAAAAGGAACAATAATAATAATTTGCGAGGATATGAATATGATCGATGACCGAACCTAGGTGTGTACAAATCTGATGAGAGATTATGGACCTGCAGCCGGTTGTGTCAGAAAGTTGTCGGTCGACAAGACTTATGGGCTCAACTTGGGAGTGGAGCTACTGGGAGAGGAAGAGCGCCGGAACTGCCCAAATGACCGACCGAGGGAAGAGAAGCACATGGGGTGTTCCTCGATCGACCGATTATGATATGAAGAGGTGGGGAGATAAAAGGTGGCTCGCCCCTCCCACTGGGTCTCATGCAATTTGCCATGTTGGTCCTTTCATTTTGCTCTCCCTGTTGCCGCCCTAGACACGGTCTCCTCTAATTCTTTCAAATAATGGTTGTTGCTAGTCACTAATAAGAGCACTACTTAAGTAAGATTTGGGGCATGTACTGTCGCCCACTTCACCCTTACAGCTGTCAGGTAGCATCCATGATTAATGATCAGGAAGGAATGCACTTGTATCAAAAGCGGAGAAGGGGGGTGGAGGGGGAGAGACTGTTGTGACCTTCCTTATATGGCGAGTACGTGTACAATGCAACAAAAAATCTTGGCGTGAACGCGCACGTTGGTGCCTTGGGCTTTACAACACGACTCGTGTCCAAAGAAGAAAC
>NC_041387.1:566416451-566469789 GCF_002162155.2 Triticum dicoccoides | reverse complement strand
GGGATAAGGGAGGGCTCGACCGGCGATCGATGACAATAAGGCATCATCGTCGATCCTATATATGTCCATACCGACATGGGCGATAACACCTCTCCCCTCCCTCACCCCCTCCCATGGGCATACATGTGAGCCTTATCAGGGTTTCAGAGCTAGGGAGGACGGGGTGACGATTATGGGCTACCAAAGATGGAGCGGTGGGAGGAGGATGCGACGCATGGAAGATGGGTAGAGGCAGCGTCAGGAAGGAGGTAGAGTTGTGAATCAAGAAGCTATGGTGTCAATGGACCTCATGTGGTGCGAAGAAGAAACAAGGACAATAATTGTGTAAGAACAACAACTATCTTGCATTTGACCTATTTAATTTTCTTGATTTAAGTGAATTTTATTTATGAATTTTGCATTACCGCCTCGATGCGTTAGACCCCCGCGAGCGGCATGACATTTTGCTCCTCATGCATAGGAATACCTAGAGTTGCATCACAATTTTTTGTTGAATTTACAGAATTAAATAAAAGACATGACTTCGCAAAAATGGCTATCTGGATGCCGCATATGAATTTTGCACCAATCTGAAGAAAGATGAATCAATGCTAGAGAGAATTATCCATATACGTAAGATCATGTTAAAATTCCTCCATGACACACCTCAGGATCTTGGGATTCACCTCGAAGCAGGGTTCCCCCCCCCCTTTATAAATAAAGGCACAAGCCGAACTAGTTAAAGGCACAAGCCGAACTAGGTACACGACCGAAAGATACATGGTGGTGAGGTGGCCCTCTTACAAAGCAGATCCTAGGCTACCCGGATCGCGAAGCAGACAAGCAACTACGCTACCGAAGTAGAACACAAGGAGAATGGAGCACAATCACACAACACCCTAGGACACCAAAGCTCCTAGACAACGCCCCCAGGAGAGAGAACGGCGCAGAAAGTCATCATTGCCTAGCCCCACCGGGCAAGGGTCTTCCCCCGAAACTCTAACGTGGCGAGGAGGTCCACGCCTACGTCTTCAAGAAGAGAGCGACGCCCGCAAGCGTCGCCGTCGCCGGCTCAAAGGCGCGGAGCTTTCACTCGACACCCCACCCTAAGTCACCGAGGCCCTAGGGCAAACACGACGTGCCCAGACCCCGGATCCAGATCTGGGCGGTGTCCAGCAGAGGACGCGCCTGAGCCACCAATTATTACCCCTCTCGCCGCCCGCACGACCAAGGGAGCCACCACCACGGAAATGGCACCCGCCGGAGAGCCAACCATGCGAACCACCATCTGAAGCTGCCGCTCCGGCATCCAAGTCCAAGACCTCACCCACCGTCCACACCACAGAGTACCAGCCACAGTAGGAAGAGCGAAAATCTACATCTTTCACTTCTAGCCCGGCATGAGCGACTCAGGCTGGGCCGGCGCCACCACGGTACGTTGGGGCCCAGCCCTGTGTCCCCAGCCAATCCCGGTGGAGCGGGGGACACACCCCTCCATGATTCCCGACGGCCGTCGCCGAGTAGACTCAGACAACGCGATGTCCGTGGCCCTCGACTCCGTGGATTTTGGGATTCACAGTGCCTGATTTCTGTGTTGCAAAGAGCCCCATAGAAAAAATCCATAATATAATGCCAATCCTTTAACAATGGCACCTAATAAATCCCTAGAATCAAAGAATGCCACAACCCCTGAAAACCGTTGGAGCAGCCCCATGTTTGGGATCGACGGAGAAGCGCCAATACCGGCCTTATCTTCGAGACGCCACCGGAGCCCACACCGCAGCGGCCATGCCACGTAGCAGCACACCAGGCAGAACAAACTCACTGCCGTCGCAGGGGCGCGGACACGCGCACCAACACTGCTCGTCTTCATCCTATCGCCGTCCCCGATCTCCATCCATCTCTCTCCGACTCCTCCCGCCACCTTCATCATCGATCCCCGGGCTTATCTTTCCCCCGCGTCACTCAAGAACGCCGCGACACCTCGATCCTTTGGCCTCTAGCATCTCCGACCCACCAGCACACCTATAAATCGCGTCGCCCGGCGGCAAGGAGGCATACTCGTCGACAGAGGAACCGGAAAGAGAGGGACAGAGGTGAGATCGAAGGATTCGGAGCTCGTCGGAGCTCTCTCTCCTGGACCGTCCGCGATCGTACTACATGGGGATGCAACAGTCGACGGCGAATGCGTCCGGCGACGGCGCCAAGAGGGCCCTCCGCCGGCTGCCGCACGTGTACAGCAAGGTGCTCGAGCTGCCGCTCCCGGTGGACGCTGACGTCAGGGCGTTCGAGGGCACCACCGCGCTCCACTTCTTCGCGGCCTGCGGCCCCATGGGCGAGGTGAGGGCGCGCCTTGTGAAGATTTACCCCGGGGTCGTCAAGGTGGTGGTGGTGCACTCTGGGACCGGAGACGACGAGGATGGCGACGACATGGAGCTTGACAGGTGGAGGTACCGGCTGCCTGAAGACTGTTGCCCGGAGCTGGCTATGGCCGGTTACGTCGACGGACAGCTTATCGTGACGGTGCCCAAGGGCCGCGACGAAGGCGGCGACGGGGCTCGGAAGTGCTGCAATGGAGCAGCAGGGGAGATTGGTGGGAAGCTCGTGGCCGTGCAATAAAACCAGTGGGGTACTAGTGAGCGAGTGTGAGCTCCATAATTGCTCATTTAGTCTGAGTCTATCTGGTATTCTGGTTACTCCTTGCCATTTGTTTTTTCTTTTTCCATAAAGATGGGCGCTTCGTGTTCTGCTCCTTCCTGATTTGAGGAAGAGAACTGCTTCATAAAACTACCTCCCTGCTGAAGGACAGCTATTGCAAAGTTTGTACAAACTCCTTGGTTTCCATGGAATCAAATGTGAATGCAGATGAAATTGTGGGAAAAATCTTTTACTGGAACTCTGTTTACTTGGTTTGTTCCTTGATGCAGCTTGGATTAGAGCAGAGCAATGTTTGCCAGATTTCGTCAGTCTTCTTTCCTAAAGTTCAATTGCAGATAGGAATTATGCAGCATTTCGCATGCTTTCATCAAATCTAACCTCTTTCATTCGTCTTAGGTCTGCAGCCAACTGCACGTTGGCCTTTACTACCCACCTACAACTCTGTTCTTGGTTAGCTTTGCAAGAAACCAAAAAAGTAGATCTGAGCCTCTTACCTCTTGCCTCCTCCTTTCACATGAGAGGTAACAATATAAAATAGATCTGAGCCGTTGATCTCACTAAATAGTGACATGATTAACTTTTATCTTCTTACCACACATGTAAAAACATGAGCTAAGAGAGACCATGTTAAAATTTACCAAATAGACCAGGAGGGAAGGAACCCTGCGGCTTTGTAATTAAGAGAGAAGATGTGAGACCCAAGTTCAAACACACGAAATTTAATCTAACCTCTTTCATTCGTCTTAGGTCTGCAGCCAAGTGTACGTTGGCCTTTACTCTCTATCTACAACTCTGTTCTTGGATAGTTGTGCAAGAAAAAAAATAGACCACCGGGGGAGGAGCTCCGTGGCTTTTTAAGTAAGAGAGAAGATGTGAGACTCAAGTTCAAACCTACGTGATTGACCAATATAGCCAAATGACCCCACGGGGTTTGAACCTGCGCCGGCTGGAATGCACAACCGCGCTCCAACCACTTGGCTAAGAGCCTGTCCACTGGATAGTCATGCATGTGCTACACTTATATGGACAATCTCAACATTTTATAAAGGCACCAATATGTGTTAGATGATAGGATTGTTCTCCATGTTATGTAATAGTCCATGAAATCTCAACTTTCAGTTGTTATCTCTCTTCCTGTCAAACTCCTGGCTGTAACACCGAAACCAAGTGATCACTAACATTCTTATATTTGTGAACTGCAGTCAAGACCTTGCTTGCCTTGCAGTCACAATCTTGGGTCACAAACCCGAAAATCGTCATCACCAACACCAAGAAGGGCGCCATGCCCAACATCACATACATCGTCAAGATGAAGAGCCTTGGGGGTGAGTTAATTGATGTTGACCATCCGGTATTTGATCCAGAGATGGACGACTACATCCTAACAGGGCTTGATTGTGGGTACGACCCATAGATGTAGCAGTCGGCACCATAAAAAATTGCATCAATGTTGATGACCTAATTGGCGCAAATTTCCTCCTTCGATCAGATGATGGAGATGCTAGGTGATGGGTCAAGTGGTGGATTCCACACATCAGCCAATGCGGCCTACAAAGGTCGCGGTCAGGCTTGCAACAGAGGCTATCGCTGGCGAGGATGTTGGGAGCACGACCATGGATATCACCCTTCTTCTGCTGGCGGTGTTGGTGGCTACATCAGCAAGAACGTGACCACACTAAGTGCCAAATTTTCTTCAAGCATCATGCCGGCGGCGCATGAGCATGCTAACGACTCTACGAAGAGAACGACCATCATGAGGAAAAAGGGGCAAACATAGTCACAAATTTCTACGGTATTGATACCACATCACAGGGGGTTTCGACAAGCTAACAATGAGGGAAAAATACAATGGATCTGACCAAGTGCACACGACAGACGGTTCTGGTATGCCTATTACCCATATTGATAGTTCAATTGTTAAAAGACCCATGAAAGATTTGCATCTAAGCAATATTTTGCATGTCCCTCAAACATAAAAAGATCTTGTCTCCATTCACTGATTTACTCTTGACAATAATGTTCTTATAAAGTTTTATCCTTATTATTGTTTCATCAAGGACTTGGAAACAAGGAGAATCATTCTTAGAGGCAAGTGTGTGGGAGGTCTCTACCCACTCATATCATCATTTGCCATGGTCAAATAAACAAGCTTGTGTCGTCATCGAACTGTCTTTAGCAAAGTGGCATAGTCGGTTTGGGTCACCAATCTTCAACTATTGTTTGAAAAGTTCTTAGAAAAAAATAAAGTTTCGCGTAAGTCTAGTATCGAGTCAATTTGTGATCCATGTCAGCAAGCTAAAAGTCATCAGTTACCTTACCCTATTTATACTAGTGTGTCATGACCTCTCTATAACTTGTGTTCTCAGATGTATGGGGGTCAGCTCCCACTTCAATTGGTAGATATTCATACTATGCAAGTTTTATTGATGAACACATCAAATATACTTGGATTTACCTCTTAAAGAAATGATCCGATGTATTCCATGTTGTCAACAATTTCCAAAATCTTGTTGGACACAAACTCTAAAATCCTTACCATGTAAACTAACTGGGGCCGTGAGTATGAGAAGCTAAATTCTTTCACTCAAAAGATTGGCATCTCGCACCATGTATCTTGCCCACATGCACATCGGCAGAACAGATCCGATGAACAAAAACATCACATTTTGTTGAAGTAGGTCTCACATTGCTAGCAAATGCATCTATGCCACTGAAATATTGGGATGAAGTGTTTTAACCACTTATCAACTTGCTTCGTAGAAAATTCATAAAATTTGAGACTCCCATAACATGTCTCTTTGGGATCACGCCAGACTATAAACCTCTTCACATTTTTGGTTGTGCATGTTGGCCAAATCTCATACCATATGACACACACAAGCTTGCATTTTGTTCAAGAAATGTGTTTTCCTCGGATATATCCGATTCATAGGAGGAGGGGGCGGGGGTTGAAATTCCTCGATGTTCCCACGGGCAGGGTCTACATATCTCGATCGAGACATCATGTTTGATAAGGCGGTCTTGCCATTTGAGTCTTTGCATCCCAATGCCGATGCGCTCATTCACAAAGAAATTCTTCTCTTTCCATCTCATCCTCGGAGTTTTGATTATGAGGGAGATAACAAATGCACTAACCAATATGATAATTGTGCCACTCCTAGATCGCCTTTCGTCCTTATGCAGCATGGAGAAAACACAACTGAAAATGATCAAAACATGGAGGAAACCAAGCTATATTTCATGCTCAATAAGGACAAACGGTCGAAGTGGAATACAGGGATGCTATGGCGCCTCCTACCAGCCAAGCAGGCCGATCTGCCTCAGATCATGTGGCGCGATCAACATCGGATCACACGTTTGGCAGTGAGTGATGACCCACAAGTGTAGGGGGTCTATCGTAGTCCTTTCTATAAGTAAGAGTGTCGAACCCAACGAGGAGCAGAAAGAAATGATAAGCGGTTTTCAGTAAGGTTTTCTCTGCAAGCACTGAAATTGTAGGTAATAGATAGTTTTGTGATAAGATAAATATTAACGAGCAACAAGTAAATAAAGGAAGTAAAGTGCAGCAAGGTGTCCCAATCCTTTATTTAGCAAAGGATAAGCCTGGACAAATTCTAATAATGATATAGGAGCTCCCAAGGACACATTGGGAATTACCGTCAAGCTAGTTTTCATCATGTTCATATGATTCACGTTCGGTACTTTGATAATTTGATATGTGGGTGGACCGGTACTTGGGTACTTCCCTAACTTGGACAAGCATCCCACTTATGATTAACCCCGACTGCAAGCATCCACAACTACAAAAAGAAGTATTAAGGTAAACCTAACCACAACATTAAGTGTATGGATCCATATCAGCCCCTAACGAAGCAACGCATAAACTAGGGTTTAAGCTTCTGTCACTCTAGCAACCCATCATGTACTTATTACTTCCCCATGCCTTCTCCTAGGCCCAAATAATTATTAAGTGTCATGTAGTCCACATTCACATAACACCACTAGAGGAAAAGACAACATACATCTCATCAAAATATGAAACGAATACCAAATTCACATGACTACAAATAGCAAGACTTCACCCATGTCCTCAGGAACAAACGTAACTACTCACAAAGCATATTCATGTTCATAATCAGAGGAGTAATAATATGCATAAAGGATCTGAACATATGATCTTCCACCAAGTAAACCAATTAGCATCAACTACAAGGAGTAATCAACACTACTAGCAACCCACAAGTACCAATTTGTGGTTTTGATACAAGATTGGATACAAGAGATGAACTGGGGTTTTGAGAGGAGATGGTGCTGGTGAAGATGTTGATGGAGATTGACCCCCTCCCGATGAGAGGATCATTGGTGATGACATTGGTGATGATTTCCCTCTCCCGGAGGGAAGTGTCCCTGACAGAACAGCTCCGCCAAAGCCCTAGATTGATTCCGCCAAGGTTCCGCCTCGTGGCGGCGGAGTTTCGTCCCATAAGCTTGCCCACGATTTTTTCCAGGGTAAAAGTGATGATATAGTAGAAGATGGACGCCGGAGGCCCACCAGGTGGCCTAGGAGATAGGGGGCGCGCCCTATAGGGGGGGGGAGGGGCGCCACCCGGTCTCCTGCATAGGGTGTGGCCCCCTGGCCTATTTCTTTCACTTAGAAATTCTTAATAAATCCAAAAAGTTTTTTCGTAGAGTTTTAGGACTTTTGGAGCTGTGCAGAATAGGTTTCCAACGTTTGCTCTTTTTCCAACCAGAATTCCAGCTGTCGGCATTCCCCCTCGTCATGGTAAACCTTCTAAAAAAGAGAGAATAGCCATAAGTATTGAGGTATAATGTGTAATAACAGCCCATAATGCAATAAATATTGATATAAAAGCATGATGCAAAATGGACGTATCAACTCCCCCAAGCTTAGCCTTGCTTGTCCTCAAGCGGAAGCTGAAATCGAAAAATATGTCCACATGTTTAGAGATAGAGGTGTCGATAAAAATAAAATACGGACATGATGGCATCATGATCATTCTAATAACAGCAACATATATAGATTTTGTCATATGATTTCCTATGCTCAGTAACAAGAAATTCACAATGTCAAGTATGGTTCACAAACTTTATTAAGAACTAACAAACTATAATCTCAGTCATTGAAGCAATTGCAATTTACCATAACATCAGAAAGAGTCAATAATAGAGCTTTTCAGCAAGCTCACATACTCAACTATCTCGTAGTCTCCTACCATTGCTAACACTCACGCAGTACTTGTGGTTATAGAGTTTCAGCCGGACACCGAGAAAGATAGGGGCTTATTGTGGTGCCTCCCAACGTATTCACCTTTAGGTGATTTCAACAATAATAGCCTATGCTAACTTACATCCAATTGGATATATATATCATGATCTTTCAAACACGAGGAGCTTGCCCAAGGATAAAATAAAAAGGGAAAGGTGAGGATCACCTTGACTCTAGCATAAAGTAAAAACATAAGGTAAAAGATAGGCCCTTCGTAGAGGGAAGCAGAGGTTGTCATGCGCGTTTAGGGTTGATGCACAAAATCTTAATGCAAAAGAACGTCACTTTATATTGCCCCTTGTATGTGGACCTTTATTATGCAGTCCGTCGCTTTTATTACTTCCAGAACAAGTTCGTACAAAGATTATTTTCTCTGCACTAATAAGTCACATATTTAGAGAGCAATTTTTATTGGTTGCACCGATGACAACTTACTTGAAGGATCTTACTCAATCCATAGGTAGGTATGGTGGACTCTCATGGCAAAACTGGGTTTAAGGATATTTGGAAGCACAAATAGTATCTCTACTTCGTGCAAGGAATTTGGCTAGCATGAGGGGGAAAGGCAAGCTCAACATGTTTGGAAGGTCAATGACAATATACTTTAATTGAGATGTCGGAAAACATACACCATTATGTTGTCTTCCTTGTCCAACATCAACTCTTTTAGCATGTCATACTTAATGAGTGCTTCACAATCATAAAAGATGTCCAAGATAATATATTTATATGTGAACCCCTCTTTCCTTATCACTTCCTATTAATTGCAACGATGACGAGGTCTATGTTCATCAACTCTCAACAATTTTTGTGCCTCATACTTTCTATGTGTGAAGTTATCACTATCCATAAGATCAATATGAACTCTTTTATTCTTTCTACTTTCTCAAGATCATAGCAACATAGCAAAGCCCTTGACTCAACACTAATCTTTATTACAGATAGCACACAGACTCGATTACATAAAGAGATCACAAAGCAAAACTCAAAACTACTTGATATCTAAATTTCAATCTACTAGATCAAGATACTACTAAAAGGATCGAACTAAATAAAGCGGTAAAGATAGGAGTGTGATGGTGATACGATACCGGGGCACCTTCCCCAAGCTTGGCAGTTGCCAAGGGGAGTGCCCATACCGATGTGATTATTTCCTCGGAGGTGGTGAAGTAGGAGTTGTTGATGATGTAGGCTTGTCATGCATCTTCCAAAGCATATGCTCTCCATCATAAAAGGATGATCGAGTCTCCGGGATCCTTAAACCTGTAGGCAAACTCATTCGCTTGAATCTATATTCATACTCACAGTTCTGGTTTTGTAGGTCATAGATCTGGGCTTGGAGGTGCTCGATTTTCTCTTGAAGCTTGAAGTTGGTATCCCCAATGACTTTAGCATCTAGCTTGTGGTTGTTGGTGAACTCCGTGATCATCATCTGGTTGGCATTGAGTCCACGCTCCACCATCCCTTGACACTTGAAAACTTCCTGCTCCACGGCTTCGAGCTTTGTCTCCACGCTCCCGGTACGCCTTGGTCCATCCACATCGCGGATGTGCAGCACCCCCTCACGCATCTCAATGGTTTGAGGGTGTTGCAGCACCTCCGCGAGATAAGGGTTGATAGCCCTCTCGAAAAACTTGTCCTTGGGAGCGCTTGGAGACGCCATGATGCTCTAGATCTGAAATAGAAACAGCTCGAAACGAAAACAGAGGATATTTGCGTGTTACGGTGGTCAAAACCTTCGGGAGTATATATAAAGAATTTTTACCGACCAAAATACGTAACGTGCAAGAAAACGGAGTCCGGGAGGCACACGAGGTGCCCACGAGACAGGGGGCGCTCCCTACAGGGGGGGCACCCTCCACTCTCGTGGGTGCCTCGTGTCCCTTTCAGACTACTTCTTTCTTCCTAAAATTCCTAAATATTCCAAAACTGATAAAAATTGCCATTGGAGTTGTTTTGGAGTCGGTTTACTTACCGTACCACATACCTATACCTTTTCGGAGTCTGGAACATTCTGGAAAGTGTCCCTTATGTATTCCTCAGGGGTTACAGTTTCAATAATATTAGTGTCAACATTGATAGGATTACCTGAAATATAGTGTTTAATTCTTTGACCGTTAACCACCCTTGGACTTGTGCCTTCGAAGTTGTTGATTTTTATAGCTCCAGAACAATAGACCTCCTCGATAACATAGGGACCTTCCCATTTTGAGAGAAGTTTTCCTGCAAAAAATCTTAAATGAGAGTGGAATAATAACACATAGTCTCCCACGATAAACTCACGCTTTTGTATCCTCTTATCATTCCAGCATTTGACTTTTTCTTTGAAAAGCTTGGCATTCTCATAAGCTTGGGTTCTCCATTCATCAAGTGAGCTAATATCAAATAACCTCTTCTCACCGGCAAGTTTGAAGTCATAATTGAGCTCTTTGATAGCCCAATATGCCTTATGTTCAAGTTCAAGAGGTAAATGACACGCTTTTCCATAAACCATCTTATATGGAGACATACCCATAGGATTTTTGTATGCAGTTCTATAGGCCCATAATGCATCATCAAGTTTTTTGGACCAATTCTTTCTAGATCTATTCACAGTCTTTTGCAAAATTAATTTGAGCTCTCTATTGCTCAACTCTACTTGACCACTAGACTGCGGATGATAAGGAGATGCTATTCTATGATTGACATCATACTTAGCAAGCATCTTACGGAAAGCACCATGAATAAAATGTGAACCACCATCAGTCATAAGATATCTAGGGACTCCAAACCTCGGAAAAATAACTTCTTTAAGCATTTTAATAGAAGTGTTATGATCAGCACTACTAGTTGGAATAGCTTCTACCCACTTAGTAACGTAATCAACAGTAACTAAAATATGTGTATAACCATTAGAGGCAGGAAAAGGTCCCATATAATCAAAGCCCCAAACATCAAATGGTTCAATAACAAGAGAATAATTCATAGCCATTTCTTGACATCTATTAGTGTTACCTATTCTTTGACATTCATCACAAGATAAGACAAACTTACGAGCATCTTTGAAGAGTGTAGGCCAATAAAAACCAGATTGTAGTACCTTGTGTGCAGTTCTATCTCCAGCGTGGTGCCCTCCATAAGATTCAGAGTGACACTTACGTAGAATCTCTTCCTATTCATGCTCAGGCACACAGCGTCTAATAACACCATCTACTCCTTCTTTATAAAGGTGTGGATCATCCCAGAAGTAATGTCTTAAATCATAAAAGAACTTTTTCTTTTGTTGGTATGTGAAACTAGGGGGTAAATATTTAGCAACAATGTAATTAGCATAATCAGCATACCAAGGAGCAGTACGAGAAGCATTGACGACCGCTAATTGTTCATCAGGAAAGCTATCATTAATAGGCAGTGGGTCATCAAGAACATTCTCTAACCTAGACAAGTTGTCTGCAATGGGGTTCTCAGCTCCCTTTCTATCAATAATATGTAAGTCAAATTCTTGGAGCAGGAGAACCCATCTAATGAGTCTAGGCTTAGCATCTTTCTTTTCCATCAGATATTTAATAGCAGCATGATCAGTGTGAATAGTAACTTTGGAATCAACAATATAAGGTCTAAACTTATCACATGCAAACACAACTGCTAAGAACTCTTTTTTAGTAGTAGTGTAATTTCTCTAGGAAGTATCAAGAGTCTTACTAGCATACTGGATAACATTCAATTTCTTATCGACTCTTTGCCCTAAAATAGCACCTACAACATAATCACTAGCATCGCACATAATTTCAAAAGGTAAATTCCAATCAGGCGGCTGAACAATAGGTGCAGTGATCAAAGCTTTCTTAAGTGTTTCAAATGCTTCTACACAATTATCATCAAAGATAAAAGGAGTATCTTTTTGCAATAAATTAGTCAGAGGCCTAGAGATTTTAGAAAATTCCTTAATGAACCTCCTATAAAAACCGGCGTGACCAAGGAAACTTCTAATACCTTTTATGTCCTTGGGACATGGCATATTTTCAATAGCATGAACCTTGGCTTTATCAACTTCAATACCTCTCTCGGAGATCTTGTGCCCCAAGACAATGCCTTCATTAACCATAAAGTGACACTTTTCCCAATTGAGGATGAGACTAGTGTCTTCGCATCTCTGCAAAACTTGATCAAGGTTGCTCAAACAATCATCAAAAGAGGATACATAGACTAAGAAGTCATCCATGAATACCTCACAAATCTTTTCACAAAAATCAGAGAATATAGCCATCATGCATCTTTGAAAGGTAGCAGGTGCATTACATAAACCAAAAGGCATACATCTATAAGCAAAAGTACCAAAAGGGCAAGTAATAGTAGTTTTAGACTGATCCTTCGCCGACACAAGTATCTGAGAGAAACCAGAATAACCATCTAGAAAACAGAAATGTGTGTGTTTGGATAGCCTTTCTAGTATTTGATCAATAAAAGGTAAAGGGTAATGATCTTTCTTAGTAGCTTTATTTAACTTACGGAAATCAATTACCATCCTATAACCTGTAATAATTCTTTGCGGGATCAATTCATCTGTATCATTAGGAACAACAGTAATACCTCCCTTTTTAGGAACACAATGGACATGGCTTACCCATTCACTATCAGCAACGGGATAAATAATACCTGCCTCAAGGAGCTTTAGTATCTCCTTTCTTACCACTTCCTTCATCTTGGGATTTAATCGTCTTTGAGGATCTCTAACTGGTTTGGCATCTTTCTCCACTAAAATTTTGTGTTGACATAATATGGGGCTAATGCCCTTAAGATCATCCAGAGTATACCCAATAGCAGCTCGGTGCTTCTTCAGAGTTTTCAATAATCTTTCTTCTTCTTTCTCTGAAAGGTTAGCGCTAATAATAACAGGATATATTTCTTTTTCATCAAGATAAGCATACTTAAGATTATCACGTAATGGTTTGAGTTCAAACACGGGATCACCCTTGGGTGGAGGGGGATCCCCAAGAATTTCAACGGGAAGGTTATGTTTCAGCATAGGTTCCTGTTTAAGGAACACTTCATCTATTTCTTCCCTTTCCTTCATAAACATATCATTTTCATGGTCTAGCAAATATTGTTCTAACGGATCTGTTGGAGGAACATCAATGGAAGCAAGACCAATAATCTCATCCTTACTAGGTGGTTCCCTTACATGAGGTTGTCTACTAAACTTAGCGAAATTAAACTCATGAGACATACCATCTATGCCAACAGTGACAATATTCTTTTCACAATTAATCTTAGCACTACCAGTATTCAAGAAAGGTCTACCAAAAATAATGGGACAAAAATCATCTTGTGGGGAACCAAGAACAAGAAAATCAGCAGGGTATTTAACCTTCCCACACAAAACTTCAACATCTCTAACAATCCCAATAGGTTTAATGGTATCCCTATTAGCAAGCTTAATAGTAACATCAATGTCTTCTAATTCAATGGGTGCAATGTCGTGCATAATTTCTTTATATAGATCATAAGGTATTGCACTAGCACCCATATCACATAAGCCATGATAACAATGATCTCCTATTTTAACAGAAATAACTGGCATGCCTATGACAGGTCTACGTGTCTTAGTATCAGGTCTAGCAATATTAGCGGTCTCACCCAAGAAAGAAATAACATGCCCATCTAAGTCCTCATCCAAGAGATCTTTAACCATAGCAATACTAGGTTCAACATTAATTTGCTCAGAAGGTGTATAAGTCCTAGTATTACTCTTACGAACAACAGTCGAAGCTTCAGCATGATCCTTTATCCTAACAGGAAAAGGAGGTTTTTCAACATAAGCGGTAGGAACAATAGGATCACTATAGGTAATAGTCTTTTCTTCGACTGTAATAGGTGCAACTACTTTCACTTCAACAGGAGGATTATATTTGAACCACTTCTCTTTAGGGAGATCAACATGAGTAGCAAAAGATTCACAAAAAGTAGCTACTATCTCAGAGTCAAGTCCATACTTAGCGCTAAATCCACGAAAAGCATCGGTCTCCATAAAAGATTTAACACAATCGAACTTAGGTGTCATACCTGACTCCTTACCATCGTCGGAACCCCAATCTTCAGAGTTGCATTTAATTCTTTCCAATAAGTCCCATTTGAAATCAATAGTATTTAGCATATAAGAACCAGAACAGGAAGTATCGAGCAGGTTGCGATTATCAAGAGAAAGCTGAGCATAAAAATTCTGAATAATCATTTCCCGAGAGAGCTCATGATTGGGGCACGAATATAACATTGACTTAAGCCTCCCCCAAGCTTGAGTGATGCTTTCTCCTTCGCGAGGCCAGAAATTATATATGTAATTACAATCACGATGAACAAGATGCATAGGATAGAACTTCTCGTGAAATTCCAACTTCAATCGCTTATAATTCCAAGATCTCGTATCATCACATAGCCTATACCATGTCAATGCATCTCCCTTCAAAGATAAAGGGAAGACATTCCTTTTGACAACATCATCGGGAATACCTGCAAGCTTAAATAATCCACAAACTTCATCCACAAAGATAAGGTGTAAATCGGGATGCAATGTTCCATCTCCTGCAAATGGATTAGCTAGCAGTTTTTCTATCATACCCGAAGGAATCTCAAAGTAAATATTTTCATAATGTTCAGTAGGTTGAGGAGCAACTCTTTGCTCTTCTGGTTGGGGTGAAGATACCCCAAACAAGCCCCTCAAAGGATTAGTTTCCATAGTGAAAAGTAACAGAAAATTTCAGCACACTATATAAATGTTTCCTTACCAAGTTCCACTCACAAAAAATGCTACACTCCCCGGCAACGGCGCCAGAAAAGAGTCTTGATGACCCACAAGTGTAGGGGAACTATCATAGTCCTTTCGATAAGTAAGAGTGTCGAACCCAACGAGGAGTAGAAGGAAATGATAAGCGGTTTTCAGTAAGGTTTTCTCTGCAAGCACTGAAATTGTAGGTAATAGATAGTTTTGTGATAAGATAAATAGTAATGAGCAACAAGTAAATAAAGTAAGTAAAGTGCAGAAAGGTGGCCCAATCCTTTATGTAGCAAAGGATAAGCCTAGACAAATTCTAATAATTATAAAGGAGCTCCGGAGGACACATTGGGAATTACTGTCAAGCTAGTTTTCATCACGTTCATATGATTCGCGTTCGATACTTTGATAATTTGATATGTGGGTGGACCGGTACTTGGGTACTGCCCTAACTTGGACAAGCATCCCACTTATGATTAATCCCTATTGCAAGCATCCACAACTACAAAAAGAAGTATTAAGGTAAACCTAACCACAACATTAAGCGTATGGATCCATATCAGCCCCTAACGAAGCAACACATAAACTAGGGTTTAAGCTTCTGTCCCTCTGGCAACCCATCATATACTTATTACTTCCCCATGCCTTCCTCTAGGCCCAAATAATGGTGAAGTGTCATGTAGTCGACGTTCACATAACAGCACTAGAGGAAAAGACAACATACATCTCATCAAAATATCGAACAAATACCAAATTCACATGACTACTAATAGCAAGACTTCACCCATGTCCTCAGGAACAAACGTAACTACTCACAAAGCATATTCATGTTCATAATCAGAGGAGTAATAATATGCATAAAGGATCTGAACATATGATCTTCCACCAAGTAAACCAATTAACATCAACTACAAGGAGTAATCAACACTACTAGCAACCCACATGTACCAATTTGTGGTTTTGATACAAGATTGGATACAAGAGATGAACTAGGGTTTTGAGAGGAGATGGTGCTGGTGAAGATGTTGATGGAGATTGACCCCCTCCCGATGAGAGGATCGTTGGTGATGACGTTGGTGATGATTTCCCCCTCCTGGAGGGATGTGTCTGCGGCAGAACAGTTCCGCCAGAGCCCTAGATTGATTCCGCCAAGGTTCCGCCTCGTGGAGGCGGAGTTTCGTCCCGTAAGCTTGCCCATGATTTTTTCTAGGGTAAAAGTGATGATATAGCAGAAGATGGACGCCGGAGGCCCACCAGGGGGGCCCAGGAGATAGGGGGGCGCTCCCTATAGGGGGGGGGGCGCCCCCCTGTCTCCTGGACAGGGTGTGGGCCCCCTGGCCTATTTCTTTTGCTTAGAAATTCTTATTAAATCCAAAAAGTTGTTTCGTGGAGTTTCAGGACTTTTGGAGCTGTGCAGAATAGGTTTCCATCGTTTGCTCCTTTTCCAGCCAGAATTCCAGCTGCCGACATTCCCCCTCTTCATGGTAAACCTTGTAAAATAAGAGAGAATAGCCATAAGTATTGAGGTATAATGTGTAATAACAGCCCATAATGCAATAAATATTGATATAAAAGCATGATGCAAAATAGACGTATTAGTGAGTAACAGATCACATGCCCTACGCAATCCCTGGATGATGCATCAGCGAGCGGGGCATCTCCCTCCGCTCCTCCCGCTAGCAAGCGACAACCGTACCAGGAGCCGGATCCAGGTCTTCTGTGCCCGCTTACTCTGCAACCAGTAGTGATGACAGTGTTGGGGAACGTGGTAATTTCAAAAAAAAATCCTACACACACGCAAGATCATGGTGATGCATAGCAACAAGAGGGGAGAGTGTTGTCCATGTACCCTCGTAGACCGAAAGCGGAAGCGTTATGACAACGCGGTTGATGTAGTCGTACGTCTTCACGATCGACCGATCCTAGTACTGAACATACGGCACCTCCACGATCTGCACACGTTTAGCTCAGTGATGTCCCATGAACTCCGATCCACCAAAGTGTCGAGGGAGTGTTTCGTCAGCATGACGGCATGATGACGGTGATGATGAAGCTACCGACGCAGGGCTTCGCCTAAGCACCGCAACGATATGACCGAGGTGGATTATGGTGGAGGGGGCACCGCACACGGCTAAGAGATCAATGATCAACTTGTGTGTTCTAGGGTGCACCCTGCCCCTGTATACAAAGGAGGGAGGAAGGAGGAGGCCGACCCTCATAGGGTGCGCCCAAACTGTGGAGTCCTACTAGGACTCCCTAATCCTAGTAGGATTCCACCTTCCACATGGAGTAGGAAAAGGGTAAGGGAGAAGGAGAAGGAAGGAAGGGGGCGCCCCCCTCCCTAGTCCAATTCTCTCCTTTCCCGTATGCCCATTAAGGCCCAAAACGAATTCCTGTTACTCTCATCTACTCCGAAAAATACCTGAATCACTCGGAACCTTTCCGATGTCCGAATATAGCCTTCCAATATATCGATCTTTACGGCTCGATCATTTAGAGACTTCTCGTCATGACCCCGATCTCATCTGGGACTTCAAACAAACTTCGGTCATCAAATCACATAACTCATAGTATAAATCATCACCGAACGTTAAGCGTGCGGACCCTACGTGTTCGAGAACTATGTAGACATGACCGAGACACATCTCCGGTCAATAACCAATAGCGGAACCTGAATGCTCATATTGGATCCTACATATTCTACGAAGATCTTTATCGGTCAAACCGCATAACAACATACATTGTTCCCTTTTGTCATTGGTATGTTACTTGCCCGATATTCGATCATCGGTATCTCAATACTGAGTTCAATCTCGTTACCAGCAAGTCTCTTTACTCGTTCCGTAATGCATCATCCCGCAACTAACTCATTAGTCACATTGCTTTCAAGGCTTATAGTGATGTGTATTACCGAGAGGGCCCAGAGATACCTCTCCGATAATCGGAGTGACAAATCCTAATCTGGATCTATGCCAACTCAACAAGTACCATCGGAGACACCTGTAGAGCACCTTTATAATCACCCAGTTAAGTTGTGACGTTTGGTAGCACACAAAAGTGTTCCTCCGGTATTCGGGAGTTGCATAATCTCATAGTCACAGGAACATGTATACACTAGTAGAAAAAGGGTCTAATGTGCAGCTCATTAGTCCCGGTTTGAAAATGAGCCGGCACTAATGTGACCATTAGTGCCGGTTCCAATGGCTAGGCGGGCCGCTCCCTTTAGTACCGGTTCGTGCGGAACCTTTAGCACCGGTTCATGCCACGAACCGGTACTAAAGGGTTTGGTGGCAGGATGTTGTCAAACTGGGGCCTGTCCAACACCTTTAGTACTGGTTCTTTCCACGAACCGGTACTATAGGTCGCCCTCATATAAACCCTTCGTCCAGGTCGCTCTGTTCTTCCCCATTTCCCCTCTCCTCCTCTCTGTTCTTTCTCTCTTCTCCCCTCGAGCTCATCACACAATTTGCCCAAATTTTGTCAAGATTTGAAAGCCCCCATCCATTCAAGTGATCACAAAGTTTAGCAACTTCGTCCTTTCATCTCTCATTGCTAGATTAGGTCTTGCAATGCTTTATATAGTGATTAATTTGTGGGTTTTAGTAATTTGGGAGGAATTATATGTGGTAGTATATTTGATTTATATGCAATTTGAGCTTAAAATAACTCTTAGTTTGCATATGTAGGTGTGGTTTTTTACTTAGTGCCTTCCCGTCTCTGTCATAACCACCGTCGATCATCCGCACGGACCCGTCACCGGCACCACCTTGTGGTGAGCCTCTTGTTCTTATCTTTTTTATATAAAAAAAATCATGTTTGTGTGATTTAGATATATAGTTACTTGTATAATTATCTTACCCGTACGTTGTTTGCTATACATAGTGCCATGGTTTTGATATCCGTCCCCGTCGGCCCTGGTCCGTGCTATGACTCGGATGTGGTATATTCTCTTTTAAAACTATTTGTTGCATTTCGTGTTTATGACAAATTGTTCCCATCAAGTTGACATAGATATTTTTATCTAGGAGGTATGTGAACCAGAAATTTCAATCGACCCTATTGTCGAGAGGTTAAATTTAGTTGAAAGAGAAAACGAGTATTTGAAAGAAAAATTGAAAAGAATTGAGGGGGAGAAGATGGAATTGGAGTTGCATGTTTCCGATGTCGTCGATGATCACAAGATCAAGATGGAGAAAATGTGGTTGAAGATTAGAAAGATTAGAAAATATGCCATTGATAGTGTGGCTTGGTATCATTATGCTGTTGGATCAATTGTTACCTTAGTTGCGATCTTGATCGCATTTGTTGTTGCATTTAAATTCTTTAGCTAGAGAGTTATTTGTATGTTGCATTTAAGTGTTGTATATGAACTTTATGTATGAACTTGTATTAATTTGGTCTATTCAGTGGTGTGTAATGAAGATGCGCCGGCAATGGATGTACGATAACCGATGCTCTCCCTAGTTCATTGACGGCGTGCATACTTTTCTGATTGCATCTCAGCAAACAAGCGGGCGGATGGTTTTATGCCTTGTCCATGTGCTGGCTATAAGAATGGTCACAATTACTCTAACTCAAGAGCCATTCACGTCCACTTGTTTGAGTACGGTTTCATGCCCCACTATAATGTTTGGACCAAGCACGGAGAAAGAGGGGTTATGATGGAAGACAATGAAGAAGAAGAGGATGACGATAGCTATCCTGGCCATGGGTTCCCTGAATACGAGGATACAACCATGGGGGAAGAAGCTGAGCCGACCATGCGGGAAGAAGCTGAAAAAGAGGCATCAGATGAGCCCGTTGATGATCTAGGTCAGACCATTGCCGATGCAAAGAGAAACTGCACAAGTGAAAAGGAGAAGAAGAAGTTGCAGCGCATGTTATAGGATCACAAGAAATTGTTGTACCCGAATTGCGAAGGTGACAAGAAAGAGCTGGGCACCACACTGGAATTGCTGCAATGGAAGGCAGAGAATGGTCTATCTGACAAGGGATTTGGAAAGTTGCTAGTAATGATAAAGAATATGCTTCCAAAGGACAAGGAATTGCCCGAGAGTACGTACGAAGCGAAGAAGGCTGTCTTCCCTCTAGGTTTAGAGGTGCAGAAGATACATGCATGCCCTAATGACTGCATCCTCTACCGCGATGAGTACGAGGATTTGAACGCGTGCCCGGTATGCGGTACATTGTGCTATAAGATCAGCCGCGATGACCCTGGTGATGTTCAGGGCAAGCGCCCTGGGAAGAAGATTCTTGCGAAGGTGATGTGCTATGATCCTATAATACCACGGTTGAAACGTCTGTTCCAAAACAAAGAGCATGCGAAGGCGATGCGATGGCACGGAGAAGACAGTAAGATATACGGAAAGTTGAGAGTACCCGCTGATGGGTCGCAGTGGATAAAAATCGAGAGAAAGTACACGGAGGAGTTTGTAAGTGACCCAAGGAACGTATGGTTTGGTGTAAGCGCAGATGGCATTAATCCTTTTGGGGAGCAGAGCAGCAACCATAGCACGTGGCCTGTGACTCTATGATTGTATAACCTTCCTCCTTGGTTGTGCATGAAGCGGAAGTTCATTGTGATGCCAGTGCTCATCCAAGGCCCTAAGCAACCCAAGAACGACATTGATGTGTACCTAAGGCCATTAGTTGAAGAACTATTACAGCTGTGGAATGGAAAAGATGTACATGCGTGGGATGAGCACAAATAGGAATAATTTGACCTAAAGGCGTCTTCAGGGATACCGCGGATGCACGCACTGTTTGGATGAGACCGACAGTATATATTTGGATAGTTGTAGGAAGAATGTGTACCTGGGACATCGTCGATTTCTTCCGAGTAGGCATCCCGTAAGAAACAAAGGCAAGCATTTCAAAGGTGAGGCGGACCACCGGATGAAGGCTCGCCACCGTACTGGTGCTGATGTACATGATATGGTCAAGGATTTGAAGGTAATCTTTGGAAAGGGTCCTGGTGGACAACCTGTTCCGAAGGACGCTCACGGACATGCACCCATGTGGAAGAAGAAATCTAGATTTTGGGACCTGCCATATTGGAAAGACCTAGAGGTCCTCTCCGCAATCCACGTGATGCACGTGATGCTTGGCTTCTTGGGCGTGTATGGGAAGACAAAGGATACACCAGAGGCACGGGAGGACCAGCAACGTATGCACGGAAAAGATGGCATACATCAGGGTCAGGCCAGCTATGCTCTTACCAAAGAAGAGAAGGAAGTCTTCTTTGAATGCCTTCTCAGTATAAAGGTACCGTCTGGCTTCTCGTCGAATATAAAGGGAATAATAAATATGGCAGAGAAAAAGTTCTAGAACCTAAAGTCTCATGACTGCCACGTGATTATGACGCAACTGCTTCCAATTGCATTGAGGGGGCTTCTACCGGAAAACATTCGATTAGCCATTGTGAAGCTATGTGCATTCCTCAACACAATCTCTCAGAAGGTAATCGATCCAGAAATCATACCAAGGTTACAGAATGATTTGGTGCAATGTCTTGTCAGTTTCGAGTTGGTGTTCCCACCATCCTTCTTCAAAATCACGACGCACGTCCTAGTTCACTTTTGCGAAGAGATTAACTTTTTGGGTCTTGTATTTCTACACAATATGTTCCCCTTTGAGAGGTTCATGGGAGTCTTGAAGAAATATGTTCATAACTGTGCTAGGACAGAAGGAAGCATCTCGAAGGGCCATGAAAATGAGGAGGTCATTGAGTTTTGTATTGACTTTATTCCTGACCTTAAGCCGATTGGTGTTCCTGAATCGCGGCATAAGGGCAGACTGGATGGAAAAGGCACACTAGGAGGGGATCAAATAATATGTATGGACGGGCATTCTCTCAATGAAGCACACTACATAGTTGTACAGAATTCTGCCTTGGTGGATCCGTATATGGATGAACACAAGAAATTTATACACTCCAAACAAACGGAGCAGTCTGACGACTAGATTACACGTGAATAAGCGAGGACTTTCGCCGGTTGGTTGCACACACTGCCATGCATGATGGCAATATTGAAGATGACCTGTACTTCCTTTCCCAGTTACCATCTTCAAATATAATGACTTTCAAAGGGTACGAGATAAATGTGAATACATTTTACACGATCGCCCAAGATAAGAAGAGCACCAACCAAAACAGTGGTGTCCGCTTTGCAACAACCAACACGGGAAAGGAAACATATTATGGTTACATAGAGGACATTGATACGTCTCCAATGTATTTATACATTGTCCCATGCTATTATATTACCCGTTTTGGATGTTTATGGGCTTTACTTTACACATTTATATCATTTTTGGGACTAACCTGCTAACCGGAGGCCCAGCCCGTATTGCTGTTTTTTTGCCTATTTCAGTGTTTCGAAGAAAGGAATATCAAACGGAGTCCAAACAGAATGAAACCTTCGAGAGCATGATTTTTGGAACAAACGTGATCCAGAGGACTTGGAGTGGAAGTCAAGAAACAAATGAGGCGGCCACAAGGGTGGAGGGCGGGCCACCCTACTGGGTGCGCCCCCTGTCTCGTGGGCCCCTCGGGAGTCCACCGACCTACTTCTTCCTCCTATATATACCCATGTACCCCGAAAACATCAGAGGCGACCACGAAAAACTATTTACATCGTTGTAACCTTCTATATCTGCGAGATCCCATCTTGGAGCCTTCGCCGGCGCTCCGCCGGAGGGGGAATCGATCATGGAGGGCCTCTACATCATCTCCAAGGCCTCGCCGATGAGTTGTGAGTAGTTTACCACAGACCTTCGGGTCCATAGTAATTAGCTAGATGGATTCTTCTCTCTCTCTTTGAATTTCAATACCATGTTCTTCTCGATCTTCTTGGCGATCTATTCGATGTAAATTTTTTTGCGGTGTGTTTGTCGAGATCCGATGAATTGTGGGTTTATGATCAAGTTTATCTATGAGAAATATTTGAATCTCCTCTGAATTCTTTTATGTGTGATTAAGTTATCTTTGCAAGTCTCTTCGAATTATCAGTTTGGTTTGGCCTACTAGATTGATCTTTCTTGCAATGGGAGAAGTGCTTAGCTTTGGGTTCAATCTTGCGGTGTCATTTCCCAGTGACAGCAAGGCCAGCAAGGCACGTATTGTATTGTTGCCATCGAGGAAAAAAGATGGGGTTTATATCATATTGCATGAGTTTTTCCCTCTACATCATGGCATCTTTCTTAATGCGTTACTCTGTTCTTTATGAACTTAATACTCTAGATGCATGCTGGATAGCGGTCGATGTGTGAAGTAATAGTAGTAGATGCAGGCAGGAGTCGGTCTACTTGTCACGGACGTGATGCCTATATACATGATCATGCCTAGATAATCTCATAATTATTTTATTTTCTATCAATTGCTCGAGAGTAATTTGTTCACCCACCGTAAAACTTATGCTATCTTGAGAGAAGCCACTAGTGAAACCTATGGCTCCTGGGTCTATCTCTTATCATAGAAGCTTTCAATCTACTTTTATTTGCATCCTTACTTTTATTATCTATATTATAAAATACCAAAAATATTTATTTTATCATATTATCTCTATCGGATCTCACTTTTGCAAGTGGTCGTGAAGGGATTGACAACCCCTTTATTGCGTTGGTTGCGAGTTCTTGTTTGTTTGTGTAGGTGTGTGGGACTTTTGAGGAGCCTCCTACTGGATTGATACCTTGGTTCTCAAAAACCGAGGGAAATACTTACGCTACTATAGCTGCATCACCCTTTCCTCTTCAAGGAAAACCAATGCAAGCTCAAGACGTAGCAGACATATGGGAACTTAACTATGGAGGTGGTTTGAAGGTCCATTTGTTTCGGTGCAAATGGGTCAATATGACACGAGGCGGGGTAACGGAAGACCTGCACTACGGAATGACAACAGTGGATCTCTTGCATATGCAGACGAACCATTTGTCCTAGCCAATGATGTGGCACATGTTTTCTATGTGAAAGACATGTCTACCAGGCCGTGAAAAAGAAAAGATAAGGAAGCGAATGGATCATACGATGAGCCAGAGCGCCACATAGTTCTTTCAGGGAAAATAAACATCGTGGGAGTGTATGACAAGACAGACATGTCAGAAGATTATGAAAAGTTTGATAAAATTTCTCCATTCAAAGTGAATATTGATCCGAGCATCTAGTTAAAGGATGAAGATTGCCCATGGTTACGGCGCAAAGGGACAAACGCGAAGAAAAAGTTTCACACCCAAAGACCCCATGTGATTGGCTTGACCGTCATCACTTTCTTCTGTAGTGACTTTCCAGACTTATATATCTGAAAAGTGCCGCTTCAAACAAACCGGAGGGAATCTTTGTAATAGTTAGGGTACTTATGTGTTTTGGTATTTTAAACACGAAGAAATTTTATGTGCAAAAACTGGATGCACTTCGTCTACAAATTAGTTCGTCAAATAATTCAAATTTAAACTATTCAAATTTGAAAACTACTGGCACTAACAGAAAGTTTCTAATTTTTTGTAACTATAGAAAAAATATTCAAAAATAAATAAATGAAAATAAATAAAGTAGAAAAGAAAAAAACTAAATTTTTGTTCAGACAAGAACTAAATTAAAAAAATTTAAACTATTCAAATTTGAAAACTACTCAAACTAACAGAAAGTTTGTAATTTTTTGTACCTAAAGAAAAAATATTCAGAAATAAATAAATGAAAATAAATAAAGTAGAAAAAAACTAAAATTTTGTTGAGACAAACACTAAATTAAAAAAAATAAACTATTCAAATTTGAAAACTACTTTCACTAACAGAAAGTTTGTAACTTTTTGTACCTAAAGAAAAAATATTTAGAAATAAATAAATGAAAATAAATAAAGTAGAAAAGAAAAAAACTAATTTTTTGTTGAGACATAAACTAAATTAAAAAATCCCACCTACTGGGCCATAGCGGCCTGCATATGACTAGAAACCCAACTTGTAGTTGGGCCAGGATGCAGGCCCGCTAGCCCAGTAGGCCCAACAGGGCAGAGTAGCAGAGGTTGGCCTAGAAGGCCTGCATTAGAGAGGAGCTCAATGCAGTGCCCGCACCGGGGCTTATAAACTGTCCTCAGCGCTCCTCGACTAGCGAGGTGGGACTAAACTTGCGCACCGCCTGGAGCCAGCGCACCCCCTTTAGTACCGGGTCGTGGCTCCAACCGGTAATAAAGGGGGGGCCTTTAGTACCGGTTGTAGCCACCACCCAGTACTAAAGGGGGTGCACTTCCCGTCGCTTCGCCTGGCCAAAACAGTCCTTTAGTACCGGTAAGTGGCTCCAACTGGTACTAAATGTAGGTTCTATATAAGAGAACACTTCAAAAAAAATTGTCACTTCATTCCCTCTACTTTTTCTCCTCATCTGCCCCATCGCCGCCGCCCCTCATCGCCGCCCCCGTCGCCGTCCGTCCTCGTCGCCCTCCGTTGCCGTCGCTGCCGCCCCCATCGTCGTCCCCTCTGCCTCGCCGTCCCGTCGCCTCGCCGTCGCTGTCGCCTTGTTGTCCCGTCGCCTCGCCATCACCGTCGCCCGCGCTGTGAGCCCCTCTCCCGGGCCCCTCTCCACCCTCAAATCGAAGCCGCCGCGCCACCGGCGCCGTAGGTGCACACGCGCCCGCGCGCGCACACACACACGCACACACAAATTTAGTTTTTAGTTTTTAGTTTTTTTAGTTTTTTCTGTTTTTTATTCACATGTTTTAGATGAATTAATTAATTAGATTAGATTAATGTCAAATAGTATATAGAAATGTTATAGAAATGTTAGAAATTTTAGAAATGTTAGTTTTTAGTTTCTTATAATTTTAGTTATACAAATTTAGAATTTGCATATAAGAAATCACAATCCAATCATTTAAAAAATGTTTCTTTTGCGATGTATAGTATTTGTTCTCGATGATGCCCGACCCGCATCCTCGCCGTCAACCCGTTCGCGACGATGTCCTGCTTCAGAGGACCCATGTCCGGGACTGGGCTCTGCCGGGCTGGCACTGGGAGGTGCTACCTTCAGGGGCTCGCCGCTTGGTGAGGAACCCGGGTCCCGTCGTCGACCCTGAGCTCTTTTGGAGGCGTTCCCATGGGCCACTTTCACTGCGGAGGGAGCCGGCCTCGCCGGAGGTGGTGCATCGCCGTGTCAGGGAGGAGGACGAGCACGTCCGTCGCTACATGGCTGCTATGGACGTCAGGTTCTCCAATACCTGGCAGGGTCTTTGGGGAGATGACCGGAGCTATGATCCTGTGATGGTTCCTACTCTTTGGGTGTCCACCGCACGCGCATTAGGAACCGCGAGCGGCCTAGATTATTCTGTAGTATTCAATCTTTATTAGCTAGCTAGCTAGTGATGTATTCGATATATAATATTCGAGACGATGTATTCGAGATTATATATTATTCAAGACGATGCATATTATGTACTATGATTCAGGATTTCCACTTATTGATTGCATGCATGCATATTGTAATTTGAATACTAAATTGTTTTATATTTCTTCTGGATTTGTTAAATAAAAGCTATGGCGGACAATACCGGCAGAGAGAGAGAAGAGGCCATGTTCATTATCATACGCTCCCCTCGCGCGCTAGATAATCGAAATGAAGAAGATGACGGCTCCCAATATCTGAACAATACCGGGGAGGGTGATGATATGATATTAGATCGTGACGACCGAATTGATGAAGTCATGGATTATGATGGCGAAGAAATTAATGATTATGATGGCGACAAAATTAATGATTATGATGACGACGAAATTAATGATTATGATGGCGAAGAAAATGTTGATTTTGATAAAATAGAGACCGGCGAGGTATATTTATATAAGCAGGCATTTGGTGATCATCACATGTTTTAAATGATTTGAAGATATATAACGAATCGATCTTTCTTCTTTTCAGCCCTCCGGATTGAGCGAATCTTCTACAGGCAGAGTGCGAGGCAAGGGAAAAAAGTTGAAGCAGGGCGTAAAGTACAACATCGAGGCCACCGAAACTAATGGCGAACCAATAGTGCCTAAGAACATTGCGAACAAGTTTGTTCGTCAGTGCGGAGTTCTTGTGAAGGACAAACTCCCGATCTCCCTTCAAGAATGGAAAAAGCCATCAAAGCCCCATCCAGATCTTACTTATGTCGATGACAGAGCAAAAAATGCGCTTTGGGAAGAACTCATGGAACATTTCACCCTACCAGATCATTTCACAGCTACAGATGTGGAGAAAGTCAAGGACGCTGCTCTTAGGAAGATGGCAATTTCATTCAACAACCACAAGAAAACTGTATGGAAGGACTACATCAAAGTAGGAAAGAAGACTCAAGAATTCAAGGGAACACTGGAGAACCAAAGAGAACACTGGGATGATTTTGTGAAATTCAAGGAATCGGGATTATCTAAGGAATGGTCCAAAAAAACAATGCCCATGCCGCTAAAAAGGAGCAATTCCATAGGTTTGGGCCAGGTGGCTACGCGGTGGCAATGCCTAAGTGGGATAAGTCTGAACAAGAGATGCTGGCTGCACAGGTCACTCCAGTTACATTGAGCTGGCCCCCCCAGGTGCAGAAGTTGGTTCTATGCGCATGGGGGGGGCGTTGGACCCGAAGACATGCTTTGTTTCAAAGAAGGCATGTCTTAAAGGAGCCGATGAAAAGTTAGTTGAAGCAATAGAAGAAGCTCGAACGGGGGTGTTCACGCCCAACAGAGAGAACGACGAGCTTTGGCGCGCCCTGGGAAATCCTGAACACCCGGGAAGAACATGAGGCAAGGGTGTTGTTCCGTGGTATGAGGGCTTTTCTGAGTGGAATGCCGACTACAGAAGCCGTGCGAGAAGGAAGATGGAGGAGGAGGAGAATAAGAAGCTGGAGGACGAGCAGAGGAAGCAGGAAGCAAAACGGCTTCAAGGCCTAGAATCAGCGCACATGGACTTGGCACTCAAATTCCAGAGGCAGCAGGAGCAGATCGACTCGCTTAGCCAGGAAAGGGGGTCTCAGCAGCGGTCGCAGCTAGCACATGATCCAGCATTGGATAGCACCGTCTCATCCATGCCGAGAAGCAGTGTGGGTTCCGCCCCAGGCAACGCACTGCTGGATAGATACCCTATGGATGACATCAACGAGAACACTAACTGTGAGCTACACTTCAAAGTAAAGAGCATATCCGTGAAGGCGGCGGACGCCGTTGCTTATACAAATCCCCCCGGAGCAACCTACCATTGCAGAACGATTCCAGCCAGCTATGCTTGTGTCGTGGTTGATGAGGTGGTGGACCATTATTCTAGGCTACAGCTTGACATTCCTAGAGGTGACGAGGAGCACACACTGGGAGAGGCCATACATCGTATCATCCTATGGAGAAAGGATTGCATCATCTTTCCAAGGCCACCAACACCGCGTCAGCTAGAGCTTGAAATTCCAGGAGGTGACGAGGAGCAGACGACTCACGCTCCTCCAACGCGTGAGGCCACTCCTCCTGCTTCAACTCAGCCAACACGTGAGGCCACTCCTCCTGCTTCAACTCAGCCATTGCGTGAGGCCACTCCTCCTTCTTCAACTCAGCCAACGCGTGAGGCCACTCCTCCTCCTTCAACTCAGCCAACGCGTGAGGCCACTCCTCCTCCTCCAAGTCCACCAACACGTGCCACTCCTCCTCCAAGTCCGACACCGCGTCAGCCGTCTCTGCTGCCTCAGCAATCGCGGAAGAGAGCCGCCGCAGCTATGGTGAGTAGTGCTACAATTCGAGGTAGTACAGGAGGTACAGGCGGAGGTAAGCGATTTCAATATGGTCCAAAAAGCCTCACGCCTCTTCTGCAGCGGCCTTACGACATGACCAAGGAGCAAAACGATGCCATTGTGAAGGCCCAAGTGGAGGCCCATTTCGCACCAAAACCGGCACCGCCGCCAAGGGAGAAAGTGCCCGAGGAGAAGATTGACCACTTTATTCATATGGTGCGACCACCAGCTCCCAAGCCTGTTGACTCAGACTACGATCGCCAAATCAGGAAGGCACATCGAGCATGACAACAGGGGTCGAGCTCGAGCTCGAGCCAAGCAGCTGGCCAAAAATGCGGGAAAATCGTTCCCCAGCTAGGAGAACAGGCGGCACAATTGATCCCCCCGCTTGTTGTACCAACACATGAGAGTACTGGCGCCGGTCAGCTGGTAATAACCGAGGAGCATAGATGGAACGCTGAAATGCTCGGTATCACTGATGGACAACTCCTCGAGATTGTGCCCATCCCTAAGCTTAAAGAGGAGGAGATAAAATGGAAATATGCCCGCGACCAACCTTTGGTAAGGCCTGAGGAGGTCAAGAACCTCCCAACGAGAATGTATCAATTGCATGATTGGTACATGAAAATTACCAAGAGTAGCAATCGAGAGGGCCTCATGGTGAAAGTCAAGGAAGAGTATTACTTCCATAAGCTAGCTTTGTCCATTGAGTATTCAGAACCATCAAGACGCACTCGACAAATCCATCATCAGTTTGTATTGTCTGTAAGTGATTTCTTTCTGTAATTCAAGTCTCAAGCTAGCTGTAGTGCTCATTGATCGATCATTACCTGTAATTATCCTCACTATATTCTTTTCTGTGGTATATTATGCAGGATGAAGATGTATGAAATGAAAAAAGCTGGACGTTATGGCATTGGGTTCATTGACCCAAATACCATTAATGAAGAAACATGGTCATATGCATGGTATCAAACAGAGGTAGAGAAAAACATGCTACAGTTCTTGAAGCGCCTCACCAATGAGCATATACTACTTCCTTACAACTACAGGTGAGTCACACTTTCTTTTACTAGAAATTCTGTTTTTACTTACTAGCTAGCTAGATGCTAATACTTAAGTGTATAGGGTTTAGGGTAGTTGATGAGTGTTATGCACATGCCCTCTTAATTAAGACATGCTAACGTGTGTGCATGCAGTTACCATTGGATCTTGTTAATCATTAAAGTTGATGAATGAACAGTTGAAGTACTGGACTCACTACTTAAAGAGAAGAGAGAGTACACAACCGTGAAGGTGATAGTCGAGAGGTAATTTCAATGATTATTAACTATATGTCGGCCTCTTTAGTTCGTCATTTCCTGATATCAACTATTTAATCACTTGTTTATTCATTTTCTTTTCTGGCCGATAGGGCTTGGGAAAGTTCAGGAATTCGAAAGAGGTTCCAGGCGAATGGAGAGAAAGGCTGCATTGGTTTCGATCCAAGATATAATTAATCAAGTAGTACTATCTAGCTACCTACCATGCATCTCTTTAATTCTAGTTTCAATACCATTAATTATCATGCTTGATTAATTATTATCTGATTAAATTCTGTTCTCGTAAAGGCCCTGAAGCAGGCGCAGGGGAGAGATCATTGTGCATACTGTGTTTTCGAGAACATTCGCATGATGACGTCCGAAAGGACAAAAACTGAGAGACTACTATGGGTACGGGCGTTTGACAGAACACTATTCACAATTTTTATGTCATTATCGATATCTAGTCACATAACTAATACACCATATTGATCTCCTTCTTAACAGTTCGAATCGGTGCGGGAGACGCTCCTACCAGTGGAGCGCATACGAGCACTTCAAGAGGAAATAGCAGGATTTTTGCTCGATGAGGTCATAGATCCCAAAGGGGAATTCTACTACCTGCTACCGCCCCAATGAACTACTCCCAATTATCATCGTGCTCTGAAGGCTCCAAGGCAAATGCCACTGGCTCTGAAAGGCTACATGTAGGAAAAACTATATATATATATATATATATATATATATATATATATATATGTAGGGTGGGTCTATTTTATAACATCCCTTAAGACTCTTATTCTAATAACACCAGCCTTATTCCGCACACCACCAACAGATCACACCGCCGCCCCTCCACTCCCGACCTTCTACTGCGGCGGCGGCCTGGGAGTGCCGCCGCGCCTCCCCTACCGGCCTTCTACCATGGCAGCGGCCTGGGAGCGCCGCCGCCCCTCCCCTCCCGGCTTTCTTCCGCGGCGGCGGCCTGGGAGCGATGCCGCCCCTCCCGTCCCCGCTTTCGCTCGCGACTGTGGCCTGGGAGTGCCGCCGCCCCTCCCCACCCGGACTTCTTCCGCGGTGGCGGCCAGGCAGCGACGCCGCCCATCGCCTCTCGGCTTTCTTCCGCGGTAGGCACCGAGCAACACCAGCCTATCGGCCTTCTTCCACGGCAGGAGCTCGGTAGCGCCGCGAACGAACTCCTCCGGGCCAGCAATTAGCTGTACTTCATCAGATGTGGATTGGTGCTGCCTCGACATCAAACCAGTTCGAGCAAGGAGGAGTGTGTGCAAGGTTGCTTCATCCACGATAGCTTCTAGGAATAAGTCTGCATCGACCTTCAGAGCAAATCCTCCTTCCCCGTTCACCTTGAGCAACGTCTAGACCGCTCATGAACTTCTGAAGGGCAAGTGGACTGCACGGGCGAACGTGAAAGTTGTGCAGACGGACGAGAAGGGAACTTCCTCCTGTAAACGCAAGAAATCACTGCAACACGAGGTAAGCAGTACACTTCCTCAACCATCTCAATGTACTTATCCTAGACAAAACAAAGCAGTACAAGCAGTATAGCGCGCATACAAAACCTATGCAGTGTGGTTCCTTTAGTTCATTGTGGGGGAAAATGCACTGCACTTACTCGGTTATGTAGTACGCTTGTATAGGTTCATTACGGATAACGGTGCAGTGCGGTTGCTTCAGTTCACCTTGCGGGGTGATGCAGTCAGCATGCAATGCTTCAACAGTACCATTTTGAACACATTGCAGTTCGCATGATTCAGTTCTTTTAACCTGACAATGCAGCTCGGTCATTTGTGTGCAGGAGATGACATTCAGCAGATACAAAATGCCGCGCATAATTGACAGCACTGAGAACAACAACTTTCAAAAGAGTAGAGCTTCTTCTGAAAGAGATACTGGCTGGGTTACCCCTGAGATTCCTCGAGGATTCTTCACGATGACAAACAGGGTGCAGTACTCTCCGGAAGAAGATTTTTTCCAGGAAGAAGATGTAGTTGAAGATGACGATGATGTCACATTCGTCTGGGAAGGCACTCACCAACGCGATGATGAAGACGATAACGATGAAGATGAGCCAATAACAGTTCTCAACCCATAGTATAAGCACGAGTTCACTATGTTTGGATAGCATGTCCAAATAGACAATGATGATGCAGTTGAACACAATGTTGCAGCAGATGATGATTATGTCTATGATGATGTGCCACTGCTACAAAATTTTCAATCCAATCCACCGAGACATCGTAACAACACTGGATTACCACCACGTCCACCTGCCGCACCCCAAAATAGAGCTCAGCGTCCACCTGCTGCACCAAAAAACAGAGCTCCAAGTAGACCTGCTGCATCAACTTCAACACTGCGACCACCAACGGTGCCTCGTTCAAAAGTAAACAGTAGGTACAAATCCTCCTCACTATTGCCGCCGCGAGATCCTCAACTACACAGATCTGCTATAACCCCGCCATGTCCAATACAACCCGGCAAGCTGCAAACACCATCAGGTGAACGACTCTACACACATGTAAGTTTATATTCTGAAAAAAATAGTTGCAGTCCATTCAGATAACATTGCAGTGCACACTGATATTTCTTATGAGGTTTGATCTAGCATCTAATACATTGGTTTCTTCCAAAAACTTAGGAACATTGCAATGCTTTATTAAACTTGTATGCACTCCTCGTATTTAAAAAAAAGAACAGAACAAATTATCTCATAGAGCATTGCAATTAATGCAGGATAAAAACATGCCGCTGAACCTCGTACCTGCTACTGGAATGAAGTTCACCACGTACAACAAGGCATGGGACTTTTACAACAATTATGCAAGATGTGCAGGGTTTGGCATACGCAAGAGGGCAAAACACAGGACAAATGCCTACATTGTCTACTCAAGAGAAGGGATGCACAAGCAGACTGTGTCAGATTATCACCGGGTATGTTAGAAGACATCAAAAAGGATTGGCTGCAATGCAAAGATTAGAGTCAAAAAAAGGAAGGATGGCAAATTTGTGATAGAAATGGTTCAACTCAACCACAATCACAAGATGTTGGAAAGCCCCGGGATTCTTTTGCACATGCGATCGCACAAAAAAGATGATCCTTTGATAGACCAGTCAGTGAAAGACATGCAACTGGACAACCACACAGATGCTCAGATGATGTCGACGCTGTCGCGTTTGTCCGGTGGTCTGCAGTACATGGGGCATACTAGCCGCGACTGGGTAAACAAGTAAGCACGTAACAGAGCATATCTCTTGAGTATTCTGTCGGTAATTATTCCCTGTTTGATGAGATGAGTTTGCATTGTGTCTGAAAATGCAGGAAACAGAAGTTTGCCAGAGAAGAGTCTGAAGGTGATGTCAAGAAACTTCTGGATTTCTTGGAGAAAATGAAGAAGATAAACCTAGAGTTCTTCTATGATTATGTCGTTGATGTAGATAACCGTGTAAGAAACATATTTTGGGCGAATGCAAGTTGCAAAGGATCGTATGAAGATTTTGGAGACTGCGTTACATTTGACACGACGTATAAAACTAACAAATTCCACATGCCGCTGGGAGTGTTTGTGGGGGTGAACCATCATCTACAAAGCACCATATTTGCTATTGCACTCGTGCGAGATGAAAAAATACCATCATTCGAGTGGGTTTTCAAAACCTTTCTAAGGTGTATGAACAACAAGCCGACAATCTGCATGCTCACAGGTACAAAAAATAAAAAAACACCTGCATACTTACGTTTTGTTTGGTGCACTTATATTTCTTCCATCTATCTTGCACACACGCAAACAACTTAATAAAAAAACATTGTTTGTGACTTCTCAGACCAGTGTTCTTCGATGAAGGCAGCATTAAAAACTATCCTCCCACAAACTCTGCATAAGTTGTGTCAGTGGCATATCATGAAGAAGTACAAAGACCACCTCGCCTTGCTGTATAAGGCACATGAGAAGCTCAAGGATGAACTCAATGCACTGCTGAACCACCTACTAATGCCATCAGAATTTGAACAAGCATGGAAGAACCTCATTCAGAAGTACAACTTGCAAGACGACGAAGTGATGAATTCGCTGTGGGATGACAGGCACGAGTGGATCTCGGCTTACTATAAGGAAATTTTCTGTGCTCGGATGACTCCCACACAGATAAGCGAGAGCATGAACCGCATACTGAAGAAAATTTTTGTCAGGGAGAAGCATGATCTCCATCTGTTTGCTCAGCAGGTGGATAAGTGCATTCATACTAGGAAGGCCGTCGAGCACGCAGAGACAGTAGCAAATAAGGTAAACAAAATGTCAATCAAAAACTACTAAAAATATGACTACAAAAACAAACAATTTTTTCATTTCTCTGGTTCGTAACAGTGCATTTGTGATCATGTAGTCAGGGGTAAAAACAACAACCAAGTTTGGGTTCGAAGTTCATCTATCAAAAGTGTATACAAGGGCAGTGTTTGTAGATTTCAAAGAAACACTCTACCGTAGCACTACATTTAGAGCAGAACGGTGCCCTGAGAACCCGACAAAGTATCTCGTACACCACTACAACAGATCGGATGCATTTGACTGGGCAAGGCGTAATTTCCAAGTGGTTGCCGATGAAGAGAAAGGTGTCTACGAATGTGAGTGCAAACTCTGGACACACACAGGTGAGACTCCTAGCAAAAAAAATTCTAGATTCTGATAGTCATGCACGAAAGCTCACTTACTAAACTTTAAAAGTCCACATGCATGAGTAATTCATAAAACCAAATGAAGTTCACTTCTTTAAAAATGAACAAATAACGAAAAAATATGTGTTTACTAATTTCATGCAGTTCACTTACAAAACAAAACAAAATTGTGTGTTTGTCTGCAGGGCTCTTTTGCATCCATGTGTTATGCATGCTTTCTCATTTGAGAGTACTCAACATTCCTGAGGTGTACATCATGAATAGATACACCCGTAACGCAAGATCAGATGCAACGTTTGACAGAAGAGACTACGAACAAATAGCACCAGATGGAACCTCACTTTTTTGCCGTAGAAAATTGCTAATCGAAACAGCAATGGACCTTGCAAACAGAGCGACAAGGTCCGACGCTGGGTGCCACAGAGCGTTGTCTGGTATGAGGGCACTGATCGAGGAAGTTGACGTGCTCAACGAAGAAGAAGAAGAAGCAGCAAAACTAAAGCAACCAGAAAATCCCAGCATGACAATAATGCCGAGCAAGTAGAAAATACTGAACACAACGGAATTGGTGCTATAAAAAAGAAACAATTCTTCCACCTCCTGTTTCAAACACAAGAGGAAGGAAGAAAGGGGGCGACGCAACCCAGAAAAAGGTGGCATGCAAGGAGACAAATGATGACAAAAACAGTAAGCCACATCCTGACCTGGACAGTGATGGTCACCCACTTGGAGTAAGAATGTGCAGAACATGTAATGAAATCAGGGGCCACAATTCCAGGACGTGTACAAAAAGGAATGAACAAGAAAAACGAGGACATGGAGATGCACAACAAAACAGAAATTCCACTCACAACACTAAGAAATGGACGAAACCGAGACGTTATAGCATCTGCTAAAAGAGGAAGAGACACAATTCAAGAACCTACCTCAAAAGAAAAAGAAAAAGATCATAAAATGAGGAATAAAAAGAAGGTGAGATCAAAGAAGAAGATGGTGACACAACTGAAGAAGAAATGGCTTATGAAGAAGCAGATGGAGAAGAGGAGGAAGAAGAAGAGAGTGAAGAGGACGAAGAACGTGCAGAAACTGAAGAAACAGTGGCTTATGAAGAAACAAATTATGAAGATGATGAAGAGGAAGAAGAGAGTGAAGAGAGTGAAGAGAGTGAAGAGGACGAGGAACATGAAGAAACAATGCCAACAAGACCACCCCAAGGAAATGCTGCTGTACAGAAAAAACCGAGAACAACACCACTTTCAAAAAACAAGGTAGGAGCAAAGAAGGATGCAGTTCACAGCGCTAGAAAACGAAAACCACCATCAACCAACACGCGGGGATCAAAAAATGATGCAGTTCTCAGCACTGGAAAACGAAATCAGCCATCAACCAGCACGCGGGAATCAAAGAAGGATGCAGTTCGCAGCGCTGAAAAACCAAAGCAGCCATCAACCAGCACACGGGGAACAAAGAAGGATGCAGTTTGCAGCGCTGAAAAACGAAAGCAGCCATGAACCAGCACGCGAGGGGCTACAAACACAAAGGTGCAGAGACAAGAACCAGCAACACCGCCACGGAAAACAAAAGAAAGTGCGACATTAGACACGCTCCAGTCACCGCCCAGAAGCAGAAGGTTAACGAACAAATAGATGAACTTCAATAAATTAATCATATGCATAGCAATTTTCTTATCTCTATGACTTATGTGTCAGTTTAAATTTTGTGTAAACACAAATTTCCCGTTGACTATGAGTTATTCAACTAAACCATGTAAAGAGAAAATGGTATATAGAGTATAACATATATATATATATATATATATATATATATATATAGCAGTCTAGAGTAAAACATTGACACATTTTGATTCAAAAACCATGTAAAAAATGCTATTAGCTCACTTCAGTCCAACAAGTAGTACAGATAAAATGCATTTCAATATGCAGTATGGAACTTGCAAATATACAGTACGCTTTGAACTATCATGCAGTACTAGAGACTAGCTACATGTAGTACACACCATTAAAATTGGGAAAAAATGTGGAAACATGTAGTGCTCAGCTAATATATAAGCAGTTCACATATTGTAACCATGTAAACTAAAACATAAGCTGCATGCACACAAGAAAAAAATAAAAACAAGAATTAAGAACACATTGCAGTACACTTCAAAAAACAAAAAAGAGTGAGTTCCTAAAATACTAAAAGTTCAGAATGCAATAGAATTATACAAAAAAACACAGAGAAAAAAATCATATCTAACGAAACATACCATCTTGTAGTGAGTCTCCACATCTGTTGGCGTAAGCTGATGGACAAAAGGACTCGTGCAGCCAAGGCCATGCCGAATCAGGGCAGAATAGAACGCAGAAACGTTGATCTGGCCCATATCCAATCCTTCCATGAATATTGTACCATATGCAAGCTGCTCGGCTTGCCCAGTTCAGCACAATACCTTCTCACCACGACGACCACGACGGGCCTGCGAGGAAGCTGAACAATTGCAATGCATCGGCACACCACAACCATGGCCGCAACAGAAGAGATACACACAGGGGCCTGGAGCCATCGCAACAAAAACCTAGAAAAGCAAAAAAATATAATAGGCTGGAGAAAGGAGAGAACTTGCGGCTAGAGGAGAAATGAAATGCAAAGGAAGGGTATATGTTAGCCTTCATTTATATAAGAGGAATGCAAAAAGGTCAAAACTGAAAATTAAAGGGGACTTAATGGAAATTATGTTCCCAAGAATAAAGGACAATCAATAAAGAAGGTGTACTTTGACTGCAGCAATTCCCACGAACAAAACCGCAGATCATTAAAAAATAATACTCTACAAAATTATAATCCACAGACCATTTTATGTGTGCAGTTCTCCAAATTCGTACCAGGAAGTTCACTATATGTGTGGATGAAGTGCAGTACATGCTCAAAATGAAGCAAAAGAGAAGCACTTTCGCGCAGGGCACAAAGCAGAAAGTACAGCACCTAATGTAATCCTTAAATGTAAGTCATGCAGTCCGCAGCATGGGCATAGCCAGTCACAACTTTTTGGCACAAAGAAGGATGCACGCAGTGCAAAATGTGTACACCTGCAGCACAGGACTATGAAGAATGCAATGCGCATAGGGGCACAAAAGCAGTGCACACCCGTACACTAAGAAAAAAGGATACGTAAGAGGAAAAACAGTAAAGAAAAACGATACCAATGCAGTGCACAAAAATGTAGCACAAAACACATGCAGTACGGAATGCGTGCACATGCAGTACTGAAACTAAATCAATGCAGTGCACGGATGATTTACTAAAAAGCAGTGCACGCCCAAGCATTGAAAAAGATACAAAGGAAAAAGAATTGACCACCCAGGTGAGCCGGCCCCAGCCAGTCTCGTAGTAGGTCTGCGCCCACAGAAGGCGAGTCATTCTGAGTCACAATGCATGGGGCCGGTTACACATGGGCCCATAGGTCAGAGAGCATATAGCTGCGAGCGCCGTGTATAAGCGCCCAAATAAGTATCCAGAGGAGTTCGACCAGTATGCCTCGCCAGCGCTTATAAACAGGTCGGGCACGCCTTCCGCTCGCGAGGTGGGACTAAGCATTAGGACGCACACACAGCGAATCGGGAACCAAGCCGTGCTCACAGGCCGACTTGGGCCCAAGTGCGTCTCTAAACTACCCGAACACAGGCCCAACAAGGCCGACTAAGAAAAAACAATAAGTTGAAAAAAAGTGGGGGGGGGCACCCCCCCTTTCCCTACCCCTGAAAAGGGCATTCGAGGGATTTCGACGGAAAAAGTAAGGGCAAAACTGAGCAAGCTCGAAAAGATAGGGCAAAACCCGTGGGTAGGAACCAACTAGGGGTAAAAATTCAATTGTCCCTAAAATAAAACCACCTTAAAAAAACCACGTTCGCATACAACCACCCAATCGGAGCAGTTCCATCGCCACAAGCCCACGATCACAGATGCAAAACCAACCCATGATCTGCACAACCGTATCGTCAGCGTGATCGTGCAGTTCATCCGACGAGGCCATCCCACCCCGCGCCCTTCCCTTAAATTCAGACCTTTGCAGGAGGCCTTCTCATCCACAACATCAAAAATATCCATTGCGCTGCCACCAAATCGCCCCATATCAATGCAAAAGCACCATGCCCTGCTACCGGCGATGACGTTCACCGACGAGTACAAGGGCGACAAGGCCGTGGAGGCACACGGCAACACCAAGTTGCACATCATCCACACCAACGACAAGAAGCAGATGGCGATCTCCCTTGCGCAGTACGAGTGCCACCTCAGCCTCCAGCGCCACAAGATCGTCGGCATTGATCTCGAGTACGACAACGACCCTGAAGCGACGCAAAAACCCGCCCCCTGCCAGCTCTCCATCGGCAAGAATCACCCGGTGCTACTCTTCCAAATGAGCGCCTCTGAAAGGTGCACCGTCTTCGACAACTTCCTCGCCGACCCCAGGTACACCTTTGCAGGCTTCTCCATCGACAGTGACAAAACCAGGCTGGAGCGCGTCAAACTGGAGGTCACCAACTTCATCGACATCCAGAAGGAGTGGAGGGTGCCCGAGGCAACCAAGGCGTTGGACTCCCTCGAAGACGTCTCCGGCATGCTCATCGACGACTACTACAACAACATGAAGAAGAAGATCACCAACGACGAGCACAAGCGCTGGGCCACCCTGCCTCTGTCCATGAGGCACATCGAGTACACGGCAAAGGACGCCTACACAATGTACGAGATATGGAACCGCATCACCCTCACCCAGGACGGCCTTCGCCGTGCAAAGCTGGAGAAGGAGGAGCCCCCCAAGAAGCGCGCCAGGAGTGATGACCCACAAGTGTAGGGGATCTATTGTAGTCCTTTTGATAAGTAAGAGTGTCGAACCCAACGAGGAGCAGAAGGAAATGATAAGCGGTTTTAAGTAAGGTTTTCTCTGCAAGCACTGAAATTGTAGGTAATAGATACTTTTGTGATAAGATAAATAGTAACGAGCAACAAGTAAATAAAGTAAGTAAAGTGCAGCACAGTGGCCCAATCCTTTATGTAGCAAAGGATAAGCCTTGACAAATTCTAATAATGATAAAGGAGCTCCCGAGGACACATTGGGAATTATCGTCAAGCTAGTTTTTATCACGTTCATATGATTCGCGTTCTGTACTTTGATAATTTGATATGTGGGTGGACCGGTACTTGGGTACTGCCCTAACTTGGACAAGCATCCCACTTATGATTAACCCCTATTGCAAGCATCCGCAACTACAAAAAGAAGAATTAAGGTAAGCCTAACCACAACATTAAGCGTATGGATCCATATTAGACCCTAACGAAGCAACGCATAAACTAGGGTTTAAGCTTCTGTCACTCTAGCAACCCATCATCTACTTATTACTTCCCCATGCCTTCCTCTAGGCCCAAATAATGGTGAACTGTCATGTAGTCGACATTCACATAACACCACTGGAGGAAAAGACAACATACATCTCATCAAAATATCGAACAAATACCAAATTCATATGACTACTAATAGCAAGACTTCACCCATGTCCTCAGGAACAAACGTAACTACTCACAAAGCATATTCATGTTCATAATCAGAGGAGTAATAATATGCATAAAGGATCTGAACATATGATCTTCCACCAAGTAAACCAATTAGCATCAACTACAAGGAGTAATCAACACTACTAGCAACCCACATGTACAAATTTGTGGTTTTGATACAAGATTGGATACAAGAGATGAACTAGGGTTTTGAGAGGAGATGGTGCTGGTGAAGATGTTGATGGAGATTGACCCCCTCCCGATGAGAGGATCATTCGTGATGACATTGGTGATGATTTCCCCCTCCCGGAGGGAAGTGTCCTCGGCAGAACAGCTCCGCCAGAGCCCTAGATTGATTCCTCTAAGGTTCCGCCTCGTGGCAGTGGAGTTTCGTCCCGTAAACTTGCCCATGATTTTTTCCAGGGTAAAAGTGATGATATAGCAGAAGATGGACGCCGGAGGCCCACCAGGGGGCCCAGGAGATAGGGGGCGCGCCCTATAGGGGGGGGCGCCCCCTGTCTCCTGGACAGGGTGTGGGGCCCCTGGCCTATTTCTTTCGCTCAGAAATTCTTATTAAATCCAAAAAGTTGTTTTGTGGAGTTTCAGGACTTTTGGAGCTGTGCAGAATAGGTTTCCAACGTTTGCTCCTTTTCCAGCCAGAATTCCAGCTGCTGGCATTCCCCCTCTTCATGGTAAACCTTGTAAAATAAGAGAGAATAGCCATAAGTATTGAGGTATAATGTGTAATAACAGCCCATAATGCAATAAATATTGATATAAAAGCATGATGCAAAATGGACGTATCAATTCCCCCAAGCTTAGACCTCGCTTGTCCTCAAGCGGAAGCCGAAATCGAAAAATATGTCCACATGTTTAGAGATAGAGGTGTCGATAAAAATAAAATACGGACATGAGGGCATCATGATCATTTTAATAACAACAACATATATATATATATATATATATATTGTCATATGATTTCCTATGCTCAAGTAACAAGCAATTCACAATGTCAAGTATGGTTCACAAACTTTATTGAGAACTAACAAACTATAATCTCAGTCATTGAAGCAATTGCAATTTATCGTAACATCAGAAAGAGTCAATAATTGAGCTTTTCACCAATCTCACATACTCAACTATCTCGTAGTCTCCTACCATTACTAACACTCACACAGTACTTGTGGTTATAGAGTTTCAGCCGGACACTGAGAAAGATAGGGGCTTATTGTGTTGCCTCCCAACGTATTCACCTGTAGGTGATATCAACAATAATAGCCTATGCTAACTTACATCCAATTGGATAAATATATCATGATCTTTCAAACATGAGGAGCTTGCCAAAGGATAAAATAAAAAAGGGAAAGGTGAGGATCACCTTGACTCAAGCATAAAGTAAAAACATAAGGTAAAAGATAGGCCCTTCGCAGAGGGAAGCAGAGGTTGTCATGCGCGTTTAGGGTTGATGCACAAAATCTTAATGCAAAAGAACGTCAATTTATATTGCCCCTTGTATGTGGACCTTTATTATGAAGTCTTTGCTTTTATTACTTTCACAACAAGTTCGTACAAAGCTTATTTCTCTGCACTAATAAGTCATACATATTTAGAGAGCAATTTTTATTGCTGCATCGATGACAACTTACTTGAAGGATCTTACTAAATCCATAGGTAGGTATGGTGGACTCTCATGGAAAAACTGGGTTTAAGGATATTTGGAAGCACAAGTAGTATCTCTACTTGGTGCAAGGAATTTAGCTAGCATGAGGGGGAAAAGCCAAGCTCAACATGTTTGGAAGGTCAATGACAATATACTTTAATTGAGATGTTGGAAAACATAAACCATTACGTTGTCTTCCTTGTCCAACATCAACTCTTTTAGCATGTCATACTTAACAAGTGCTTCACAATCATAAAAGATGTCCAAGATAATATATTTATATGTGAACCCCTCTTTACTTATCACTTCCTATTAATTGCAACGATGACCAGGTTTCGTTCATCAACTCTCAACAATTTTTATGCCTCATACTTTCTATTTGTGAAGTTATCACTATCCATAAGATCAATATGAACTTTTTATTCTTTCTACTTTCTCAAGATTATAGCAACATAGCAAATCCCTTGACTCAACACTAATCTTTATTATAGATAGCACACAGACTCGATTACATAAAGAGATCACAAAGCAAAACTCAAAACTACTTGATATCTAAATTTCAATCGACTAGATCAAGATACTACTAAAAGGATCGAACTAAATAAAGCGGTAAAGATAGGAGTGTGATGGTGATACGATACCGGGGCACCTCCCCCAAGCTTGGCAGTGGCCAAGGGGAGTGCCCATACCCATGTGATTATGTCCTCAGAGGTGGTGAAGGTGGAGTTGTTGCATTTTTCTTCTCTAGCTTGCTTCTGAGGCTAAAATTTTCTTCCCTCAGATCCTCATTCTCGAGCTCAAGTTTCATTATCTTTTTGCATAGTGCTGCCTTGCTGTCCTGCAAAAAACGTGGTGGGATAGATTGGACCTTAGGGAGGCTTGACTTCTTGAACTCCACATGCATATCACCAGGTTGAGGTAATAGACCGTCTTCTTCATCGGAGCTTGTGTCCTCCTTCCCCTTTGGATCATGGTCTTCTTCTTCCTCAGTGGTCCAGCCATAATGTTCCACATCCCCATATACTTTTGGGTTTGTGATATAATCAGCCATGTAGCTCTCCCCCTCCGAATCTTGGGACGACGTCTTTGTTTATTCTGCAATAGGAACAACTCGAAATGAAAACAGAGGATATTTGCGTGATACGGTGGTCAAAACCTTCGGGGGTATATATAATGAATTTTTACTGACCAAAATACATAACATGCAAGAAAACAGAGTCCAGGAGGCACACGAGGTGCCCACGAGATAGGGGGCGCGCCCTCCACTCTCGTGGGGGCCTTGTGTCCCATTCGGACTACTTCTTTCTTCCTAAAATTCTTAAATAATCCAAAACTGATAAAAATTGCCATTAGAGTTGTTTTGGAGTCGGTTTACCTACCGTACCACATACATGTGCCTTTTCGTAGCCGGGAACGTTTTGGAAAGTGTCCCTTATGTATTCCTCGGGGGTTACGGTTTCAATAATATTAGTTTCAACATTGATAGGATTACCTGAAATATAATGTTTAATTCTTTAACCGTTAAACACCCTTGGACGTGTGCCTTCGAAGTTGTTGATTTTTATAGCGCCACAACGATAGACCTGCTCGATAACGTAGGGACCTTCCCATTTTGAGAGAACTTTTCCTGCAACAAACCTTAAACGAGAGTTGAATAATAACACATAATCTCCAACGTTAAACTCACGCTTTTGTATCCTCTTATCATGCCAGCGTTTGACTTTTTCTTTGAAAAGCTTGGCATTCTCATAAGCTTGGGTTCTCCATTCATCAAGTGAGCTAATATCAAATAACCTCTTCTCACCGGCAAGTTTGAAGTCATAATTTAGCTCTTTGATAGCCCAATATGCCTTATGTTCAAGTTCAAGAGGTAAATGACACGCTTTTCCATAAACCATCTTATATGGAGACATACCCATAGGATTTTTGTATGCAGTTCTATAGGCCCATAATGCATCATCAAGTTTTTTGGACCAATTCTTTCTAGATCTATTCACAGTCTTTTGCAAAATTAATTTGAGCTCTCTATTGCTCAACTCTACATGACCACTAGACTGCGGATGATAAGGAGATGCTATTCTATGATTGACATCATACTTAGCAAGCATCTTACGGAAAGCACCATGAATAAAATGTGAACCACCATGAGTCATAAGATATCTAGGGACTCCAAACCTCGGAAAAATAAATTCTTTAAGCATTTTAATAGAAGTGTTATGATCAGCACTACTAGTTGGAATAGCTTCTACCCACTTAGTAACATAATCAACAGCAACTAAAATATGTGTCTAACCATTAGAGGCAGGAAAAGGTCCCGTATAATCAAAGCCCCAAACATCAAACGGTTCAATAACAAGAGAATAATTCATAGAAATTTCTTGACGTCTACTAATGTTACCTATTCTTTGACATTCATCACAAGATAAGACAAACTTACGAGCATCTTTGAAGAGAGTAGGCCAATAAAAACCAGAGTGTAGTACCTTGTTTGCAGTTCTATCTCCAGCGTGGTGCCCTCCATAAGATTCAGAGTGACACTTACGTAGAATCTTTTCCCTTTCATGCTCAGGCACACAACGTCTAATAACACCATCTATTCCTTCTTTACAAAGGTGTGTATCATCCTAGAAGTAATGTCTTAAATCATAAAATAACTTCTTCTTTTGCTGGTATGTGAAACTAGGCGGTAAATATTTAGCAACATTGTAATTAGCATAATCAGCATACCAAGGAGCAGTACGAGAAGCATTGACGACCACTAATTGTTCATCAGGAAAGCTATCATTAATAGGCAGTGGGTCACCAAGAACATTCTCTAACCTAGACAAGTTGTCTGCAACGGGGTTCTTAGCTCCCTTTCTATCAATAATATGCAAGTCAAATTCTTGGAGCAGGAGAACCCATCTAATGAGTCTAGGATTAGCATCTTTCTTTTCCATAAGATATTTAATCGCAGCATGATCAGTTTGAATAGTAACTTTGGAATCGACAATATAAGGTCTAAACTTATCACATGCAAACACAACTGCTAAGAACTCTTTTTCAGTAGTAGCGTAATTTCTCTAGGCAGTATCAAGAGTCTTACTAGCATACTGGATATCATAAAATTTCTTATCGACTCTTTTCCCTAAAACATCACCTACAACATAATCACTAGCATCGCACATTATTTCAAAAGGTAAATTCCAATCAGGGGGCTGAACAATAGGTGCAGTGATCAAAGCTTTCTTAAGTGTTTCAAATGCTTCTACACAATCATCATCAAAGACAAAAGGAATATCTTTTTGCAATAAATTAGTCAGAGGCCTAGAGATTTTAGAAAAGTCCGTAATGAACCTCCTATAAAAACCGGCGTGACCAAGGAAACTTCTTATATCTTTTATGTCCTTGGAACATGGCATCTTTTCAATAGCATCAACCTTGGCTTTATCAACTTCAATACCTCTCTCGGAGATCTTGTGCCCTGAGACAATGCCTTCATTAACCATAAAGTGACACTTTTCCCAATTCAGGACGAGACTAGTGTGTTCGCATCTCTGCAAAACTCGATCAGGGTTGCTCAAACAATCATCAAAAGATGATCCATAGACTGAGAAGTCATCCATGAATACCTCACAAATCTTTTCACAAAAATCAGAGAATATAGCCTTCATGGATCTTTGAAAGGTAGCAGGTGCATTACATAAACCAAAAGGCATACGTCTATAAGCAAAAGTATCAAAAGGGCAAGTAAAAGTAGTTTTAGATTGATCCTTCACTGACACAGGTATCTGAGAGAAACCAGAATAACCATATAGAAAGCAAAAATGTGTGTGTTTGGATAGCCTTTCTAGCATTTGATCAATAAAAGGTAAAGGGTAATGATCTTTCTTGGTAGCTTTATTTAACTTACGGAAATCAATTACCATCCTATAACCTGTAATAATTCTTTGCGGGATCAATTCATCTTTATCATTAGGAAGAATAGTAATACCTCCCTTTTTTGGAACACAATGGACATGGCTTACCCATTCACTATCAGCAACGGGATAAATAATACCTGCCTCAAGGAGATTTAGTATCTTCTTTCTTACCGCTTCCTTCATCTTGGGATTTAATCGTCTTTGAGGATCTCTAACTGGTTTGGCATCTTTCTCCACTTAAATTTTGTGTTCACATAATGTGGGGCTAATGCCCTTAAGATCATTCAGAGTATATCCAATAGCAGCTCGGTGCTTCTTCAGAGTTTTCAATAATCTTTCTTCTTCTTTCTCTGAAAGGTTAGTGCTAATAATAACACGATATATTTATTTTTCATCAAGATAAGCATACTTAAGATTATCAGGTAATGGTTTGAGTTCAAACACGGGATCACCCTTGGGTGGAGGGGGATCCCCAAGAATTTCAACGGGAAGGTTATGTTTCAGGATAGGTTCCTATTTATGGAACACTTCATCTATTTCTTCTGTTTACTTCATAAACATATTGTTTTCATGGTCTAGCAAATATTGTTCTAATGAATCAGTTGGAGGAACATCAATGGAAGCAAGACCAATAATCTCATCCTTACTAGGTGTGTCCCTTTCACGAGGTTGTCAACTAAACTTAGCAAAATTAAACTCATGAGAGATACCATCTATGCCAACAGTGACAATATTCTTTTCACAATTAATCTTAGCACTAGCTCTATTCAAGAAAGGTCTACCAAAAATAATGGGACAAAAATCATCTTGTGGGTTACCAAAACAAGAAAATCAGCAGGGTATTTAACCTTCCCACACAAAACTTCAACATCTCTAACAATCCCAATAGGTTTAATGGTATCCCTATTAACAAGCTTAATAGTAACATCAATGTCTTCTAATTCAACGGGTGCAATGTCGTGCATTTTCTTTATATAGATCATAAGGTATTGCACTAGCACCCATATCACATAAGCCATGATAACAATGATCTCCTATTTTAGAAGAAATAACTGGCATGCCTACGACAGGTCTACGTGTCTTAGTATCAGGTCTAGCAATATTAGCAGTCTCACCCAAGAAAGAAATAACATGCCCATCTAAGTCCTCATCCAAGAGATCTTTAACCATAGCAATACTAGGTTCAACATTAATTTGCTCAGGAGATGTATAAGTCCTAGTATTACTCTTACAAACAATAGTCGAAGCTTTAGCATGATCCTTTATCCTAACAGGAAAATGAGGTTTTTCAAAATAAGCGGTAGGAGCAATAGGATCACTGTAGGTAAAAGTCTTTTCTTTGACTGTAATAGGTGCAACTACTTTCATTTCAACAGGAGGATTATATTTGAACCACTTCTCTTTAGGGAGATCAACGTGAGTAGCAAAAGATTCACTAAAAGTAGCTACTATCTCAGAGTCAAGTCCATACTTAGCGCTAAATCCACGAAAATCATCGGTATCCATAAAAGATTTAACACAATCGAAGTTAGGTGTCATACCTGACTCCCTACCATCGTCGGAACCCCAATCTTCAGAGTTGCGTTTAATTATTTCCAATAAGTCCCATTTGAAATAAATAGTCTTTAGCATATAAGAACCAACATAGGAAGTATCGAGCAGGTTGCGATTATCAAGAGAAAGCCAAGCATAAAAATTCTGAATAATCATTTCTCGAGAGAGCTCATGATTGGGGCATGAATATAACATTGACTTAAGCCTCCCCCAAGCTTGAGTGATGCTTTCTCCTTCGCGAGGCCATAAATTTTATATGTAATTACGATCACGATGAACAAGATGCATAGGATAGAACTTCTGGTGAAATTCCAACGTCAATCGCTTATAATTCCAAGATCTCGTATCATCACATAGCCTATACCATGTCAATGCATCTCCCTTCAAAGATAAAGGGAATACCTTCCTTTTGACAACATCATCGGCAATACCTGCAAGCTTAAACAATCCACAAACTTCATCCACAAAGATAAGGTGTAAATCGGGATGCAATGTTCCATCTCCTGCAAATGGATTAGCTAGCAGTTTTTCTATCATACCCGAAGGAATCTCAAAGTAAATATTTTCATAAAGTTCTGTAGGTTGAGGCGCAACTCTTTGCTCTTCTGGTTGGGGTGAAGATACCCCAAACAAGCCCCTCAAAGGATTAGTTTCCATAGTGACAAGTAACAAAAAAAATTCATCACACTATATAAATATTTCCTTACCAAGTTCCACTCACCAAAAGCGCTACACTCCCCGGCAACGGCGCCAAAAAAGAGTCTTGATGACCCACAAGTGTAGGGGATATATCATAGTCCTTTTGATAAGTAAGAGTGTCGAACCCAACGAGGAGCAGAAGGAAATGATAAGCGGTTTTCAGTAAGGTTTTCTCTGCAAGCACTGAAATTGTAGGTAATAGATAGTTTTTTGATAAGATAAATAGTAACGAGCAACAAGTAAATAAAGTAAGTAAAGTGCATCAAGGTGGCCCAATCCTTTATGTAGCAAAGGATAAGCCTGGACAAATTCTAATAATGATAAAGGAGCTCCCGAGGACACATTGAGAATTATCGTCAAGCTAGTTTTCATCACGTTCATATGATTCGCGTTCGATACTTTGATAATTTGATATGTGGGTGGACCGGTACTTGGGTACTGCCCTAACTTGGACAAGCATCCCACTTATGATTAACCCCTATTGCAAGCATCCGCAACTACAATAAGAAGTATTAAGGTAAACCTAACCACAACATTAAGCGTATGGATCTATATCAGCCCCTAACGAAGCAACGCATAAACTAGGGTTTAAGCTTCTGTCACTCTAGCAACCCATCATCTACTTATTACTTCCCCATGCCTTCCTCTAGGCACAAATAATGGTGAAGTTTCATGTAGTCGACGTTCACATAACACCACTAGAGGAAAAGACAACATACATCTCATCAAAATGTCGAACGAATACCAAATTCACAAGACTACTAGTAGCAAGACTTCACCCATGTCATCAGGAACAAACGTAACTACTCACAAAGAATATTCATGTTCATAATCAGAGGAGTAATAATATGAATAAATGATCTGAACATATGATCTTCCACCAAGTAAACCAATTAGCATCAACTACAAGGAGTAATCAACACTACTAGCAACCCACAGGTACCAATTTGTGGTTTTGATACAAGATTGGATACAAGAGATGAACTAGGGTTTTGAGAGGAGATGGTGCTGGTGAAGATGTTGATGGAGATTAACCCCCTCCTGATGAGAGGATCATTGGTGATGACATTGGTGATGATTTCCCCCTCCCGGAGGGAAGTGTCCTCGGCAGAACAGCTCCGCCAGAGCCCTAGATTGATTCCGCTAAGGTTCCGCCTCGTGGCGGTGGAGTTTCGTCCCGTTAGCTTGCCCACGATTTTTTCCAGGGTAAAAGTGATGATATAGCAGAAGATGGACGCCGGAGGCCCACCAGGGGGCCCAGGAGATAGGGGCGTGCCCTATAGGGGGGAGGGGGCGCCCCTCTGTCTCCTGGACAGGGTGTGGGCCCCCTGGCCTATTTCTTTCGCTCAGAAATTCTTATTGAATCCAAAAGGTTGTTTCGTGGAGTTTCAGGACTTTTGGAGCTGTGCAGAATAGGTTTCCAACATTTGCTCCTTTTCCAGCCAGAATTCCAGCTGCCGGCATTCCCCCTCTTCATGGTAAACCTTGTAAAATAAGAGAGAATAGCCATAAGTATTGAGGTATAATGTTTAATAACAACCGATAATGCAATAAATATTGATATAAAAGCATGATGCAAAATGGACGTATCAGGAGCAGCTGGGGATGGGAAGAGCCTAACTGGTGAAGAAGAAGATGGTGCCGGCCAGGAGCCAACAATGCCAGCGTCATTTTAAAATTATCATCAAATTTGCTTTATGTTGTTTGCTTATCTATCGTTAGTTTGCTTGTGTGCTGAATCTAGTTTGATTTCCATGCACAATCGCTTGTAATGATGAACTTTGATTATGTTAGTTTGCTTTCTGTTCAACTTAGTTTGCTGGTGATGAAATTGTCGTACAGAATGGAAACAGGATGCATGCAGTGCAAGTTGTGTACGAATGCAGTAAAGAATCTGTCGAATGAAGTCTTAACACACCCAATAAAGCAGTGCACAAACCTAAATTTTAAAAAAAGAGTACATAAGAGCAAAAACACAAAAAGAAAAACGCAAACACGTAAATAATTCAATACAGTGCGGAAGTACACGAACATGCATCACAAAACCATAATGAATGAAGTACAAGTATGATTTACTAAGCAGTGCACTCCCATACATTGGGGAAAAAAGACTATATAATAGCAAAAAGACGGGAACAAAAATGAGAACTATACATGTCGTATGAAATGCGTGCACAATCAGTACAGAACCCTGATCAATGAAGTGCACGCCCCGACATCGAAAAAAACACCTAAGACAGAAAAATACAAAGAAAAAAAATTGACCACCCAGGTGCTACCGGCCCCAGCCAGTCTCGTAATAGGTCTGCGCCCACAGAAGGCGAGTCGTTCTGAGTCACAATGCATCGGGCCTGCCACACATGGGCCCACAGGTCAGAGAGCATACAACTGCGAGCACCGTGTATAAGCGCCCAAATACGTAACAAGAGGAGTTCGATACAGTGGCCTCGCCACCTCTTATAAACATGTCGGGCGCGCCTTCCGCGGGCGAGGTGGGACTAAACGTTAGAACACACACAACGCATCTGGAACCAGCCATGCTCACAAGCCGACTTGGGCCCAAATGCGTCTTCACTATCCCAACACAGGGCCAACAAGGCCCACTAAGAAAAAAAAAGTTCAAAAATAAAACATCAAAAAGAAAATGAGAAACATTTTTTAAATGAATAACAACAAACAAAAAATGTGCGTCGGCACTGCCAGAAACTATTAATAAATATAACGCAGGAAGCCCGATGTCAACGTACAAATGCAGTCTGCGACGTACAACAATGTAGTTCTCCACGTGGAAGCACGAAGTATTTTTTTTCTGAATTGTAGTTATCTTCACTCTACAATGCAGTATGGCTAAAATGAAGAATGCAGCCCTGTTACTTAAGCAAAGCAGTCCGACACCCCTACCCACACTACCCTCCATCCACACAAAAGCTGTATTACCACAAAAATCAAGAGAAGAAAAGAAAGAACTCCATCAAGAGAAGAAAAGAAAGTACATCTGTGTGAATCCTAGTGCAGTACACTATGTGGACCTGAGCAGTTCGGTTCTGATAGAAAAGAAGTGCACTGACTTGGACAATTCACCGAAAACACAATCATCACATTTTCTGAGAGTTGCGTCAATACATTGAACTAATCACGAAAAAAGAGGCGACGACGTTCCGGATTTCCAACGCACTAACAGAGCCTCCTCATAGCAGAACATATCTGCAGTTGCCACGTAACTTAAAACAGAGCCCCACCATGCTACCGCCCCGATCCACCTCTCCCTCGTCCTGTCAAGGAGAGTAGAGGAGAGCAGAGGAGAAAACACAACTGCTTCGTCCCCCCAAAACCCCATTGCATCTTCTTCTCCCCTCTTCCTTTCACTAACCTCTCTCTCTAGAACAAACACCAGAGAGCAGAGGAGAATCATGGCGGATGCACCTCTGTACAAGCAGCGCCGCAAGTACACCAGGGAGCTCCACGACGTCCACCTCCACGGCAATCACAAGCTCCACGTCCTTTGCACAAGCAAGGGCAAAGACGTGGACAAGATGCTGTCCACGTTCAGGAGGAAGCTCGGCGGAATGCCCGTCAAACTAGTCGGCGTTGATGTCGAGTACACACACTACGAGAAGCCACAGCGGGCAGCAGTGCTACAGCTATGCATAGAAAAAGAATGCCTTGTCTACCACATCTCTGCAGCTAAAGACAGGTAAGAATAACTATTGCTTGTCAATATTGATTTTAAATTTTCTTCACTGCAGTTGCCAAATATTTAAACTTTGGTTCTCATTTTTGAAAAGCATGGCATATGAATTCATTGACAGTTTTAATCTGGCTCCATATATGTCACTCATGTGTTCAATTCTTGAATTATATTATCTAGCAATACACGCAGTTTAATTCTGTTTTACCGAATACAAATTATTTGCCTAAACAATAGAAAACTGCAACATTACCATACAAAACATGTATGAAATTAGGTTCAAGAATACAAGCATACACAAAACATGCATTTTTTATGCAATCTATTATCAGATTTACTAGTTATGTTGAACAAAGTATTAACAACTGCTCAATGCAACAGATTCAGATATTCATATTGCAGTTCAATTTCAGAAAAACACAAAAAACATTGGTAGTTCTAAAGAAATAAACTATATTCACTCTATACAAATATATTGCAGGCCAATGGAACTAGACAAATTCCTCATGAATGATGAGTACACCTTCGGCGGATTCGCTATTGAAGGAGACAAAAGGAAGCTGAAGGTATCTGGTTTGGAGATCAACTCTGACAACTACATTGATATTCAGGTGGAATGGAGAGACCCATACAATAAGAAGAAGTTTGACTCTTTGGCTGATGTTGCCGGCAGGATGATAGACATTCACTACCATGACATGAAGAAAAAAATTAACCGCAAGGAGGACCATACTCTGTGGGGATTTTTCCCACTACCATAAAAGCTTATCAAGTATGCAACAATATATGCATTCGCAACATATGAGTCATGGAGAATCATCTACGATGTCATAATGGGACTGGACAGGGCAAAAAGAGGCAAAGAAACAAAGAAGAAGAAGAACAAGGCTGTAATCCAATACAGCAACTAGAAAAATCAGGGCTATGTTTAGTTCCACTTTACTTTAGTCATTGTGTTGTTCTTTGTTTCATGTATGCAAGCTTTTGATGATGTCCGTTGCTTCATATCGAACATTTCATTTGTAAAAACAATGTCAGTTTGCTTGTGATCAATTGCTTTCGCAGAAATTAGTTTGCATTAGAACAAGTATCTACACAACTTTGAAAAAATTAATGTGTGATACCAAAACATACTATTCACATACAAAACATATTCAAAAACAACATTAAAATTTTTTTAGGTAATCTGACTATAAACTCATACATAAAAAAGAAAAGATTAATGCAGTTCACAATGCTAAAAAAGGAGTACACATGTCTCAACATGAAGTCCACAAATAATAATTATAGAAAAAGAAAAATTAATATTAATATTTCTAAACAAATATAATCCGTATACCATTCTAAACAAACGTGAATACAGTTCACAGAACAAATATAAGGTAGTTCACGAAGTGTGTACATGAAGTGCAGTACATGCATAAATGTAGAACGACAAGGGCCGCAACAACTTTCATGTGGTGCCCAACACAGAGACTTGCTACATGAAGTACAGTACTCAACGTTGGTGCAAGTAGTACAAATGACATCATTTGTACTACCACGAAAATATATATCATCCAAAAAAGAAAAAAAAATGCTTGAAATAAGGAAAAAAATTGACCACCCAGCTGCAACCAAGCCCCAGACATTCTGTTTTTCCATCAAATGGGACGCACGCAACCCCAGAGCCACACCGCTAAGATAGATAGCGGCAACGGGGTGTGACAGACTCACCTACGCATGCGGCGCCGTGGCAAGCCGCGTCGCCGCCTGCTTAGGCTCGTTCCAGGCTCGGCCTCGCAGGGGGATGGGGAGGGCGGGTCACGACCCTCCTCCCCACCCCCTGCTCGGCCTCGTGCTAATGCACACAGTGCGCTTGGTTGACAGGCGCAGTGCGGAGATTCTGTTT
>NC_041387.1:566374808-566416034 GCF_002162155.2 Triticum dicoccoides | reverse complement strand
TGTTTTTCCATCAAATGGGACGCACGCAACCCGAGAGCCACACCCCTAAGATAGATAGGGGCGACGGGGTGTGACGGACTCGCCTACGCATGCGCTCGTTCCAGGCTCGGCCTCGTAGGGGGATGGGGAGGGGGGTCACGACCCCCCTCCCCACCCCCTGCTCGGCCTTGCGCTAAGGCATGCAGTGCGCTTGGTTGACAGGCGCAGTGCGGACATTCTGTTTTTCCATCAAATGGGACGCACGCAACCCTAGAGCCACACCCCTAAGATAGATAGGGGGGCGACGGGGTGTGATGAACTCGCCTACGCATTCGGCGCCGCGGCAAGCCGCGTCGCCGCCTGCTCTGGCTCTTTCCAGGCTCGACCTTGCAGGGGGATGTGGAGGGGGGTCACGACCCCCCCTCCCCACCCCCTGCTCGGCCTCGCGCTAACGCACGCAGTGCGTACAGGAACAATACAAATATATAGATAACTAAAAAAATTGGGGGGGGGGCAACCCCCCCTCCTTCTACCTTACCGTACAAACAATAAAAAACCAAATGCAAAACGCAACTTTAGGCAAATGCAGTGAGTTTTGTTGGGCAAAAAAGCAGTGCGGTATCATAAACCAATGCATATAAGCGTGACAAATGTCAGTTCACATAGACTATGGTCGTCAAGAAAAAATAAAATGATACACTTATATATACTGTTTGAGTTATTTATATAAAATACACATAAAGATACAAATTCGTCCACATATACTGCTGCATAAAAGAACAAGAAAAAACACAACGACAGAAAAAAGAGTCTTTTTCATACATTATCTACCTTAGTCAACACACACATACACAACATCAAACCCTAGTTCTTGTCCACACACAGGCTTTTGCCCCTAGTAGAAAACAGTGCCCAAATGACTGTTACTGCGTCTGCGACTGCGTTTGCGATTGCGACAAGAAAGTGATCCCGAGGTCCACAATCAGATCACGTAGCTCAAGCGGCATGTCTTCATAAAACAACATGTTCGAAGGATTGAACAGCAGCTGGAACATGTACTCCGCCTTCCAATCGTCAACAGCAGGCTGAAAAAATAAAAAATAAAAAAATGCAGACCAGTGATTAAAAAAAAGGTTGTCATAAAGAACAAATAAGTGAAAAAATTAAAATAATAAAAAAAGTAACAAGAAAAAGAAGAAAACAGAGAAGGTGTTACGTCGGATTTCAAAATTTTCTCAACTAGACGTTGGCCGTCATACAACTGCGTCATCCTGAGAACATAGATTCCGCACTCATTTGCTCCCTACGCTGGCACCACCGGGTAAGAGGGCTTCTCTGCCAATTTAACCCAGTCAGGGTGGTTCTTCGGTTTATACATTTTTTCACCGTAAATCGCCTTCAGCAGCTGAGTCGTCCTCCTCATTTGGCAAAAAAAGGGAAGCACAAGGTAAAAATAACACACATCACGGATCAAAGTTGCTATTCAGTCGAACCAAAAAAAATATAAAAGTTCTTCTCAAACGTCTAGACAATCCCTCTTTTAAGTGCACGTGAGAAAAATGCAGTTCTGTTGCGCATATGTTGCAGTGCACTACATAAACAATTGTGGTTCTATGTGTGCTAAAATTTGCATGTGAAGTTTATGAAAAAAATGCAGTAGGAGAAACACAAAAAAGCTTTACGCTTGGCAAGAAAAAATAACATACCACTTCAATGCAATCTGCGTGGTAGTCAGTCCTGCGCCACCTTGTCGTGACATCAGGATGGCCAGTGTACTTCCTACTGTCATGGATATCAAGCGTCTGGCGATGCTCGTTCATCGTGTATAAGGAATAATGACCATCCTTGGATCGCGGCATCATAATTTTCTCGCATAAAAAAAGAAAAATGAAATGAAAAGTTCTTTCGACACGTAGCACCAGGACCACTGTTCCAAAAATAACTATAGAAAGAAATGCAACAAACCAGGAAAAATAAATGATAGAAAACAATGAACTTACCAGTTTTGCATCCAACAGGTTTGCGTCGTCGCTCACAAAAAACTTGAGCTGGTTAACTGCATCTTCTAAAACAAACAAGCTATGCACAACTAGCAACACAAGATTTCCATCATTATCTCTTGCCACAGAGGTTTCCATTTGAAGAACATACTGCACACAAAAACAACAAAAAAAGGACATGAAAAAAAAGAATAAACAATGCAAGCAGGAATGGACATGAAAAAGCCGTGCAATAGGAAAGAATGACAGCAAACGTTTACCGTGATAAATAAAGGTGAAAGTAGCACACGTTCACCGGATTGATAAGCTAAACCCAATTCAGGGTCTTGCTTCCAGTACTTGATGACAAAATCCATGAGATATGAATCCATTAAAGCTCCTTTGCCAAATGTATCATAGATATAGTCGATATTGTAAGTATCGACATCACCAAAAGGACCATGCACCATAAAGAACGCATTCCTGCAGTAAACATACATAGATGGGATTAATAAAATTAGAATTAAAATAATAACACACAAAAAGGATGAAGGGCACACACATCACATAAAACTTACTCGCGGTATTTGGTTACAAAATCTTTGCTGAGAACAAGATCCTTTATTTTAATTGCCTCATCAATATATTTGAACCTCGGAGGCTTCAATTTCTCTATAGAGCATCTCAACTTAAAAGCCCTCTCACCTGCCCTCTTGTTCGAAAATACTTCAACCTCATCCAAAGGAGGACGATCAATTGCTGCACTCCTAGTCCAAGTGACACGTGCACACGGCGTAACAAAATCATCATCAACAACATCATATACATCGTGTGGAGAGCTAGGTCGAGAGACACTTCCACCATCAGGTCCAGACGCCACATTTGTGTTCAAACCATCTCTAGCCTAAGAACCAGAATTATCTGGAGAGATTTCAATAACACAATCCTCCATAACCACCTCAGAACCCTGGGACTCAAACAGTGACGTACAACCTTCATGAATACCCCCATCAAAACCTAAAAACGTGCAGAAAAAACATGGAAGCACTCAGCACAAAACACAAAAACCAAAAAACATGTATACAGAAAAATAGAATGCAGTCTACTTGTATACAACAATGCAGCCCACTTATATACAGCAATGCAGCACACTTCTCTACATCAATGCAGTCTAATTGTATACATCAATACAACCCGCTTGTATACAGTAATGCAGCACACTGGTCTACATCAATGCGGTCTACTTGTATACAACAATGCAACCCACTTGTCTACAACATTGCAGCACACTAGTCTACATCAATGCAGTCTACTTGTATACGGTGATGCAGCCCACTTTTCTACAGCATTGCAGCACACTAGTCTACATCAATGCAGCCCACACTTCTCTACAACAATGCAGCCCACATATAAAGAACAATGCAGCTTACTTGACCATAAAGAAGCGGAACCAAGCAGTAGACAAAAAAATAAAATAAAGGGAGGATAAAGAAGTTCAATAAAACAACCTTTATCTGCAAAAATTAGAAGTGATGTTAAATCAAGGCAACACTTCCTCGAGGTTAGCCAGCTATAGAGCATGGCCTTTCTGATGTAGTCAATGTGCCCCACCCCAAACTTAGCAACTCGAACACCATCGCATGTCTGCAAGAATTAAAACATATAGAATCCACAATCATGCCTGCAATAAAAGAATAAAAAACACCAGTTTCACAAAAATGAAGTGAAAAAAAAGTTGAGCAGTATGCCACAGAAGGGCTGTACAGAACGCACCCATTTGGCTGCATTGGGACAATGACATGTTTCAACACAAATCCATCAAGTGTAGGAGGATTTAGCGTCTCATCAGAACTTGAGCTTCCTTCTTTCCATGCACGCTTGATATTTTTAACCATCCTCCTAAAAACCCTGACCGCATCAGGGCTGCCAGGTTTGTTGAGCGAGTCAAGAAATTCAAACCGCCTTTCTTTCACATTTAACGCAACTACACAATAATGACCAACACCATCCCTCGTATCTGGCGGATCAAAAGTTGCAAAAAGGACCTGTTGGAAGCATGAATAAATAAATAAAATTATTATAAGAGGAAAAAACAGAACACTATAAAAACAAAACATACAAAATATAGTTTTCAACACATAAAAACGTTTCTCACCATATCCTTTTTATCAATACGCTCCTCGGCTTTTGAGGAGAACATCATTTTAACACTCCTGCCTACAGTACCACAATTCCAAATATTTGTCTGCCGAAACAAAACCAAAAATCAAACAGTGCTCAAGCAAACAGGTCGTCGCACGAAATCAGAAAAGAAAATCAAAAAATAAAACAAAATTTTTAGCATTCTTACACAAATATGGTACGGGACAACCATTGCCGGAGATCTCTTAAACTTATCTACCAGCAAAGAAACCCCAAGATCTACAAGTCTTGTAGTGAGCATCCCTTTATCCCAAAAGGATTGACCAACTTCGCCAATGCTAATATCACCCATCTCAGTTTTGAAAGCAATCATTCCCTGAATTTTTCATGAAAAACTGAAACACAAGATACTAAAAAAAATAACAACAAAGAAAAAGGGGTAAATACAAAAATTAGATAATACACATGAACAACAGAATTTCTATAAAATCATACTTCTTCTTCTTGTCCTTCCGAGCCCTCATAACAGCAGCGTACAACTCATTGTATCTTTTCAGAAGAGTTGGATCAATGCTCGACGGTGTCACAACAAGAAGTTTGTCATCTCTAATAAAAAAGATGAAGTTCACTTATCCAAACAATGAAGTTTAAATATTAAGATAAGGAAATTCTGCTAGCTATTTTGAAAATCATAGACAAAACATCAAGTTTCACTTATCATTAAACATCTAATACAGATACCATAGTAATTGAACAACATGAATGAGAAAAACTTCAAACTGCATTGTAAAAAAATTCTTGCCTTCAGTGTCAGAGTCTTTAGGCTGCTGTTCTTCAGAGCTGAGCAAAATATTTTCTTGTATAGGTTGCGACGAATCCATGACAACCTCACTAGACTGGCCTTCTGCAGCAACATCAGCATTCTCTGGATTTACAACAGTCTGGTCAACATCAACATCCTTAGATACTTCAACTACATGAGGCTCCACTCTCGATACTTCCGGAACATCGTTGGACACCGGACAGACAGGGGGAGCAACAACATTAGCAGCAGGGGGAACATTCTCAAGTGGCTTTTCAATGCCAACATCAGAATCTTCATGCCGACTGGTGGGAACAGCATCATGGGATCCTTGAGCTACAGAAGGATCTGCACAGTCAACGGCAACCGATGGAGAAGCATTAACACTACCACGGCCATCAACAACACAACTGCCCTGATTCAGATCAACATGAACTTCCACATTTTCTTCTCCAACATGTGGAAAGTTTAAAAAACACACAGTAACACAAAAATGAGCGTGGGGATAATTAACACAACAACACACATCACACTTATGTCAAAGACTGCTGACAACATACACAGAACAACTACAGTCCACATATGCAAAACAACTCCAACACATGTGTGTCAAACACAACTACAACAGCAACCCACATATACGTAAAAAAGAACTGCAGTTCACTTTGTTAAATGCTGCAGTTCAGTTATGTTAAATACTGAAGCTCACGTATGTAAATCAGTATGGACCGCGCATGCAAAAAGAACTGCACTTCACTTCTGTTAAACAATGAAGCTCACACATGTAAAACTATTGCAGCTAACATATGTAAATGAAAATGCATATGGATGAACATAACAGCGTACATCAAGTTTATAACAAACAACAAAAAATTAGATTACAACCCACTAACAAAACAAGTAATACAACTATACCTTATCATCTACAACATCCAGAGGGAACGATCCATCAGCCAAGACCTCAACCTTCCTAGAGCCATCGTAGGTCTCTTTGTGCACATCACAAGCACCACCACCAGTCTACGGGCATAGAACAAACCAAAAACGAGAAATAAGATGGTACCGACCAAAAAAGAAAAAGCTTCAACTATGCACAAGCAGTATGTGAAGTACACACAAAAAAACAAAAAAAATGGAAAGCAAACAAATGCAAGTTCAAAGAAAAACGGACGCATGGCAGAACAGACATGGCAGGAGTATTAATACCTGAACAACTCCATCGTCTCTAGTTCCATCGACACCAGAAGATTCCACTCCAGCCAATAACAAAAAAATAGTGAGGAGCAGTCAACATAATACACAAAAAAAGAGGTTCAAAGCCGCAAAAAACCTAGAACATACATTGTCAGTGCCAACGCCAGCATCCTGACGGGTCATTTCGTACAAAATATGCCCAGCATCCTTCTCATACCGACTGCATTTTTCTTCCTGTGAATGTCTCAATTGAGCATACGAAGACCGAACATTCGTCACTGCAATCTTCAGGCTTTTAATCACACCACAATCAAAATTGTGAGCAGCAACAATATCTTCATCTCGTGGGCCATGGCCAACAGGGAAAGACCAGCAACTGTCCTCAACCTGTCACCAGAGGTTGGCAAATCTTCAGTCAGCTTCAAAACCTTCAGAAGAAGCTCATCAATCTCCTCGTGTGTTTTGCCGCCAACAAATGTCTGTTTATAAGAGCTTGTATTATCAAACATCTGTCGAGGCATGAAACCCCGAGTATGCGGCACCTCATCATCACAGGCAGGAAGCTGGCTACAAATAGGCTTATAAAACCTAGCATGAGTGCTAGGCCCCGCATTAGAGCTGCCGTGTACAACTACAACAGGACGGTTGTACACAATATCAGCTTACGCCTTCCACTGCAAAAAAAGACAACAGGCAAAGAGAAGTACACATGTGAGTACTAGAAAAGTTCACATTTATAATGGCTACACATTTTTTAAAAAAAATTGATATTAAAAAATCAGATGCACTAACTAGCAGCTTCCCAAATTTGTAACTTTCCAAGTAAATCTTTCCCTTCACAAGCACATCCTCATTGTACAATTTTATCAGGTCCTTGGTCGTCATGTATGACGCGCGTGGCGTCAACGTGTGCATGACTGAAATTTGCGAAGCTTCAAGCAGTCAAGATACATAATCAGGGGGACAATGGCACAACCCCCTGCACAATTCTGCTTGCTACCTTCTGTTTGCCACCTAACCACAGCTGCCTGCAACTCATCAACAACAAGCTGGCAAAAGTCCATCTAAGCCATAGCCGCATGATCCATGTTCTCTACCATCGCAGCAACTCTACCCAAACGAACTGCAGGCCCCGGGCACCACAAATTCTGGTAAAGTATCAGGAAGAACACCTTCACAACAAGGTCAACACTCACATAATCATCTTCCTCCACCAACACCTTCAGCTTCTCAAGCAAGTCCTTGACACCTATACTTTCTAAACGGTCAAAGCCAAGATCATCCTTGAGGGCAGTCAATGATTCATCATGACCGCGGGAAGCAGGCATGGGTGAAGTGTGACATCCCATAGGTAAATAAAAAAATGTGATGAACTGCATCACGATTGATTCGAGGAACCCTGCCATTCCCAAAGTCCATTACCATGGTCGCAGGGTCAACCACTCCCATCAGGTAGCACATAAGAATGCGCGACACATTTTTCTTTACTGTTAGATCAAAGACAACACCAAATCTAGCATCCCTAACACGGATATAATGCGCCTCTTTCAACAAAGAAGCACCCTTGCAAACAGTGAAATGCGACAACCGCACGGTCTTGTTAAATCGAGAATCATCTCCCTCAGCATCATCTTCAGTTGCATTGCTCTTACTAGACTTCTTCCTCTGTGTAAAGGGAAATGCAGTCCACATTAGAAGACTAGCCATAAAAAAGAGACATAGAAAATACAGAAAGAATAACAATGAAGGAAACAAATGCAGTGCACTTCAACAAACCTTTGGAGCAGCGTCCACCTCCTCGCCAGAGTCACCACCAACATCTTCGTCGACATCATCACGGGCACGCTTGGGTAGACTCTTAGATGAACCACAGTCTTTGCGTCTAGAAGGATGAACACCCTTCACATAATCAGCAAGCACAAAGTCATCGTCATCAGAGTTGGGACCTTCAATGACATGTAGTCGCTTATGCTAAGGATCATCACTTCCACAAGCTTCAGCAGTTTTCTTGCCAAGATTCTTCTGCATTCCAGCAACATGTGCACTCCGCCGAGGTGTACCACCTTACTCAGCAACAGTACTCAACCTCTTCTTCTGCAAAGAAGACTGCTTCACCTTGCCAAATTTACCACCCTTGGCACCATCTGCAGATCTCCTCTGCTTCTCCTTCTCTGCAAACTCTTTTGACTCAATTCCAAACATCAACTTCTTCTTGCTTTGCTTCAACTCATATTGACGAAGCTATTCCGAGACCATCCAATCCTATGTAACTTCCTCTATACCATCAACAGACTGCGATTGTGTTTCAGACAAGACGAGACGTCTCTGATCAAAGCTCACACCAACATTACCCTCTGCAAAATAATGGTCAATCAATTGAGTAACCTCCTCAAACCCAGGCGCCCCAGCATGGAAAACACACACTGCGTCAAAATGAAGTTTGACTATGCTCGTTTAAAAGTGCACAAAAAGAACAAATGCAGTATAGTTAGACATATAAATGCAGTGCTCCAACCATAAACACAAAATAAAAAATAATGCATTGTACAAAAAACTTGAATAAAACAACAATGCAGTTCACACATACATATAGTGGAGTTCACATATACAAATAAATGGAGTGCTGCATAGACTAAATTCACGGTTATTCGCAACAAAATGTCGGACTAGATAAAACAAGGAAACACCAATTTTTGCAAACATAAAGCAACCAGCATACACAAAAATAAACAAATCAATCACATACCAGAAGGAGGGGCCACACTTATGGGAGAAGATTCAATCGGTGAATTCACTTGATGTCCTCCCTCGACAGCATGATCCTTACCACCAGGACAAGGAGAGTCAATTGGTGTATCATTATGAGCACTGCAATCACCTACTGGATTAAAAAAAACCAGAAAACAAAAATTACAAAACATCACATGACAAACTAATGCAAACGAACGCTGACAACTAACAGAGCATAAACTAATATGCAGGATGAATTAGGAAACTAGATAAACATCAAACAAAATAAACAAAGCCTAAAATAAGCACTCCACATAGCCTAAACTCCTTCTCCCACTTTGCTCGGTGAAGACATAGCGTTTCCCTGCAGCACAAGGACGAAGTGACAGACATAAGCAACAAAATCGGAAAAAATCTCACGAAACCCTAGATCCACATTGCTACACACGACTATCGACTTCAAAACGAGATAAAATTGACTGCCTACGAAAAAATTACACAAGCAAAAAGAGCGACAACAACTGTGAGAATCACAAAACAAGACGAGGGGACGATCAAGACCGAGGCCAAGCGGAACGTACCAGAAAAAATGGTGTGGCGACGGCGGCGGGAAGGGCGGAAGGGGGCGGCGACGGGAACAGTCAGGAAAGGGCTGCGGTAGCGCAACGGCAAGGGCTCACGGAGCGGATAGTGGCGCAGAATGCAGGAATAAGAACCTCTTGAGGGCGCCGGTTCCCTGAGCGACGGCGGTTTTGCTCGAGGGAGAGATGCCTCGGGAGAAACTACAAGAGAGGAGAGGGGATTGTTCTCGGTCTCTCTCTCTGACAGTGGAGCGGTGGAATAGCCTGGAAGGGATACGTAGGAGGCCCGCGTGTCGCAAAAAAGGTCACAAAAAACGGGTCGGCCCAAAAACGGCCCGGATAAAATAAGCCAATCTACATCAAAATGCACATATTACTAAAAAACAAAAACAAAAACGCACATGATGCAGTTCTCTGTGAAGAATCATGAAGTTCAAACGGTAAAACAAAAATAAAATACATACAGTTCGTAAAAAAAGTTAAAATAAAAAACAACACGCATGTTAAGAAAACGCATCCGAAAAATGTCCACCTTCAAATAAGTGCCACACACAAAAAAGTGGGCCCCCCAACGCCCCCCCTCCCCTCTCCCCCTAAACCTCCCGTAAAGTGCAGTAAGCACAGGCAAAAAACAAATGCAGTACGCAACACTAGAAAAATGCAGTGCATTTCGTTATGCGATGCAGTACGCTATAGCAATCCAGTTCTGCATTATGTAGATGAATATATACACGGCATAAAACACAGTGATGAAGAAAAACGCAAACACGGAAATAATAAACACAGTGCGGAATTACATGAACGTGCAGTACAGAACCATAATCAATGCAGTACAATTGTAATTTGCTAAGCAGTGCAGTCCCATACATTGGAAAAAAAGATTACAAAAAAGCAAAAACATGAAACAAAAATGAGAACTGTACATGCAGTTCGGAATGAAGTTCACATGCAGTACATAACCCTGATCAATGCAGTGCGCGGATGATTTACCAAAAAGCAGTGCATGCCCCGACATTGAAATAAATACAAAGAAAAAATTGACCACCCAAATGATACCGGCCCCAGCCACCCAAAAATTGACTACGTACATGTGTCTCTAAACTACCCGAACACAGGCCCAATAAGGCCGACTAAGAAAAAACAATAAGTTCAAAAAAGTGTGGGGGGGCCCACCCCACCCCCATTTCCCTACCCCTCCCATACCAGGGACTGCAGTAAGTACAGGCAAAAACAAGATGCAGTACATGGCGGTAGAAGTATGCAGTACATTCCGTTAGGCAATGCAGATCGCCGTAGCCTATAACAAAGACACGCAAAAAACGATGAAGTACACACATGGAAACACAAGTGCAGTTCTGATTTGTACGCGATGCAGTGCGGAAGTATAAGCAGTGCAGTTTTGTTGTCACGCGGTATACATATATAAAACATGACAAAATGCCCGTTCGCACAGAAAAGTGGTGGTTAAAAAAAATTACTGATCAAAAATAAAATAAAACCACCTTAAAAAAACCACGTTCGCATACAACCACCCAATCGGAGCAGTTCCATCGCCACAAGCCCACGATCATAGATGCAAAACCAACCAACGATCTGCACAACTGCATCGTCAGCGTGATCGTGCAGTTCATCCGACGAGGCCATCCAACCCCGCGCCCACCCCTTAAATTCAGACCCCTGCCAAAGGTCTTCTCATCCACAACAACACAAGTATCCATTGTGCTGCCACCAAATCGCTCCATATCAATGCAAAAGCACCTAGCCCTACTACCGGCGATGAAGTTCACCGACGAGTACAAGGGCGACAAGGCCGTGGAGGCGCACGGCAACACCAAGTTGCACGTCATCCACACCAACGACAAGAAGCAGATGGTGATCTCCCTCGCGCAGTACGAGCGCCACCTCAGCCTCCAGTGCCACAAGATCATCAGCATTGATCTCGAGTACGACAACGACCCTGAAGCAATGCAGAAACCCGCCCTCTGTCAGCTCTCCATCGGTAAGAATCACCTGGTGCTGCTCTTCCAAATGAGAGCCTCTGAAAGGTGCACCGTCTTCGACAACTTCCTCACCGACCCCAGGTACACCTTTGCAGGCTTCTTCGTCGACGGCGACAAAACCAGGCTAGAGCGCGTCAAACTGAGGGTCGCCAACTTCGTCGACATCCAGAAGGAGTGGAGGGTGCCCGAGGCAACCAAGCCGCTGGACTCCCTTGGAGACGTCTCCGGCATGCTCATCGACGACTACTACAACAACATGAAGAAGAAGATCACCGACGATGAGCACAAGCGCTGGGCCACCCTGCCTGTGTCCATGAGGCACATCGAGTACGCGGCAAAGGACGCCTACGCAGTGTACGAGATATGGAACCGCATCACCCTCACCCAGGATAGCTTTCGCCGTGCAAAGCTGGAGAAAGAGGAGCCCCCCAAGAAGCGCGCCAGGAGCAGCTGGGGATGGGAAGATCCTAACTTGTGAAGAAGAATATGGTGCCGGCCAGGAGCCAACAATGCCAGCGTTCTTTTAGAATTATCATCAAATTTGCTTTATTTTGTTTGCTTATGTATTGTTAGTTTGCTTGTGTGCTGAACCTAGTTTGCTTGCCATGCAGAATCGCTTTCTAATGATGAACTTTGATTGCGCTAGTTTGCTTTCTGTTAAACTTAGTTTGCTGGTGATGAAATTGTCGTACAGAATACCTGTGATAATTTGTTTTCTGTTGTCTGCTAATGTATCATTAGATTCAAGCAGTGCACAAAACGAAAAATAAGTTATAGTGTGCAAACAGGACACATGCAGTGCAAATTGTGTACGAATGCAGTATAGACTATGTCGAATGAAGTTTTAACATAACCAACAAAGCAGTGCACGAACCTAAATTTGAAAAAAAGAATACATAAGAGCAAAAAGAAAAAAAGAAAAACGCAAACACGTAAATAATCAATGCAGTGCAGAAATATATGAGCATGCAGTACAGAACCATAGTCAATGCATTACGCGTATGATTTACTAAGCAGTGCACTCCCATACATTGGAAAAAAAGATTACATAATACCAAAAACACGGAAACAAAAAAATGAGAACTGTACATGCAATACGGAATGCGTGCGCATGCAGTATAGAACCCTGATCAATGCAGTGCACGCCCCAACATTGAAAAAAAACTAAGACCGAAAAATACAAAGAAAAAAAATTGACCACCCAGGTGCTACCGGCCCCAGCCAATCTCGTAATAGGTCTGCCCCACAGAAGGCGAGTCTTTCTGAGTCACAATGCATGGGGCCGGCACACATGGGCCCACAGGTCAGAGAGCATATAGATGCGAGTGCCGTGTATAAGCGCCCAAATAAGTAACAAGAGGAGTTCGATACAGTGGCCTCGCCACCGCTTATAAACATGTCGGGCGCGCTTTCCGCGGGCGAGGTGGGACTAAACATTATACCGCACACAGCGCACAGGGAACCAGCCATGCTCACAGGCCGACTTGGGCCCAATTGCGTCTTCAATACCCGAACACAGGGCCAACAAAAAAAGAGAGGCCACTGAAAATTTTAAAAAAAGATCCTACATACCATACACAAACACAGGCCCAACCACGCGTTCGCAGTTCATCGTGATATGACAATGCAGTTCGCTATTTTCAAGTAAGCAGTCTTGTTGCTTCTTAAATGCATTAGTGTACACTGAATCAGAACCAATCCACCACCTAACACCAACCACACCATTTATTACTTCAATTGCTCAATTGGTTGCATAAAAACTTATCCATTCATGCTATAGACTAACACAACTCCTCCCCCTGTTCCTCATTTTCTTCAAATCGTAGATCTAGGGTTCATCCCATCCACAGCTCTTCTCTAGAATTCTGCTGAACCCGCCATGGACTGTAAGTGCGGGTGCTTGGCAAGGATGGCGCTGGTAGCGGACACATGCATGTACGCAGAAGGTCTAGAGCTCACCAACACCGAGTGGCGCAGCATGCTCGGCTGCCTGATGATACCCAACAGGGGGTTTCGTGCGCCATTTCTTCATCGCCTCACAATCGCATATCTCCAGGAAAGTTGGGTATGTTTTCCCCTCACAATTTTGGACATAATCAAGCCTGCAAATACACATCTGAATATATAGTTCAATCAATTTGTTCAATAGTGTCAACAAAAATACAAAACAGAATTTGTATTGTTGTTCAGATTTGTTAGCTATTAAGACTAGATGCTTCCACCTATCTTTCTTCAGTACCACACCAGGTATCGACACTAGTTATATTAGAATCCCAACACACGAACAAAAATAAAGGGTCAGTAGATAAGCGTTGCAGTTATCTTAACATGCTGGAGAAGTACATTATTACTGACATTGCAGTGCAAGCATGTTGCAGTTAAATATATATCCCAGTAAAACTAGGAGTCAGTTGCGTATATAAGTTTGTTCATACATTGCAACTACTTTAGAAAATAGCAGTCATATATATGTAACTATTTAAGTCAACATAAACAGATCATACTAAGTATAAAACAAAAACATTTGTTGTTTACTTATAAATTTTTTTCCACCCATTCCAATATGAAGAAACTGCCATCCACAATAAAATTTCATGCTCCGAGTTCAGGGAAGGTTACTTTGGAGACAGAACACAAGAATAGGTACGCAGATATGCAAGATGACTACCACATCGACTCTGAAGACTGCATCAAGATAACTACTGGTTGGAAAGATTTTGTCTCCCATAATGGCTTTGAGGCCGAAGAAGTGGCCATGGTGTTTTTCTACAAAGAAGAAGACTCCATCAAGTTTACAATATTTGCACTCTAGGCTGTCTAATATGAAGCAACCAATATTTCTAATGCTTTGGTTATGCTGTATGCTTTTAAAATTATGTCCATCACACAATTTGAACGATGCATATTTAATGTATGCAACCCCAACTGCCTCATTTTATCATCCTTTTTAGACAAAGTTGCTGTTGGCAGTAATGCAGTTCTCTCAAGCACGTAGTGTGGTACTAATAATAATAAAAAGCAACCCTCTAAACAGTAACAATGAAATGCAAAATGGTCGAAACTTTGCAGTTAACATATCATGTCCAAGAACAATTCTCATAGTATGCAGTTCAAAAAAATTCTTATAATTACTATTCAGCTAACAAAAGCATATGATGGACCATCCACTCTAATAGCAGAATTGAACATTAACAACACTGCTAATGCAGTACGGAAATGTATATTATGTAGTCATCTAGAACACAAAATGCAGTTTAAGAAAAGGATAAATCTCATAAGCAGCCATAACCACTGTAATGCAGCTACAATGAAGTACACTACCAAAGAAAATGCAGTGCACTACAATGTATGCCACGACTACAAAAAATAAAATTAAAGCAGTAAAACTACAGACATGTGATAGACTAACATAGGTGTCAATTTCACTCGCAACTCCATAACACACCTAAAAATTGTACAACCACTAAACTATAGAAAAATACCACCAAAAAATTTATACGGAAGACACGGCAATGGGATGAACATCATTAGCTTTCATTTCAAGAATGCGATTCAAAAAATGACAATCATACCCGAAATACAATGAATTGAAACCTATAGCAACAGTAATTACAATATTCAAACACGCATGGACGAGCAAAATCAAAAAAATCGACGAGAACAGAGGAGCGGACGAAGCTCACCTGCATCAACAATCAAAATAACAAAGAATTGAAAACTAACTCCTAAAAATTAACAAATTATAGAGTGAACGGACTGATTAAAACGAACGCAACCAAAGAATTCCTACTAAAAAATAACATCCGACCACAAAAACAACGCATCTGATGCAAACACGAACGAAGAGAGAAAGCTCGTCCGCCAAATCCCTCGATTTGCAAGCACTTTAGTAGATTTTCCGGTAAATTAGAAAGAATAAAGCTAAAATGACATGCAGACACAAACTGAATCATCCCTGAACACCTGATTCCACACAGAAAACGCTGGCGGAACACCAGAAAATGAAGCAGAGTCTCTCGTAAAAGCATTGCAGTGCCAGGTGTCAAGAAGATGCAGTGCACTTGGGTTGAGCGTGCAGTGCGGAAGTGTTATCAGAATAGTTATTCTACTAATATTAGCATAATAGACCGTCTATATATATATATATAATCGGTTCTACGAGAAATTCTAGTTAATTATATATATGCATAACGTGTACAATATGTAGTATCGTAAAATACCAGCAAATGAAAAATAATTAAATGGAAAACACAAAATTAAAGGAAAAATAAATAATAAAACCAAAACCCCCCAAAAAATTTAGTACCGGTTGGTAACACCAACCGGTACTAAAGCTCTCCCCACACCCGGCCTTGGCTCGTGCCACGTGGTGGCCCTTTAGCTGCGATTCGAGCCGAACCAGTACTAAAGGGGGGACCTTTAGTCCCCACCCTTTAGTGCCGGTTGCACACCCGGCACTAAAGCCCCTTACGAACCGGGGTTATAGCCCGGTTCTGCACTAGTGGTAAGTCATGAGGAAAGCAATAGCAACATACTAAACGATCAAGTGCTAAGCTAACGGAATTGGTCAAGTCAATCACATCATTCTCTAATGATATGATCCCGTTAATCAAATGACAACTCATGTCTATGGCTAGGAAACTTAACCATCTTTGATTCAATGAGCTAGTCAAGTAGAGGCATACTAGAGACACTCTGTTTGTCGATGTATCCACACATGTACTAAGTTTCTAGTTAATACAATTCTAGCATGAATGATAAACATTTATCATGATACAAGGAAATAAATAATAACTCTATTATTGCCTCTAGGGCATATTTCCTTCAGTCTCTCACTTGCACTACAGTCAATAATATAGTTCACATCGCCATGTGATTTAACACCAATAGTTCACATCTGTATGTGATTAACACCCATAGTTCACATCGTCATGTGACCAACACCCAAAGGGTTTACTAGAGTCAATAATCTAGTTCACATTGCTATGTGATTAACACCCAAAGAGTACTAATGTGTGATCATGTTTTGCTTGTGAGAGAAGTTTAGTCAACGGGTCTGTCACAATCATAGCCCTATGTATTTTGCAAATATTTTATGTCTACAATGCTTTGCATGGAGCTACTCTAGCTAATTGCTCTCACTTTCAATATGTATCCAGATTGAGACTTAGAGTCATCTGGATCGGTGTAAAAGCTTGCATTGACGTAACTCTTTACGGCGAACTCTTTATCACCCCCATCACCGAGAAACATTTACTTAGTCCTTACTAAGGATAATCATGACCGCTGTCCAGTGATCTACAACTAGATCAAAATTGTACTCCCTTGCCAAACTTAGGGCAGGGTACACAATAAGTCTAGTACATAGCACAACATACTTTATAGAACCTATGACTAAGGCATAGGTAATGACTTTCATTATCTTTCTATTTCTTGCCGTGGTCGGGCTTTGAGTCTTACTCAACTTTACACCTTGCAATACAGGCAAGAACCCTTTTCTTTGACTGGTCCATCTTGAACTTCTTCAAAACTTTACCAAGGTATGTGCTTTGTGAAACTGCAATTAAGCGTCTTGATCTGTCTCTATAGATCTTGATGCCCAATATGCAAGCAGCTTCACCGAGGTCTTTCATTGAAAAACTCTTATTCAAGTATCCCTTTATGCTATTCAGAAATTATATATCATTTCCAATCAACAATATGCCATCTACATATAAGATTAGAAATGCTACAGAGCTCCCACTCACTTTCTTGCAAATACAGGCTTCTCCAAATGTCTGTATAAAACCATATGCTTTGATCACACTATCAAAATGTTTATTCCAACTCTGGGAGGCTTGCACTAGTCCATAAATGGATCGCTGGAGCTTGCACACTTTGGATCGACAAAACCTTCTGGTTGCATCATATACAACTCTTATTTAAGAAATATCCATTTAAGGGCTGCAGTTTTATATCCATTTGCCAGATTTCATAAAATATGGCAATTTCTAACATGATTCAGACGGATTTAAGCATCTCTATAGTTGAGAAAATCTCATTGTAGTCAGCACCTTGAACTTGTCGAAAAACCTTTTATGACAAGTCGAGCTTTGTAGATAGTAACACTACTATTAGTATCCATCTTCCTCTTGAAGATCCATTTATTTAATATGTCTTGCTGACCATCGGGCAAGTCCACCAAAGTCCACACTTTGTTCTCTTACATGGATCCCATCTTAGATTTCATTGCCTCAAGCCATTTCGCGGAATCTGGGCTCATCATCACTTCCTCATAGTTTGTAGGTTCATCATGGTCTAGTAACATGACTTCCAGAATAGGATTACTGTACCACTCTGGTGCGGATCTTTCTCTGGAAGACCTACGAGGTTCGGTAGTAACTTGATCTGGAGCTTGATGATGATCATCATTATCTTCCTCACTAATTGGTGTAGGAATCACAGCAACTGATTTCTGCGATGAACTACTTTCAAATAAGGGAGCAGGTACAGTTACCTCATCAACTTCTACATTCCTCCCAATCACTTCTTTTGAGAGAAACTCCTTTCTAGAAACAATCCATTCGTAGCAATGAAGATCTTGCCTTCGGATCTGTGATAGAAGGTGTACCCAACAGTTTCCTTTGGGTATTCTATGAAGACGCACTTCTCCGATTTGGGTTCGAGCTTATCAGGTTGAAGCTTTTTCACATAAGCATCGTAGCCCCAAACTTTAAGAAACGACAACTTTGGTTTCTTGCCAAACTGCAGTTCATAAGGCGTCATCTCAACGGATTTTTATGGTGCCTTATTTAAAGTGAATCCAGCTGTCTCTAATGCATAACCCCAAAACGATAGTGGTAACCCAATAAGAGACATCGCCATATCCAATAAAGTGTGGTTACGACGTTCGGCCACACCATTATGCTGTGGTGTTCCATGTGGCGTGAGCTGTGAAACAATTCCACATTATTTTAAATGATGGATGATACGTCTCCAACGTATCTATAATTTTTGATTGCTCCATGCTACTTTATCTATTGTTTTGGACTATAATGGGCTTTATTTTCCACTTTTATATTATTTTCGGGACTAACCTATTAACCAGAGGCCCAACCCAGAATTGCTGTTTTTTGCCTATTTCAATGTTTCGAAGAAACGGAATATCAAACGGAGTCCAAATGGAATGAAACCTTCGGAAACGTGATCTTCTCATCGAACGTGATCTAGGAAACTTGGACCCTACTCCAAGAGGTGCCAGAGGCGGTCACGAGGGTGGGGGGCGCGCCCTCCCCCCTGGGCGCGCCCCCTACCTCGTGGGCCCCCTGACGCTCCACCGACGTACTCCTTCCTCCTATATATACCTACGTACCCCCAATAGATCGGGGACGGAGCCAAAAACTAATTCCACCGCCGTAACTTCCTGTATCCACGAGATCCCATCTTGGGGCCTATTCCGGAGCTCCGTCGGACGGGGCATCCACCACGGAGGGATTCTACATCATCACCATAGCCCCTCCGATGAAGTGTGAGTAGTTTGCTTCAGACCTTCGGGTCCATAGTTAGTAGATAGATGTCTTCTTCTCTCTTTTTGGATCTCAATACAATGTTGCCCCCTCTCTCGTGGATGTCTATTCGATGTAATCTTCTTTTTGCGGTGTGTTTGTTGAGACCGATGAATTGTGGGTTTATGATCCAGCTTATCTATGGAAAATATTTGATTCTTCTCTGAATTCTTTTATGTATGATTGAGTTATCTTTGCAAGACTCTTCGAATTATCCGTTTGGTTTGGCCAACTAGATTGGTAGTTCTTGCAATGGGAGAAGTGCTTAGCTTTGGGTTCAATCTTGCGGTGACCTTACCCAGTGACAGAAAGGGTTGCAAGGCATGTATTGTATTGTTGCCATCGAGGATAACAAGATGGGGTATTTATCATATTGCATGAATTTATTCCTGTACATGATGTCATCTTGCTTAAGGCTTACTCTGTTTTTAACTTAATACTCTAGATGCATGCTGGATAGCGGTCGATGAGTGGAGTAATAGTAGTAGATGCAGAATCGTTTTGGTCTACTTGTCACGGACGTGATGCCTATATACATGATCATTGCCTGGATAACCTCATAACTATGCTCAATTATGTCAATTGCTCAACAGTAATTTGTTCACCCACCGTAGAATACATATGCTCTTGAGATAAGCCACTAGTGAAACCTATGGCCCCCGGGTCTATTCTCATCATATCAATCTCCATCACTTTATTTACTTTATTTTGCTTTTACTTTTTACTTCGCATCTTTATACCAAAAATACCAAAAATATTATCTCTATCAGATAGCGTTAGTTGCGAGTAGCTATCATTTTGTGCAGGTACGAGGGACTTGCGTGTGGTCTCCTACTGGATTGATACCTTGGTTCTCAAAAACTGAGGGAAATACTTACGCTACTGTGCTGCATCATCCGCTCCTCTTTGGGGAAATCCAACGCAAGCTCGATACGTAGCAAGAAGAATTTCTGGCGCCGTTGCCGGGGAGGCTTACGCAAAAGTCAACATACCAAGTACCCATCACAATCCCTATCTCCCGCATTACATTATTTGCCATTTGCCTCTCGTTTTCCTCTCCCCCACTTCACCTTTGTCGTTTTATTCACCCTCTCTTTCCCAATCTCCTCCTCTTTTTCCCTTTGCCTTTTGTTTGCTCCTGTGTTAGTTTGCTTGTTCGTCGCGATGGCTCAAGATGCCACCAAATTGTGTGACTTCACCAATACCAATAATAATGATTTCCTTAGCACTCCGATTGCTCCTCTTGCCAATACCGAATCTTGTGAAATCAATACTGCTTTGTTGAATCTTGTTATGAAAGATCAATTCTCCGGCCTTCCTAGCGAAGATACCGCTACTCATCTGAATGGCTTCATTGATTTATGTGATATGCAAAAGAAAAAGGATGTCGATAATGATGTCGTTAAATTGAAGCTATTTCCTTTTTCTCTTAGAGATCGTGCTAAAGCATGGTTTTCATCTTTGCCTAAAAATAGTATTGATTCTTGGAAAAAGTGCAAAGATGCTTTTATCTCTAAGTATTTTCCTCCCACCAAGATTATCTCTCTTAGGAACGATATTATGAATTTTAAGCAACTTGATCATGAACATGTTGCACAATCTTGGGAGAGAATGAAATTAATGCTACATAATTGTCCTACTCATGGTTTGAACATATGGATGATTATTCAAAAAATTTATGCTAGATTGAATTTTTCTTCTAGAAATCTTTTAGATTCGGCCGTAGGAGGCACTGTTATGGAAATCACTTTAGGAGATGCTACTAAACTCCTAGATAATATTATGGTTAATTATTCTCAATGGCATACTGAAAGATCTACTAATAAAAAAGTGCATGCTACAGAAGAAATCAATGTTTTGAGTGGAAAGATGGATGAACTTATGAATTTATTTGCTAAGAGTGTTTCTTCTGATCCCAATAATATGCCTTTATCTACCTTGATTGAGAATAATAATGAATCTATGGATGTGAATTTTGTTGGTAGGAATAGTTTTGGAAATAACGTGTATAGAGGGAATTTTAATCCTAGGCCTTATCCTAGTAATCCTTCTAATAATTATGGAAATTCCTACAACAACTCTTATGGAAATTTTAATAAGATGCCCTCTGAATTTGAGAGTAGTGTTAGAGAGTTTATGAATCCACAAAAGAATTTTAATGCTTTGCTTGAAGAGAAATTACTTAAAGTTGATGATTTGGCTAGGAACGTTGATAGAATTTCTCTTGATGTTGATTCTTTAGAGCTTAGATCTATTCTTCCTAAGCATGATATCAATGAGTCTCTCAAAGCTATGAGAATTTCCATTGATGAGTGCAAAGAAAGAACCGCTAGGATGCGTGCTTCCAAAGATGCCTTTATTAAAGCGTGTTCTTCCGATTCCTATGAAAATCAAGATGAAGATCTAAAAGTTATTGATGTTTCCCCTATTAAATCCTTGTTTTGCAATATGAATCTTGATGAAACTGAATATGATCTTCCTTTACCTAGAAGGCGTCCTAAGAATTCTGAGTTTCTAGATCTTGATGATGAAATTGATGAAAGTGGGATTGAAAGAAATAAAAATCTTGATGTTGCTAAACCCACTATTTTGGATCTCAAGGAATTTAATTATGAAAATTGCTCTTTGATTGGTTGTATTTCCTTGTTGCAATCCGTGCTAGATTCTCCTCATGCTTATAGTCAAAATAAGGCCTTTACTGAACACATTGTTGATGCCTTGATGCAATCTTATGAAGAAAAACTTGAGTTGAAAGTTTCTATCCCTAGAAAACTCTATGATGAGTGGGAACCTACTATCAAAATTAAAAATTAAAGATTATGAGTTTCATGCCTTGTGTGACTTGGGTGCTAGTGTCTCCACTATTCCCAAAACTTTGTGTGATTTGCTGGATTTCCGTGACTTTGAAGATTGCTCTCTAAACTTGCATCTTGCGGATTCCACTATTAAAAAGCCTATGGGAAGAATTAATGATGTTCTTATTGTTGCCAATAGAAATTATGTGCCCATAGATTTTATCGTTCTTGATATAGATTGCAATCCTTCATGTCCTATTATTCTTGGTAGACCTCTCCTTAGAACGATTGGTGCAATTATTGACATGAAGGAAGGGAATATTAGATTCCAATTTCCCTTGAGAAAGGGTATGGAACACTTCCCTAGAAAGAAAATAAAACTACCATATGAATCTATCATGAGAGCCACTTATGGATTTCCTACCAAAGATGGCAATACTTAGATCTATCCTTGCTTTTATTCCTAGCTAGGGGCGTTAAACGATAGCGCTTGTTGGGAGGCAACCCAATTTTATTTTGAATTCTTTGTTTTTGTTCCTATTTAGTGTTAAATTTTATTTCTACTATCTATTTAGATGTGGTTTTATGTTTTAATTAGTGTTTGTGCCGAATAGAACCTATAGGATAAGCTATGATGATAGTTGATTTGATTCTGCTGAAAAACAGAAACTTTGCACTCACGAGAAAAATTTCAGTAAATAACAGGAACGTGCTTTTGCATTGATTCTTTTTGCTTCTGATCAATAAGAAAGTTTTACAGTACTTCCAAGTTTGGTAAAATTTTTAGAGTTCCAGAAGTTTGCGTTAGTTACAGATTGCTACAGATTGTTCTGTTTTTAACAGATTCTGTTTTTCGTGTGTTGTTTGCTTATTTCAATGCATCTATGGCTAATAAATTAGTTTATAAACCATAAGGAAGTTGGAATACAGTAGCTTTAACACCAATATAAATAAAGAATGAGTTCATTACAGTACCTTGAAGTAGTCTTTTGTTTTCTTTCTCTAATGGAGCTCACGAGATTTCTATTGAGTTTTGTGTTGTGAAGTTTTCATGTTTTGGGTGAATTCTTTTGATGGATTATGGAACAAGGATTGGTAAGAGCCTAGGCTTGGGGATGCCCATGTCACCCCCAAGATAATCCAAGGACACCAAAAAGTCAAAGCTTGGGGATGCCCCGGAAGGCATCCCCTCTTTCGTCCACTTCCATCGGTAATGTACTTGGAGCTATATTTTTATTCACCAACATGATATGTGTTTTGCTTGGAGCGTCTTGTATTATTTGAGTCTTTGCTTGTTAGTTTACCACAATCATCCTTGATGTACACACCTTTTGAGAGAGCCATACATGATTTGAAATTTGATAGAATACTCTATGTGCTTCACTTATATCTTTTGAGCTTGATAATTTGCTCATAGTGCTTCACTTATATCTTTTTGAGCGTGATAATTTTTGCTCTAGTACTTCACTTAGATCTTTTAGAGCACGATGGTGGATTTGTTTTAAAGAAACATGATCTCTCATGCTTCACTTAGATTATTTTGAGAGTCGTTAATAGCATGGTAATTTGCTTAATGTTAATATACTTGGTGTTCAAGATATGTGAAACTTTCTTTTGAGTGCGTTGAATACTAAGATAAGTTTGATGAGCTTGATAATTGTTTTGAGATATGGAGGTAATAATATCAAAGTCATGCTATTTGAGTAGTTGTGAATTTGAAAAATACTTGTGTTGAAGTTTGTAAGTCCCGTAGCATGCACATATGGTTAAAGTTGTGTAACAAAATTTGAAACATGAAGTGTACCTGGCTTGTGCATCCTTATGAGTGGCGGTCGGGGACGAGCGATGGTCTTTTCCGACCAATCTATCCCCCTAGGAGCATGAGCGTAGTACTTGATTTTTGATGACTTCTAAATTTTTGCAATAAGTATATGAGTTCTTTTGACTAATGTTGAGTCCATGGATTATACACACTTTTACCTTTCTGCCATTGCTAGCCTCTTCGGTACTGTGCATTGTCGGTGCAAACTTCGCCGGTGCATCCAAACTCCGTGATACGATATGCTCTATCACACATAAACCTCCCTATATCTTCCTCAAAACAGCCACCATACCTACCTATTATGGCATTTCCATAGCCATTCCGAGATATATTGCCATGCAACTTTCCACCGTTCCATTCATCATTATTATGACATACATTACTTTTGTCATATTGCCATTGCATGATCATGTAGTTGACATCGTATTTGTGGCAAAGCCACCATGCATTATTTTTCATACATGTCACTCTTGATTCATTGCACCATCCTGGTACACCGCCGGAGGCATTCATATAGAGTCATACCTTGTTCTAGTTTCGAGTTGTAATTCTCATGTTGTAATCAATAGAAGTGTGATGATCATCATTATTAGAGCATTGCCCAAAAAAAAAGAGAAAGGCCAAAATAAAAAAAAGGAAGGCCCAAAAAAAAGAAAAGGGCAATGCTACTATCTCTTTTTCCACACCTGTGCTTCAAAGTAGCACCATGTTCTTCATGTAGTCAGTCTCATATTTTGTGCTTCAAAGTAGCACCTCGTTCTTCATGTAGTGAGTCTCATATATTGTGCTTCAAAGTAGCACCATGTTTTTCATATAGTGAGTCTCATAAGTTGTCTTTTTCATACTAGTGGGAATTTTTCATTATAGAACTTGGCTTGTATATTCCTACGATGGGCTTCCTCAAATTCCCTAGGTCTTCATGAGCAAGCAAGTTGGATACACACCCACTAGTTTTCTTTTGTTGAGCATTCATAGCTCTAGTGCATCCGTTGCATGGCAATCCCTACTCCTCATGTTGACATCAATTGATGGGCATCTCCATAGCCCGTTGATTATCCTCGTCAATGTGAGACTTTCTCCTTTTTTGTCTTCTCCACACAATCCCCATCATCATATTCTATTCCACCCATAGTGCCATATCCATGGCTCACGCTCATGTATTGCGTGAAGGTTGAAAAAGTTTGAGATTATTTAAGTATGAAACAATTGCTTGGCTTGTCATCGGGGGTATAGAAGTTGGGAACATCTTTGTGTGACGAAAATGAAGCATAGCCTAAATATATGATTTTGTAGGGACGAACTTGCTTTGGCCATGTTATTTTGAGATGACATAATTATTTTGATTAGTGTGCTTGAAGCATTATTATTTTTATGTCAATATGAACTTTTGTCTTGAATCTTTCGGATCTGAATATTCATATCACAATTAAGAAGATTTACATTGAAATTATGCCAAAGTATCACTCCGCATCAAAAATTCTCTTTTTATCATTTACCTACTCGAGGACGAGCAGGAATTAAGCTTGGGGATGCCTGATACGGCTCCAACGTATCTATAATTTTTGATTTCTCCATGCTACTTTATCTATTGTTTTGGACTATAATGCACTTTATTTTCCACCTTTATATTATTTTTGGGACTAACCTATTAACCGGAGGCCCAGCCCAGAATTGCTGTTTTTTGCCTATTTCAGTGTCTCGAAGAAACGGAATATTAAACGGAGTCCAAACGGAATGAAACCTTCGGAAACGTGATCTTCTCATCGAACGTGATCCAGGAGACTTGGACCCTACTCCAAGAAGTGCCAGAGGCGGTCACGAGGGTGGGGGGCGCGCCCTCCCCCCCTGGGCGCGCCCCCCTACCTCGTGGGCCCCCTGACGCTCCACCGACGTACTCTTCCTCCTATATATACCTATGTACCCCCAACATATCGGGTACATAGCCACAAACCTAATTACACCTCTGTAACTTCCTATATCCACGAGATCCCATCTTGGGGCCTGTTCTGGAGCTCCGCCGAAGGGGGCATCCACCACGGAGGGCTTCTACATCATCACCATAGCCCCTTCGATGAAGTGTGAGTAGTTTGCTTCAGACCTTCGGGTCCATAATTAGTAGCTAGATGGCTTCCTCTCTCTTTTTGGATCTCAATACAATGTTCTCCCCCTCTCTCGTGGAGATCTATTTGATGTAATCTTCTTTTTGCGGTGTGTCTGTTGAGACCGATGAATTGTGGGTTTATGATCCAGCTTATCTATGGAAAATATTTGATTCTTCTCTGAATTCTTTTATGTATGATTGAGTTATCTTTGCAAGTCTCTTCGAATTATCCGTTTGGTTTGGCCAACTAGATTGGTAGTTCTTGCAATGGGAGAAGTGCTTAGCTTTGGGTTCAATCTTGCGGTGACCTTACCCAGTGACAGAAAGGGTTGCAAGGCACGTATTGTATTGTTGCCATCGAGGATAACAAGATGGGGTATTTATCATATTGCATGAATTTATTCCTCTACATCATGTCATCTTGCTTAAGGCGTTACTCTGTTTTTAACTTAATACTCTAGATGCATGCTGGATAGCGGTCGATGAGTGGAGTAATAGTAGTAGATGCAGAATCGTTTCGGTCTACTTGTCACGGACGTGATGCCTATATACATGATCATTGCTTGGATAACCTCATAACTATGCTCAATTCTGTCAATTGCTCAACAGTAATTTGTTCACCCACCGTAGAATACTTATGCTCTTGAGAGAAGCCACTAGTGAAACCTCTGGCCCCTAGGTCTATTCTCATCATATCAATCTCCATCACTTTATTTACTTTATTTTGCTTTTACTTTTTACTTTGCATCTTTATACCAAAAATACCAAAAATATTATGTCTATCAGATCTCACCCTCGTAAGTGACCGTGAAGGTATTGACAACCCCTAAGCGTTGGTTGCGAGCAGCTATCGTTTTGTGGAGGTACGAGGGACTTGCGCGTGGTCTCCTACAAGATTGATTCCTTGGTTCTCAAAAACTGAGGGAAATACTTACGCTACTCTGTTGCATCATCCTCTCCTCTTCGGGGAAATCCAACGCAAGCTCGAGACGTAGCAATGGCCAAACTCATAACTCAAATATTCTCCTCCACGATCAGATCGTAGAAACTTTATTTTCTTGTTATGACTATTCTCCACTTCACTATGAAATTCTTTGAACTTTTGGAATGTTTCATACTTGTGTTTCATTAAGTAGATATACCCATATTTTCTCAATCATCTATGAAGGTCTGGAAATAACGATACCCGCCATGAGCATTAACACTCATTAGACCGCAGACATCGGTATGTATTATTTTCAATAAGTCACTAGATCGTTCCATTGTTTCGGAGAACAGAGTTTTAGTCATCTTGCCCATAAGGCACGGATCGCAAGCATCAAATGATTCTTAATCAAGTGATTCCAAAAATCCATCTTTATGATGTTTCTTCATGCGCTTTACACCGATATGACCCAAACGGCAGCGCCAAAAATATGTTGCATTATCATTATCAATTTTGCATCTTTTGGCATCAATACTATGAATATGTGTATCATTACGATCAAGATTCAATAAACCATCAACATTGGGTGTATGACCACAGAAGGTTTTATTCATGTAAACAGAATAACAATTTATTCTCTGTGTTAGATGAATAACAATTCAATTTATTCTCAACCCAAACACTAAATAACATTTATTTAGGTTCAACACTAATCTTAAAAGTATAGGGAGTGTGCCATGATGATCATATCAATCTTGGAACCACTTCGAACACACAACGTCACTTCACCCTCAACTAGTCACTTCACCATCTAATCATATTTATGCTCAACACAAACACTAAATAACATTTATTCTGTAACTCCTGTTTTGAGTTACTAATCTTAGCAACCAAACAAGTATCAAATACCCAGGGGCTACTATAAACACTAGTACGGTACACATCAATAACCTGTATATCAAATATACCCTTGTTCACTTTGCCATCCTTCTTATCCACCAAATATTCAGGGCATTTCCGCTTCCAGTGACCATTTCCTTTGCAGTAGAAGCACTCAGTTTCAGGCTTTGGTCCAGCTTTGGGCTTCTTCATGGGAGTGACAACTTGCTTGTCATTCTACTTGAAGTTCCCTTTCTTTCCCTTTGTCCATTTCTTGAAACTATTGGTCCTGTCAATCATCAACACTTTGATGCTATTTCTTGATTTCTACCTTCGTCGATTTCAACATCACGAAGAGCTTGGGAATCGTTTTTGTCATCCCTTGCATACTATAGTTCATCATGAAGTTCCAGTAACTTGGTGATGGTGACTGGAGAACTCTGTCAATCACTATCTTATCTGGAAGATTAACTCCCACTTGATTCAAGTGATTGTAGTACCCAGACATTCTGAGCACATGCTCACTAGTTGAGCAATCCTCCTCCATCTTTTAGGCAAAGTACTTGTCAGAGGTCTCATACCTCTTGACACAACCATGAGTCTAAAATACCAATTTCATCTCTTGGAACATCTCATATGCTTTGTGACGTTTCAAAAACGTTTTTGAAGTCTCGGTTCTAAGCTGTAAAGCATGGTGGACAAAACTATCAAGTAGTCATCATATTGAGCTAGCCAAACGTTCATGACGTCTGCATCTGCTCCTGCAATAGGTCTGTCACCTAGCGGTGCGTCAAGGACATAATTCTTCTGTGCAGCAATGAGGATACACCTTAGATCATGGACCTAGTCCACATCTTTGCTACTAACATCTTTCAACTTAGTTTTCACTAGGAACATATAAAAAACGTAGGGAAGCTATAACACGAGCTATTGATCTACAACATAATTTGCAAAATACTATCAGGGCTAAGTTCATGATAAATTAAAGTTCAATTAATCATATTACTTAAGAACTCCCACTTAGATAGACATCCCTCTAGTCATCTAAATGATCACGTGATCCAAATCAACTAAACCATGTCCGATCATCATGTGAGATGGAGTAGTTTTCAATGGTGAACATCACTATGTTGATCATATCTACTATATGATTCACGCTCGACCTTTCGGTCTCCAGTGTTCCGAGGCCATATCTGCATATGCTAGGCTCGTCAAGTTTAACCCACGTATTTTGCGTGTGCACAACTGGCTTGCACCCGTTGTATGTGAACGTAGAGCCTATCACACCCGATCATCACGTGGTGTCTCAGCACGAAGAACTGTCGCAACGGTGCATACTCAGGGAGAACACTTGTACCTTGAAATTTAGTGAGAGATCATCTTATAATGCTACCATCGAACTAAGCAAAATAAGGCCCTGTTTGGAGTCTCTCCGCTCCGCGGAGTTGAGGAGTTCGATTTTGGCAGCTCCGTCAAAATACGCTGCACTATGGTCCGCTCCGGGAGCGAAGTTACAGGAGTGGAGAGGAACCGAACACTCCCTAAGATGCATAAAGGATAAACATCACATGCAATCAATATAAGTGATATGATATGGCCATCATCATTTTGTGCCTTTGATATCCATCTCCAAAGCACCGTCATGATCACCATCGTCACCGGCGCGATACCTTGATCTCCATCGTAGCATCGTTGTCGTCTCGCCAACTATTGTTTCTACGACTATCACTACCGCTTAGTGAGAAAGTAAAAAACAATTACAGGGCGATTGCATTGCATACAATAAAGCGACAATTATATGGCTCCTGCCAGTTGCTGATAACTCTGTTACAAAACATGATCATCTCATACAATAAAATTTAGCATCATGTCTGTAACATATCACATCACAACATGCCCTGCAAAAACAAGTTAGACGTCCTCTACTTTGTTGTTGCAAGTTTTACGTGGCTGCTACGGGCTAAGCAAGAACCATTCTTACCTACGCATCAAAACCACAATGATATTTCATCAAGTATCTGATGTTTTAACCTTCACAAGGACCGGGCGTAGCCACACTCGATTCAACTAAAGTTGGAGAAACTAACATCCGCCAGCCACCTGTGTGTGAAGCACGTCGGTAGAACCAGTCTCGTGTAAGCGTATGCGTAATGTAGGTCCGGCCTGCTTCATCCAACAATACCGCCGAATCAAAGTATGACATGCTGGTAAGCAGTATGACTATTATCGCCCACAACTCACTTGTGTTCTACTCGTGCATATAACATCTACGCATAAACTTGGCTTTGATACCATTGTTGGGGAACGTAGTAATTTCAAAAAAAATCCTAAGCACATGCAAGATCATGGTGATGTATAGAAACGAGAGGGGAGAGTGTTGTCCATGTACCCTCGTAGATCGAAATCTGAAGCATTATGACAACGTGGTTGAAGTAGTCGTACGTCTTCACGATCGACCGATCCTAGCACCAAACGTAAGGCACCTCCGTGATCTACAGACGTTCAGCTCGGTGACGTCCCATGAACTCCAATCTAGCAAAGTGTCAAGGGAGAGTTTTGTCAGCACGACGGCGTGATGACGATGATGATGAAGCTACCGACGCAGGGCTTCGACTAAGCACCGCAACGATATGACCGAGGTGGATTATGGTGGAGGGGGGCACCGCACACGGCTAAGAGATCAATGATCAACTTGTGTGTTCTAGGGTGCCCCCTGCCCCTGTATATAAAGGAGGGAGGGAGGAGGAGGCCGGCCCTCATAGGGTGCGCCCAAAGTGTGGAGTCCTACTAGGACTCCCTAGTCCTAGTAGGATTCCACCTCCCACATGGAGTAGGAAATGGGGAAGGGAGAAGGAGAAGGAAGGAAGCCCCCCCCTCCCTAGTCCAATTCGGACCCGTCCATGGGGAGGGGTGCGACCACCCTTGAGGTCTTTTCTCTCCTTTCCCGTATGGCCCATTAAGGCCCAATACGAATTCCCGTTACTCTCTAGTGCTCCGAAAAATATCTGAATCACTCGGAACTTTTCCGATGTCCGAATATAGCCTTCCAATATATCAATCTTTAGGGCTCGATCATTTGGAGACTCCTCGTCATGTCCCCGATATCATCTGGGACTCGGAACAAACTTCGTTCATAAAATCACATAACTCATATTATAAATCGTAACCGAACGTTAAGCATGCGGACCCTACGGGTTCGAGAACTATGTAGACATGACCGAGACACATCTCCGGTCAATAACCAATAGCGGAACCTAGATGCTCATATTGGCTCCTACATATTCCATGAAGATCTTTATTGGTCAAACCGCATAACAACATACTTTGTTCCCTTTTGTCATCGGTATGTTACTTGCCCGAGATTTGATCGTCGGTATCTCAATACCTAGTTCAATCTCGTTACCGGCAAGTCTCTTTACTCGTTCCGTAATGCATCATCCCGCAACTAACTCATTAGTCACATTTCTTGCAAGACTTGTAGTGATGTGTATTACCGAGAGGGCCTAGAGATACCTCTCTGACAACCGGAGTGACAAATCCTAATCGCGATCTATGCCAACTCAACAAGTACCATCGGAGACACCTGTAGAGCACCTTTATAATCACCCAGTTACGTTGTGACGTTTGGTAGCACACAAGAGTGTTCCTCCGGTATTCGGGAGTTGCATAATCTCATAGTCATATGAACATGTATAAGTCATGAAGAAAGCAATAGCAACATACTAAACGATCAAGTGCTAAGCTAATGGAATGGGTCAAGTCAATCACATCATTCTCTAATGATGTGATCCCGTTAATCAAATGACAACTCATGTCTATGGCTAGGAAACTTAACCATCTTTGATTCAATGAGATAGTCAAGTATAGGCATACTAGTGACACTCTGTTTGTCTATGTATTCACACATGTACTAAGTTTCCGGTTAATACAATTCTAGCATGAATAATAAACATTTATCATGATATAAGGAAATAAATAATAACTTTATTATTGCATCTAGGGCATATTTCCTTCAGGCAGCACATCACCGGCCATACATTCGCGCTCCAGTTCTAGCTCAGGATCCCCTATGGCGGTGCGTGGTGCTTCTTCTAAGAGATATTCCATGGAAGATTCTGTGGAGTCTCATGTGCAACATCCTTCACCACCTCTTCAACCACAACCAACAGTTGTTCCTCATGTCATGAGTCAATTGCAGAAAGGTATAAGTAATCCAAAAGCACGAACTAATGGTGCTATACCACATGGCATGTTATGTATTGCAGGAGAGCAAACGAAGTTGAATGATGCACTTGGAGATTAGAAGTGAAAGAAGCAATGGATGAAGGGTACTTTGCACTTATGAAGAACAAAACTTGGTACCTCATTGTAGGATCGAAAGTACGTCTAGAGAGGGGGTGATTAGACTACTTGACCAAATAAAAATCTAACCTTTTTCCAATTTTAAGTCTTGGCAGATTTTAACAACTTAGCACAAGTCAAGCAATCAACCTACACCTGCAATTCTAAGAGTGTAGCAGTGGAAAGTAAAACATTGCATATGAAGGTAAAGGGAAGGGTTTGGAGAAGGAAAACACAATGTAGACACAGAGATTTTTGGCGTGGTTTCAATAGGTGGTGCTATCATACATCCATGTTGATGGAGATTTCAACCCACGAAGGATAACGTTTGGGCGTGTCCACAGAGGGCTCCACCCATGAAGGGTCCACGAAGAAGCAACCTTGTCTATGCGACCATGGCCAACGCCCACGAAGGACTTGCCTCACACGGGTAGATCTTCATGAAGTAGGCAATCTCCTTGCCCTTACAAACTCCTTGGTTCAACTCCACAATCTTGTCGGAGGCTCCCAAGTGATACCTAACCAATCTAGGAGACACTCCAGAAGGTAATAGATGGTGTGATGATGATGAACTCCTTACTCTTGTGCTTCAAATGATAGTCTCCCCAAGAGTCAACTCCCTCTCATAGATTTGGCTATGGTGGAAAGATGATTTGAGTGGAAAGCAACTTGGGGAAGGCTAGAGATCAAGATTCTTATGGTTGGATTGGAATGTCTTGGTCTCAACACATGAGTAGGTGGTTCTCTCTCAGAAAATGAGTAGTGGAAGTGTAGACACGTTCTGATGTATCTCTCTCAAATGAAGAAGGGGGTGGAGGGGTATATATAGCCTCCACACAAAATCCAATCGTTACACACATTTGACCGAACTCGGTCAGACCGAATAGAAGAACTCGGTGAGACTGATTCAGTTCAAAATGTGAACGTCAGGAATCTCGGTGGGACCGATGTGCTAGGGCTAGGGAAAAACCTCATCTCGATGGCACTGATTGCATCAACTCAGTTAGACCAAAGTGAAGCAATAAGGCAAAAGAGAGTTGGTCAGGAAAACTCGATTGGACCAATTGCACATTTTGGCGAGACCGAAATAATTACAATAGGCAACAGAGAGTTTGCAAGGCCATCTCGGTGAGACCGAATTGTCTAGGGTTTCTGGCAGTGGCTAGGTCAAATGAACTTGGTAGCGCCAGATAGATCAAATTGGTGGGGCCAAGTTTGACTTTGAGTTTTGGAAAAATGTGGAAACAAGAAAGTGGTTGAGGTTTTTTTGGAGCAATATCACTAAGCACTTTGAGCAAGTAGACCATTAAGAAACACCTCGTCCCATTTTAATAGTATTGGCTTTCCTATGGACTCAATGTGATCTTGGATCACTACAATGAAAATGAAGAGTCTCGAGCTTTTACCAGTCTTTGTCCTCAGCATTTTGAGGGGTCCACATCTCTAGTCCATGACATGCCAATCATTCAACTTTCTGAAATATTTAACTTGAGTGGATATTAGTTCAATGAGCTATATGTTGTTATGAATTGCCAAAACCACCCGGGGATTTGTTGCACTTTCACTCATACCGAATAAGAAAGGAAAAAATATGATTGACTACAAGTGGATTTACATAATTAAGGAGAAAATAGATGGCTCAGTTCATAAGTATAAAGCACATCTAGTTGCAAAAGGTTTTAAGCAACGATACGGTATATATTATGATGATGCCTTAGTTATGTTGTAAAATATGCAATTATATGACTTGTGCTAGCCATTATTGTACCCAGGGGTTGGAGTATGAGACAGAGAGACCTACTGAACATTTTTGCATGTGTTCCGGAAAGGAGGTTTACATGCAATAACTGTTGGGTAACGTTGCAGAAAATTAAAAAAAATTCTATGGTTTCACCAAGATCCATCTATGAGTTCATCTAAGCAACGAGTCATGGGAGAGAGATTGCATCTACATACCACTTTGTAGATCGCGTGCGGAAGCGTTCAAGAGAACGATGATGATGGAGTCGTACTCGCCGTGATCCAAATCACCGATGACCAAGTGCCGAAAGGACAGCACCTCCGCGTTCAACAGACGTACGAAGCGGATGACGTCTCCTCCTTCTTGATCCAGCAAGGGGGAAGGAGAGGTTGATGATGATCCAGCAGCACAACGGCGTGGTGGTGGATGCAGCAGAACTCCGGCAGGGCTTCGCCAAGCTACTGCGGGAGGAGGACGAGGTGTAGCAGGGGAAGGGAGGCGCCAAGACACAGGGTGCTGCTGCCCTACCCCCTGCCCTCCTTTATATAGGCCCCTAGGGGGGGCGCCGGCCCTGGGAGATGCAATCTCCCAAGGGGCGTGGCGGCCAAGGGGGGTGGAGTGCCCCCCAAGGCAAGTGGTGCGCCCCCCCCCCCCCCCACCTAGGGTTTCTAACCCTAGGCGCAGGGGGGCCCAAAGGGGGGTGCACCAGCCCACTAGGGGCTGGTTCCCCTCCCACTTCAGCCCACGGGGCCCTCCGGGATAGGTGGCCCCACCCGATGGACCCCCGGGACCCTTCCGGTGGTCCCGGTACAATACCGGGTGACCCCGAAACTTTCCCGATGGCCGAAACAGCACTTCCTATATATAATTCTTTACCTCCAGACCATTCCGGAACTCCTCGTGACATCCGGGATCTCATTCGGGACTCTAAACAACATTCGGTTTGCTGCATACTCATATTCATACAACCATAGTGTCACCGAACCTTAAGTGTGTAGACCCTAGGGGTTTCTGGAGACATGCAGACATGACCGAGACGGCTCCCCGGTCAATAACCAACAGCGGGATCTGGATACCCATGTTGGCTCCCACATACTCCTCGATGATCTAATCGGATGAACCACGATGTCGAGGATTCAAGCAACCCCGTATACTATTCCCTTTTTCACAACGTATGTTACTTGCCCGAGAGATTCGATCGTCGGTATCCCAATACCTCATTCAATCTCGTTACCGGTAAGTCACTTTACTCGTACCGTAATGCATGATCCCATGACCAGACACTTGGTCACTTTGAGCTCATTATGATGACGCACTACCGAGTGGGCCCAGTGATACCTCTCCGTAATACGGAGTGACAAATCCTAGTCTCGATCCGTGTCAACCCAACAGACACTTTAGGAGATACCTGTAGTGCACCTTTATAGTCACTCAGTTACGTTGTGACGTTTGGTACACCCAAAGCACTTCTACGGTATCCGGGAGTTACACGATCTCATGGTCTAAGGAAGAGATACTTGACATTGGAAAAGTTCTAGCAAAATGAACTACACGATCTTGTGCTATGCTTAGGATTGGGTCTTGTCCATCACATCATTCTCCTAATGATGTGATCCCGTTGTCAATGACATCTAATGTCCATAGTCAGGAAACCATGACTATCCGTTGACCAACGAGCTAGTCAACAAGAGGCTTACTAGGGACGTATTGTGGTCTATGTATTCACACATGTATTACGATTTCCGGATAATACAATTATAGCATGAATAAAAGACAATTATCATGAACAAGGAAATATAATAATAATCCTTTTATTATTGCCTCTAGGGCATATTTCCAACAGTCTCCCACTTGCACTAGAGTCAATAATCTAGTTACATTGTGATGAATCGTACACCCATAGAGTTCTGGTGTTGATCATGTTTTGCTCGCGAAAGAGGTTTAGTCAACGGATCTGCGACATTCAGATCCGTATGTACTTTGCAAATATCTATGTCTCTATCTTGAACATTTTCATGGATGGAGTTGAAACGACGCTTGATGTGCCTGGTCTTCTTGTGAAACCTGGGCTCCTTGGCAAGGGCAATAGCTCCAGTGTTGTCACAAAACAGTTTGATCGGCCCCGGCGCATTGGGTATGACTCCTAGGTCGGTGATGAACTCCTTCACCCAGATTGCTTCATGCGCTGCCTCCGAGGCTGCCATGTACTCCACTTCACATGTAGATCCCGCCAATACGCTCTGCTTGCAACTGAACTAGCTTACTGCCCCACCATTCAACATATACACGCATCCGGTTTGTGACTTAGAGTCATCCAGATCTATGTCGAAGCTAGCGTTGACGTAACCCTTTACGACAAGCTCTTCGTCACCTCCATAAACGAGAAACATGTCCTTTGTCCTTTTCAGGTACTTCAGGATATTCTTGACCGCTGTCCAGTGTTCCTTGCCGGGATTACTTTGGTACCTTCCTACCAAACTCACGGCAAGGTTTACATCAGGTCTGGTACACAGCATGGCATACATAATAGATCCTATGGCTGAGGCATAGGGGATGACGCTCATCTCTTCTTTATCTTTTGCCGTGGTCGGGCATTGAGCCGAGCTCAATCTCACACCTTGCAATACAGTCAAGAACCCTTTCTTGGACTGATCCATTTTGAACTTCTTCAAAATCTTATCAAGGTATGTGCTTTGTGAAAGACCTATGAGGCGTCTCGATCTATCCCTATAGATCTTGATGCCTAATATGTAAGCAACTTCTCCAAGGTCCTTCATTGAAAAACACTTATTCAAGTAGGCCTTAATGTTGTCCAAGAATTCTATATCATTTCCCATCAAAAGTATGTCATCTACATATAATATGAGAAATGCTACAGAGCTCCCACTCACTTTCTTGTAAATGCAGGCTTCTCCATAAGTCTGCATAAACCCAAACGCTTTGATCATCTCATCAAAGCGAATGTTCCAACTCTGAGATGCTTGCACCAACCCATAAATGGATCGCTGGAGCTTGCATACCTTGTTAGCATTCTTAGGGTCGACAAAACCTTCCGGCTGCATCATATACAGCTCTTCCTTAAGATAACCGTTAAGGAATGCCGTTTTGACGTCCATATGCCATATCTCATAATCATAGTATGCGGCAATTGCTAACATGATTCGGACGGACTTAAGCTTCGCTACGGGAGAGAAAGTCTCATCGTAGTCAACCCGTTAAACTTGTCGATAACCCTTAGCAACAAGTCGAGCTTTATAGATGGTGACATTACCATCTGCGCCCGTCTTCTTCTCTAAAGATCCATTTTTTTTCTATCGCTCGCCGATCATCGGACAAGTCAGTCAAAGTCCATACTTTGTTTTCATACATGGATTCTATCTCGGATTGCATGGCTTCTAGCCATTTGTTGGAATCTGGGCCCGCCATCGCTTCTTCATAGTTCGAAGGTTCACCGTTATCTAACAACATGATTTCCAGGACAGGGTTGCCATACCACTCTGGTGTGGAACGTGTCCTCGTGGACCTAGGAAGTTCAGTAGCAACTTGATCTGAAGTACCTTGATCATCATCATTAATTTCCTCTCCAGTCGGTGTAGGCACCACAGGAACATTTTCCTGAGCTACACTACTTTCCGGTTCAAGAGGTAGTACTTCATCGAGTTCTACTTTCCAACCACTTACTCCTTTCGAGAGAAACTCTTTTCCAGAAAGGATCCGTTCTTGGCAACAAAGATCTTGCCTTCGTATCTAAGGTAGAAGGTATACCCAATGGTTTCCTTAGGGTATCCTATGAAGACGCATTTTTCCGACTTGGGTTCGAGCTTTTCAGGTTGAAGTTTCTTGACATAAGCATCGCATCCCAAAACTTTTCGAAACGACAGCTTAGGTTTCTTCCCAAACCATAATTCATATAGTGTCGTCTCAATGGATTTAGACGGTGCCCTATTTAAAGTGAATGTAGCTGTCTCTAGAGCGTATCCCCAAAATGATAGCGGTAAATCGGTAAGAGACATCATAGATCGCACCATATCCAATAGAGTGCGATTGCGACGTTCGGACACACCGTTACGCTGAGGTGTTCTAGGCGGCGTGAGTTGTGAAACGATTCCACATTTTCTTAAGTGTGTACCAAATTCGTGACTTAAATATTCTCCTCCACGATCTGATCGTAGGAACTTTATCTTTCGATCACGTTGATTCTCTACCTCATTCTGAAATTCCTTGAACTTTTCAAAGGTCTCAGACTTGTGTTTCATCAAGTAGACATACCCATATCTACTCAAGTCATCAGTGAGAGTGAGAACATAACGATATCCTCCGCGAGCCTCAACGCTCGTTGGACCGCACACATCGGTATGTATGATCTCCAATAAGTTGGTTCCTCGCTCCATTGTTCCGGAGAACGGAGTCTTGGTCATTTTGCCCATGAGGCATGGTTCACATGTGTCAAATGATTCATAATCGAGAGACTCTAAAAGTCCATCAGCATGGAGCTTCTTCATGCGCTTGACACCAATGTGACCAAGGCGGCAGTGCCACAAGTATGTGGGACTATGGTTATCAACTTTACATCTTTTGGTATTCAAAATATGAATATGTGTAACATTACGTTCGAGATTCATTAAGAATAAACCATTGACCATCGGGGCATGACCATAAAACATATCTCTCATATAAATAGAACAACCATTAATCTCGGATTTAAATGAGTAGCCATCTCGCATCAAACGAGATCCAGATACAATGTTCATGCTCAAACTTGGCACTAAATAACAATTATTGATGTTTAAAACTAATCCCGTAGGTAAATGTAGAGGTAGCGTGCCGACGGCGATCACATCGACTTTGGCACCATTCCCGACGCACATCGTCACCTCGTCCTTCGCCAGTCTCCGCTTATTCCGCAGCTCCTGCTGTGAGTTACAAATATGAGCAACGGCACCGGTATCAAATACCCAGGAGTAACTACGAGGACTGGTAAGGTACACATAAATTACATGTATATCACATATACCTTTAGTGTTGCCGGCCTTCTTGTCCGCTAAGTATTTGGGGCAGTTCCGCTTCCAGTGACCCTTCCCTTTGCAATAAAAGCACTCCGTCTCAGGCTTGGGTCCATTCTTTGACTTCTTCCCGGCAACTGGCTTACCGGGCGCGGCAACATCTTTGCCGTCCTTCTTGAAGTTCTTCTTACCCTTGCCCTTCTTGAACTTAGTGGTCTTATTGACCATCAACACTTGATGTTCTTTCTTGATTTCAACCTCTGCTGACTTCAGCATTGAAAATACTTCAGGAATGGTCTTCACCATCCCCTGCATATTGTAGTTCAGAACAAAGCTCTTGTAGCTCGGTGGGAGCGACTGAAGGATTCTGTCAATGACTGCCTCGTCCGGGAGGTTGATCTCTAGCTGGGACAGGCGGTTATGCAACCCAGACATTTTGAGTATGTGCTCACTGACATAACTGTTTTCCTCCATCTTACAACTATAGAACTTGTCAGAGACTTCATATCTCTCGACCCGGGCATGAGCTTGAAAAACCATTTTCAGCTCCTCGAACATCTCATATGCTCCATGTCGCTCAAAACGCTTTTGGAGCCCCGGTTCTAAGCTGTAAAGCATGCCGCACTGAACGAGGGAGTAATCATCAGCACGTGACTGCCAAGCGTTCATAACGTCTTGGTTCTCTGGGATGGGTGCTTCACCTAGCGGTGCTTCTAGGACATAATCTTTCTTGGCTGCTATGAGGATGATCCTCAGGTTCCGGACCCAGTCCGAATAGTTGCTGCCGTCATCTTTCAGCTTGGTTTTCTCTAGGAACGCGTTGAAGTTCATGTTGACATGAGCGTTGGCCATTTGATCTACAAGACATATTTTGCAACGGCTTTAGACTAAGTTCATGATAATTAAGTTCGTCTAATCAAATTATTTAATGAACTCACACTCAGATCAGACATCCCTCTAGTCATGTAAGTGTTACACGATCCGAGTCGACTAGGCCGTGTCCGATCATCACATGAGACGGACTAGTCATCATCGGTGAACATCTCCATGTTGATCGTATCTTCCATACGACTCATGTTCGACCTTTCGGTCTCTTGTGTTCTGAGGCCATGTCTGTACATGCTAGGCTCGTCAAGTTAACCCTAAGTGTTTATGCATGTGTAAAACTGTCTTACACCCGTTGTATGTGAACGTAAGGATCTATCACACCCGATCATCACGTGGTGCTTCGAAATGACGAACTTTAGCAATGGCGCACAGTTAGGGGGAACACTTTCTTGAAATTATTATAAGGGATCATCTTATTTACTACCGTCGTGCTAAGTAAACAAGATGCATAAACATAATAAACATCACATGCAATTATATAAAGTAGTGACATGATATGGCCAATATCATATAGCTCCTTCGATCTCCATCTTCGGGGCTCCATGATCATCTTCGTCACCGGCATGACACCATGATCTCCATCATCATGATCTCCATTATCGTGTCTTCATGAAGTTGTCACGCCAATGACTACTTCTACTTCCATGGCTAACGCGTTTAGCAATAAAGTAAAGTAATTTACATGGCGTTCTTCAATGACACGCAGGTCATACAAAAAATAAAGACAACTCCTATGGCTCCTGCGCTTGTCATACTCATCGACATGCAAGCCGTGATTCCTATTACAAGAACATGATCTCATACATCACAATATATCATTCATCATTCATCACAACTTCTGGCCATATCATATCACATGACAATTGCTGCAAAAACAAGTTAGACGTCCTCTAATTGTTGTTGCATCTTTTACGTGGCTGCAATTGGGTTCTAGCAAGAACGTTTTCTTACCTACGAATAACCACAACGTGATTTTGTCAACTTCTATTTACCCTTCATAAGGACCCTTTTCGTCGAATCCGCTCCAACTAAAGTAGGAGAGACAGACACCCGCTAGCCACCTTATGCAACTAGTGCATGTCAGTCGGTGGCACCTGTCTCACGTAAGCGTACGTGTAAGGTCGGTCCGGGCCGCTTCATCCCACAATACCGCTGAAGCAAGAAAAGACTAGTAGCGGCAAACAAGTTGACAAGATCTACACCCACAACAAAATTGTGTTCTACTCATGCAATAGAGAACTACGCATAGACCTAGCTCATGATGCCACTGTTGGGTAACGTTGCAGAAAATTAAAAAAATTTCTACGGTTTCACCAAGATCCATCTATGAGTTCATCTAAGCAACGAGTCATGGGAGAGAGATTGCATCCACATACCACTTTGTAGATCGCGTGCGGAAGCGTTCAAGAGAACGGTGATGGTGGAGTCGTACTCGCCGTGATCCAAATCACTGATGACCAAGTGCCGAACGGACAGCACCTCCGCGTTCAACACACGTACGGAGCGGATGACGTCTCCTCCTTCTTGATCCAGCAAGGGGGAGGAGAGGTTGATGATGATCCAGCAGCACAACGGCGTGGTGGTGGATGCAGTAGAACTCCGGCAAGGCTTCGCCAAGCTACTGCGGGAGGAGGACGAGGTGTAGCAGGGGGAGGGAGGCGCCAAGACACAGGGTGCTGCTGCCCTCCCCCCTGCACTGGGAGATGCAATCTCCCAAGGGGGCGACGGCCAAGGGGGATGGAGTGCCCCCCAAGGCAAGTGGTGCGCCCCCCCCCCCCCC